>NC_058130.1:717174684-717259383 GCF_016433145.1 Gracilinanus agilis | reverse complement strand
CGCCCCCCAACTGCTGCCCCCCAGCCCGGCTCAGCCTCCGACCCAACACCTGCTCCTCCTTCCCCTAGTTACCCTGGTACCCACAACTGCCCTCTTGGGACAGGTGCTTCCTATGTTCAGGATTTTGACACCCCCTCCTCCATTTTCCGACCCCCGCCCCTTTTCCCAGAAGATTACCTTCCACTTGGGGGCCTTAACGATCCTTACCACCACCCCACCCCTGTCTTGGGACTGGTTGCATCCCATTCCTTGGACTTCTCTTTCCATTTCTGGTTCCTGGAACAGGTTGCATCTCAATTGGGGGTCTTGTACAGGTTCCCTTATATCCTGGGTTTTCTTTTTCTTACGCCTTTTCTTCTTGGACAGGATGCTTTCCATTTTTTGGAACCAGTTGTTCTCCCTTTCCTTCTGTCCCTTAGGTATCTTCGTTCCTGGTGTTCCCCTAACTGTTTTCAGCTCCCCTGGGAGAGAATTGATAGAGAAGACTGTACCCTGAATGCTAAGGAGGTGTTTGATTTAATGTTCATTGTGAAGTTTGGGTGCTTATGTTTCTGACACACCTCTCTCCTTCACTGATCCTTTCTCCTGCCCATCTTGGTAATATGGAAAGGACTTCTTTCACTTTATACTAAATTATAAACTCATTGTGGGGCAGGAACTCTCTTATTTATGTTTAAATCTTTCTCAGTTTTGAATGATAGTCTATTACCTGTCTATCATCTTTCTTTTTTTGTGGGGAGTCCCCTAGGGGCTTCCAGTTTTGTAGGTTTGTGAAAAATAAAACATACATGCTGTACTTTAAGAAGTGTCAGATACAAAACTAAAAAGTGCCAGATTAAAAGATAATTGGGAAGTGTTTAACAAAATGAATGAAAATACCATACAATAGATAGATAATGTTAATTTGTGATTTTCTAAGTAATTTTGTGGTCTGCTGGCATACATTTCTATTTGAATTTGACGTTAATGACTTAAAGCCTTAAAGCCTTAAGAGAGTTTGCCTGGTTAAGTTGGACCCAGCTCTTCCTATTTCAAAGCTAGCTGCTACCCTATGTTGTTCTCCTGGCTCATGGTTGTTTTATATTTATTGTATTGAATATTTTTACAGATCAGGGTCAGACTCCTAAGTTTTTCCTATACCGAACGCCAAAAAATAATGTCATAATCTCCAAAGAGGGCTTAGGGCTATGTTTAAGTCATTCCCCCCCTCCCCTTTCAGCCCCCCAAATAAAGCCTAAGAGAATGCTTTTTAAGTTCTGTTGGCCACTGTGAGATTTGGTTTGCTATTGGACCAATCAAGGCTGTAGAGGGAGTACTGTATATCAAGGAGGATAAACTTCAAACAAGGTAGGGATTGATTTTTAAGATTAAGCTACCCACCTGTAGTACACTGCCACTCTGTGCAAAGAGTTTTCTTATGTTGTTTTTGATGTGGGCTTAGCCAGAGTAAGAAGTGATTTAGAGAAGAGGAGGAGTCTTTTGTCTTTTTTCTCTCCTTTTCTTCTCCCAACCCCCCACCCCCCATGTCTAGAGGAAGATTGGGTTATAGTAATAACTATTGAGTAAAGATCATAAAATAGTCAACAATTTAAATCAAGAAGTATTTATTAAGCATCTTTTACTATGTGCTTGGTAGTGTCCCTATATCTGGAATATACTCCCTTCTCAACTACTGCTTTTCTTTAAGACTCAGCTAAAACAATAGTATGCTTTCTTTTGCTCTCTGCTGGGTATTTTGTAGATACTTATAGATATGCATGTTGTTTCTTCAATAGAGTTTAAGTTTCTTAAGGGCAGAGACTGACTTTGTGTATTCCCAGTGTCTAGTTCTTTCCCAGTTACTTGGTAGGTGATTAATAAATCCTTCTTTGATTGATTACCAAGTACTCTTAGGCAACGTGGATCCAAAATTTATAGTTCCTGCACCTAAAGAGCTTCTGCTTAGAGAAATAAGTAAATACAAAATAGATTCCAGTTTTTTTGTTTGTTTGTTTTGGAGAAATCAGGAAATTTCTCCTGTGGGCCTTTAGTAGAAGGAAGAATTTTAAGAAGAGGTGAGGAGGGGAATGTTCTAGGCGTGGAGGATGGGCTCTAATGCAAGAGATAGAATGTTGTTTAGGGCACAACAAAAAGGCCAGTTTGTCTGGAATATATAATGCATAAAGGAAATTAATGTGAAATATCTGAAGTTAGATTGGAGCTAGTTGGCACAGGATTTAATTGTCAAATAGTTGATATTTTATTCAAGAGGCAATGGAGAGCCACTGAAGCTTCTTGAGCAGAGGAGATTTACAGATGTTCATTATTGGGAGCTCTTTTATCTTGGTCTAGGTTAATAGGCCCTTTTGAGACTGTCTAGCCCAGGGGTCGGCCACCTTTTTGGCCGTGAGAGCCATAAACAGCCACATTTTTTAAAATGTAATTTCTTGAGGACCGTACAGTGCTCACAGTGCAGCTCCTGTAACAGCGCCTGAAAAAAAATGGACTTTATGGCTCCTGCAGAAAGAGCCATATCTGGCCCTCAAAAGAGCCAGATATGGCTCAAGAGCCATACTTTGCCGACCCCTGGTCTAGACAATATGAATAAGTTATGTTTGTATCTAATTCTTTAAGGCTTGCAGTTCATAGAATTTCATTTAATCTTTTCATCCTCAATAAGCAAAGCAAAATCTCCATTTGTTACTATATTCTGCAGTATTAATCTTCAACATGACAGCCCTTTCCCTATCTTAAGAGCTCACAAACAGTTTTGGAAAGGCATACAGAATTGAAAACCTTTCTGTTACATTTTCCACCTGCCCAGTATCATATGTGTGGTAATCTCCATATTCAGATATAAGTTAGCTACATACTTGAGTGGACCTCTACAGATAACCACCAAGTGGCTATTGCTGGTGGTTACTAGTAATTGCTACTGATCAGTTCTACTTGTCTATAAATGTCCTACCCATTTGAGGGATACAGGATTTCTGGTAATTAGACCAAAGTTGAAGGTTTCCAGCAAAGGCTTATAGCCTTTTTTGTGTCATGGGCCCCTTTGACAATCTGGTGAAACCTATGATTAGAATGCTGTTTAGAATTATTCTTAAAACAATATTTTTAAGAGTATAAAACAAAATACATTGACTTTCAAAAGAACCAAATATATTAAAATGCAGCCATCAAAATGTAAAAAAAAAGTTAGTAGACCTCAGGTTAAGACCCTCAGAAAATGAGAACATAAAACCTATTTTAAATTGCTCCTTTTTTGTTTTGGGCACCCAAAAAATTCATACCTGGTGCTTTAAAGATTTACAAAGTACTTTTCACTGCATAATCCTTTGAAACTGAAGGACTCAAGATAATATCGAACAAATCTGTTTGCATTGGAATTGACACTATAGTACCCCCCTAGGCCTTGGATACCCATCCATACATAGGGCCATTATAGGGACTTCCAGCCTAACCCTGCATTTCATAAATGCAGAAATTAAGATCCATGAACTGACTTGCATGAAGTCACATAGCTAGTTGTGACAGAGCCTAGGTTATAACTCTTGACTCCTGGTCCATGCGTCTTCCTTTTATATTACAAAGCTTTTTATTAAACTAGATGTAGAACTATACTAATGCAGGCTTGTGCTTGTCTACTGAAATAGTCAGAGAAAGAAATATTTTTGTGAAGTTGACTTTATATAAATATCCTCCTGCATTCCCAGCAAACTAAATTTGAGTCAGAATGGTAAAGTACTAGTTAATTAATGTTGAGTTCTTGTGCTCATTGAGCTGAATTCTCACTTCCTTGACCCCTCTGCCATGTATGTTTTCATTCTCCAAATTTCTGTTATATTTAATTCACAATGGCTAACTTTAAACATTATAGATATTATATATAGTCTTGTACTATCAGTATATGATAACTTTTTTTTTAAACCCTTCTGTCTTAGAAGGTTTCAAGGCAGAAGAGTGGTGAGGGCTAGGCATTGGGGGTTAATGACTTACCCAGGGTCACACAGCTAGGAGGTATCTGAGACCAGTTTTGAACCTAGGACTTCCTGTCTCTACACCTGGCTCTCAATCCACTGAGCCTAGCTGCCCCGATAACTCTTCTTAATTCCATTTTACCAAAAACTGGAAGATATTCTATGACAACATAAAATGTTACAGTCTATTGATCAGACTTTGTGTGCTTTTTCCCCTTTGAGTGATGATACTAGATGAATGCATTAGGCTGTCACAGAGTTGTATATGCAAAGCATCTTTTTTCCATTGTTCATAATTGGAATTCTTTTCAGAAGGCAACTACTGTGGTCTAATTGACAATACTCATTTAGTATCTACTTTGATCCTTGTATAGTGGAGATTGCGTAAATGTAAGATGTATCTGAAGATAGAAGACAGTTAAGCACAAAGACAACTGTTATTCAGAAGGCATCAAGAATAAGTGCTGTTAGTTCGGAGGGGAGAGAAAGAGTTGATCACTGGGAGGAGAGAGTTCAGGAACAAGGTATAGTGGAAGATGTGGTTTTAAACTGGAATATGGAAGATGAGAGAGATGGGGTATGTTCTTAGGATAGAGAGGAGAAAGGTATGGTTATGGGTTAGTTATTGGAGTAGGGGAATAGTAGGGTAAAACTTGGAATAATCTACTTTCTAAGCCACCTCCTGTCAGAGATGGAGGGTGTCTGATGAATTCAGAGGAGTAGGTGTTGCATTGAGAGTGTTTTTAATTTCAGCACTTTGAAACCTGGCTTGCCAGATTACAGAAATGCTTTTAGATTTCACTGGTTGTTCCTAATTTAGGACTTTTTTTTTTTTTCATGGTTGCTCTTCTTTAGAACATGGTGATGAGTTTTAGAGTCTCGGATCTTCAGATGCTTCTCGGTTTTGTTGGCCGAAGTAAGAGTGGACTTAAACATGAACTTGTCACCAGGGCTCTACAGCTTGTCCAGTTTGACTGCAGCCCTGAAGTCTTCAAGAAAATTAAGGAACTCTATGAGACTCGATATGCCAAGAAGAGCTCTGACCCTGTACAACCCCACCGGCCTTTGGACCCACTCACCATACATTCTTCCTATGACCGGGGAAGCACTGTCCCCAGGACTTCTATTTCTACTCCTAACATTGACTATCCTGTGCTATATGGAAAATACCTAAATGGTCTTGGACGATTACCCTCTAAAGTTGTCAAGCCAGAAGTCCGCCTGGTGAAATTGCCCTTCTTTAATATCTTGGATGAATTGCTGAAGCCAACAGAATTAGGTGAGTCTTTTGAGTGAGGCAGGCTTTGATTGGGGTGCATGTGTGCATGCGTGTGAAAACAAACATCTTAATTAAAACTTTACGATTTTGTATTTAAGTTACCCTCATAGGTGCCATATCTAGATACTCTCTGTACATTTGAAAACATCTTTGTCCTACAGTGAAGTGAAATCAGGGTTTATTCTGTGAAATCAGGATAATGGCTTTCTGAAAATGTTTATGTGTAGGCCCCCGATCTTCCTTTTCCAATTTTGGTCCAGGGATTGGCGACCTTTGTCCCAACAAACTTATTTTCAGTAATATGTAGGCTGTTTGCCTTCCTTCTCTACACTACATGAGAAGTGCCACCTGCCTCCAGAGTGGGCACAGTAGCAGTTGTTCTGCCTTGCCAGCCCTTGAGAAAATTAAAAGGTGTGTGTATGTGTGTGTGTGTGTAGAGGTGTTCAGAATTTTGCCACATCATATTTTAAAGAAGTTGTCAAAACTGATCACCTCTTATAGTCTCTTTGAAGTCTAGAGTCTTTCTTTTCAGTACTCTTTACTTTTGTTAACTTTTCACACTGCAGCCAGAAATGTAAAGGTAAAGAAAAAACCTCTAACAGATTCCACTTCAGTGTAGTTGCTAGGCAGTTTAATGGTATACTCTAATCTTAAGTTTCCTATCAAATGACTACCTTGCCTTTAGAGGCCTGCTAATTTGTTAGAAATAAAAGGATAAATTATGAACACTTTTATCTCACAAACTTATAAGTGAAAAATGGATGATAGTAAACAGCCAAGAGTTGGGATCATTAGTCAATGAGAAAAAAAACAAAACATAGATATAATTTTCCTCATTCTCTACACTGCTTTTACCATTGTAACAATTTGTAAGATGGGGTTTTTATTTTGAGTGAACACAGAAGTTTGGTTTGTTATGACCCAGCTGGCATAGAGCAGATTGGTTCAAAATGATAGTTTGTTATTTTAATTATAAACTGAAAGGATTACTGAACTTTCTTTTTCTCGAGTTTTTATTCTGCTTTCCATAATTTCTTCCATACTTTACTAATTTTAAAACACACAGTTTTTGTATTTTAGAAATCTTTTTTTTATTAGAGCTAGCTTCCTCATTTCCCCACTTTATGCAAGGGACAAAACTTTGTTCACTATTTTAAGGTGATTTGACTCTGAGCACTTTCAAATTATGGGAAAGAAGGACTTTATCATTCCTACTTCCCTTATTCAGTCTTAGGCTAGCAGAATTTAAAAGTAATGCATGTTTACTTAAAAGACTTGAATTGATAGAATGGTAGAGTAATTTTGTAAATGGACTTACAATAAAGAGAAACTACTAGCTTGAAAGATATTGGAGGTAAATTTTAAGTTGGCATAGACAAGGCTATCTCTACAGTACCTGGAAAAATATTTGTTCAGTTCTCTGGCACCAAAGCTTTCCAACTTGCCTAGTTATCTCCTCACCATGCATCTTTTTTTTTTTTTTTCCCCTACTCTGAAGGGGTATCTGAGAAGATATATTCTCTGGGTCTATACTAAGAATTATACTTGTCATTCCCCCCAAAAACCCAAAACAACTCTTCTTCCTAAAATCCACAAAAACCTTGTTTTAACATTAGTCAATAGCAAGCATTTTTAAGCACCTATAATATGCCAGGCATTGTGTTGCATGCTGGGGATAAATTTACAAAGGCTGAAACATTCCTTTTCCTGAAAAACCTTAAATTCTAATGGAGGAAACAAGAAGTACATATATAAGTATATGAAGCATAAATGTAATGTGTAATTAGAAAAAAATCTTGAACCCTTGCACTCCATCTCCCAGAATTCTTTCCTCATCCCCAAATTTCTTTTCCCTTTTTGTTTATGTGTGTCTTTACGTTATTGTTTATGTAGTTCTGTAACTCCTTCCTGGCTCTCTCTTCTCCCGAGTTTGTGGTCTGGGAAAGCCTCTCTTTACTGAAGGTTGTTTTTTTTCCCTCTACTTTTCAAGTGATTTTTAATAAATCTTACAAAATACATTACTTGGAGTATTGGATATTAATTTTTTAATCTACAGTAAAATGAATTTGTCATTCTTTTTTCAGTCTTGTCTGACTTTTTTGGACCTCTTTTGGAGTTTCCTTGGCAGAGATACTGGAGTGGTTTGCCATTTTCCTTCTCCAGCTCACTTTTACAGTTGAGGAAACTGAGACCAACAGGGATAAGTGACTTGCCCACAGCTCGTATGTGCCTGAGCCTGAATTTGAACTTGGGGCTTCTGGATTCCAGGCCCAGCACTCTTATCTGCTCTATAAATGTTGTAAAATGAATAAAAACAAATAAATGTAAAATAGTTATATACAAGGTAGTTCAGGAGGGAGGACACTAGCAAGCAGTTGAGGGGATCAGGAAAGATTTCAGGCAGAAGATGGAACTTGATCTTCAAGGAAGAAAGGGACTTTTAGGCATTTGTAAAGAAGGAATGAATTCTAGGCATGTGTGGATGAATGGTCAGTACAAAGGCATGAGGATAGTGTCATGTCATGAGAGCAGAGAAGGCCAGTTTTTCTAGATCACAACTTGTGAGAGGGGGAGTTGTATCTAGTGAGTTTGGAATCTAGATTTGGGCTAGGATATAAAGGACTTTTAAAACTAAACAGAGTAGGGGCACCTACATGACTCAGTACATTGAGAGCTAGGCCTAGAGAGGGGAGGTCCTGGGTTCAAATCAGGCCTCAGACACTTTCTAGCTGTATGACCCTGGACTTTACCCCATTGCCTAGTCCTTACTGCTCTTCTGCCTTGTAACCAATAAACAGTATTGATTCTAAGACAGAAGGAAAGGATTTTAAAACCAAAACTAAATAGAAGAGTTTATATTTGATTCTAGAGGCAATAGAAACCTATTGGAGTTGGTTGAGTTGTGGGGGTCACATGGTCAGATCAGCACTTAAGGCAGCAGGATACAGGCTGAACGTAGTAGTGAGAGAGACCAATTAGAAAGTTGTTAAAATAATATAGACTAGAAGTGATGGCAGTCTAAACTAAGCAGTTTAAATGTGGAGATTGGAGATGATGCAAAGATTGGTGATCTAGTTAAATATGTGGGGTGAGGAAGAATGTATAGTCTAAAATAATGCCAAGATTATAAACCTGAGAAATTGGAAAGATGGTGATGTCTATGACAGCAATAGAAAAGTTTGGAAGAGGGAGGCCCTTAGATTGGGGGGGGGGGCGCCGTGGAATGAGTTCTATTTTAGACATAATGAGTTTAAGGTGTCTCCATGACATCTGGTTTGAAATGTTCAATAGGCAATTGGTACTGCAGGACTGAAGCTTGGGGAGAAATTGGCCTGGATATATATAGAGAGAGAAAGGGAGAGGGAGAGAAGAAAGTAAAATAAGACAGTAGTTTGAGGCTTGGGTTGTGTGTAGCAAAGAAAGGGTGGAGGAAATAAGCATTTTTGAAGGCAGTAGAGAAGGAACTAGTTGACAGGATGAGGTTTAATCAATTTAAGCACATACTTTGTGCCAGGCACTGTGTCAAGTGCTAGAGATACAGAAAGAAGCAGAAGCTAGTCCTTGCCTTCTAGGAGTATAAAATCTAATGGGAGAGACAAGATGCAAATGAATATGTATAAAGCAAGCTATCTACAGCATAAATAAGATAATTAACTGAGGGAAGGCACTAAAATTAAGAGGGATCGAAGAAGTTTCCAGTAAAAGATGGGATTTTGATTGGATCTTAAAGGAAGCCAAGGAGTAGTCAGTCAGATTGGAGGAGGGGAGAGTAAAGAACACCCACCTAGGGACCTCTCCAGGGCCAGTAAAGCACAAAACCCTTGGGCTTTAGAAACCAAGTTTATTTTGGTAATTGGAGTAAGGGAAAAGGGTAGATGGGTTCCTAACACTTACAAATCTATACTCAACCCAACTTCTGCTCACCTCGTGAGGTTGCTCTTCGTTTCTTCCATAGGTCCTACCTATCTGCTCCCTGCTCTTATCTAAAACCCCAAATGCTTCACTATCTGCTAATCTAACTACCCAGATTGTCTTTAAGAAGGTAGAGGAGACAGGACTCACTGTTAGCCTAAATCCCTTCTCAAGCCTGGGGTTGGCTTCCTAGGTAACTCAGAGTCCCAGATGACAAAACCCTTAGGATTACCTTAGCCAAATTGATCTCTGACCAGTTGATTTCAGAGAGGTGGTTCTCTGTACTCCAGAGAAGAGACTAGGGCCCAGGATAGAACTCTGTGGGACACCCACAGTTAGGGAGCATGATCTGGAGGATCCAATAAAGGAGGCAAAGAAGTCGTCAGTCAGATGGGTAGGATGAGAATCAGGAAAGAGTAGTGGCCAGAAAGCCCCAAGAGAAGAAACTATCCAGGAGAGAGTGATCAACAATATCAGAGACTGAGAGAAGTCAAGGAGACTGAAGATTGAGAAAAGGCCATTAGATTTGGTCACTAAAAGATCATTAATAACTTTGGAGAGAGCAATTTTGGTGGAATGATAAGGTTGGAAGCCAAGATTTTTAGAGGTTAAGAAGTGAGAGGATTGAATGGAAACACCTGCTGAAGAAGATATAGTTGGCAGGATGAAAGGATCAAGTAAGGATTGAAGATTCCATAGGGGGTGATTACTGAAGTTGGATTATAGTAGAGAAGATAGAAGGAGTGAAGAGATCGGTTGTACATATAGAAGGATCGTCCTTGCCATGAAGAAAGACCACCTCTTGGTTAGAAACTAAAGGAAAGGATTTCATCTCAGAAATCTAAAACCAAAGCACTCTTAGAGCAGCAGTTAACTGTTCTCCTTGAAGATGAGGTGAAATGAATCTGCCCATCAGCTGAGGCATCAAAGAAGGGGAAGTGGATCAAGAGTTTTACCTCATAGAGTTGGGCTCGAAGTGGCACTGGGAAGGAGATTAAAACCAATTTAAATCTTCAAGGGAGACAGCATGGTACAGTAGAGGACAAGCTCAATTTGGAGTCAGGGTTTGACTGCCATAATACTCTCTGTGTCATCTTCATCTATAAAATGAATGGGTTGGACTAAATGAAACCGAACACTGCATTGTTGTTTTAAATTTTCTAGCTATCTTTTATTTTTATATTGTTTTCATGTCAAATATATCTTTCTCATTCCATTCTCCAGAGTTACATGAAAGAGTAGTTCAGCAGAACTCACAAAACACATCAACTGAATTTTGACAGCATATGCAGTATTCCGTATCCAGAGCCCCATTTCCTCAGCCCTGCCAGAAAGGAGGGGGGTGGGGGACAATAGGCATTTTTCTCCTCTCTTCTATGAGGCTCAGCTTAGTCATTATAATTACATAGAATGGCTAAGTGTTATAATTACCAATGGAGAAGAGAAGAAAGGTCCCTTCCCTCTTTCCCTGTTGAGGACTATCACTGGTAGTGGTGGTGTTACATGCACTCTCATCTGCTATTGCTGTGATTGATTTTGCTTAATAGTTTTTCTTTGTTACAAGGAAAGGCTCACTAAGTGGTGCTTGGGAGATTGTATATGGAACTGACTGAGATTTTTCTAAAGACATCAAAACTTTTAAAAGGGTGGTAGGAAATTGAATTAGATCTCTAAGGTCCCTTCCAGCTTTAAATCATAGGTCAGGATACCTGTTTTTCTAGGACTAAAAAGCCATTTTTATCAGATCTGAATAAGGAAACAGTATTTCTGAGTATCTGCCAACACCATCCTTTGCTATCAGGTGTGGGAGCCACTAAACCCTGCATTTTTGGCATCTTATAGTTCTTTTTGAAATGACAGAGGAGAGGAGAGACTTTGCCTTCCATTTGTCTCCTCTGCACTCTCCTGCTGCTAGCAATCTGGTGAAACATCCAGTACTTATGAGTGGCCATGTTCTTCTGAAGGGCAGGCAGCCATAGATGGATCCCCGATGGAGAGTGTCCTGGCAGCTAGGAAACATAAATCAAATAGAATGCAGAGCTTGATGCTGGGGGGGAAGGGGAAGAAGAGAGATAATAGATTGGCAAAACATTAGAACTGAAGGGGAATTTGTCTCATCAACATCCTCGTTTAACACATTAGAAAACTGAGGCTTAAAGAAACAGATTGACTTAACCAAGGTGATCTAACCCATCGGTGACAAGAGCTATAACTAAGAACCTAGGTCACACAATTCAGTGTGCCTTTAGCAATACAATACCATTATTGCTTTTAAATACCTAGTTGCTTATCCTTTGCAGTTTCCACTGGCCACCTTCTTTCTTTTTTCTCTCACCCTCTCAAGTTCTTAAATTGCAAGCCAGACTGGATTCTCAAGTATGTGATAAGAATCATTATTAAAGATATTTATTTTGAGTCATGACCCTCACTACCACCGAATAAGCATTTAGTCTGCTAGTTGATCCCAGTTGGTTCTTCTAAATTAGCACTCCTGTCTTCAGCTCTCATCAAATACTCTGGAGTAGCTTGTGCATTTCTCTCATTCCCACCCAAAATAGGTTCAGCCAGCTGGGTGGGGTTATAGAGTAAAGAGTATTTTCCTCTTGAGCTCAGCATGTACTCAGGGAGCATGGAATATGATACAGAATCATCATTCCCACTTTAAAGTTCCCATCTTCTGGAGTCTTCAGTTTCTGGCTTCAGAACTTGAATATATCTATCATTCTTTCTTCTCCTTAGTACTCTAGTCTCACATCAGAGTTTACATGCTATTGTTTAGCACCTCTGCCTGACTTGCGGTAGAGATACTAAGAAAATGGAGGATCTTTGAGTTAGGTTCAGCTTCCTCTAAAAGACCCTTGGTTTTATTTGGGGTGGGAATTCCCTCTTCCAACACACATTGTAATTCATTTATAATTAAGTAATCTTTGTGTAGCCTAAGACTAGGAGTGGTTAACTCATGTCACTCACATGGGGATTTGAGCCCATATCTCCGAAACTCCTAGCCTACTATGTTTCATTGGCTCTTATCACAGGAAAAATATTAACATTCAGTAATCTGTGAAAATTTTTAAACATTAAAAATTCTAATTTACCTAAAAATTTAAATAAAAAATAAAAAAAATCTGAGATGAGATTCTTGCCCTCAGGAGTGACCCTAGTTTAAAGAGAAGCTATATACATTAAGATAAGATAGCTTTAAAGCTGAAAGATACCATAGGACTCTTGGGTCTTGCTTTCTCATTTAACAGATGAAAAAACTGATGCTCAGAGAGGCTATGTAAACTTAACCAGGGTTACACATTTGAGGAAGAGCAGAATAAGAATTCCAGTGGGCAGCTGGGTAGTTCAGTGGATTGAGAGTCAGGCCTAGAGATGGGAGGTCCTATGTTCAAATCTGACCTCAGACACTTCCCAGCTGTGTGACCCTGGGCAAGTCACTTGACTCCCATTGCCTACTCTTACCACTCTTCTGTCTTGGAGCCAATACATAGTACTGATTCCAAGATGGAAGGTAAGGGTTTTAAAAAGAAGAAGAAGAATTCCAGCCTTGGAATCCTTTAACTCTAAATGAAGTGTTTATTCCACTTTACCATGCTGTCTTTCATATGCCACCCCCAGAGAGCAAAACCAGCAAATGTAGAGGAAATCAAAAATGAGTGTAGTCAGAGATGACTTCTCAGAGGCAGTGGAACTTTCTGAATTTAGAATTCATAAGATTCAGGTAAGTAAAGACTTGCAGGAAAGGAGGTTAAAGCCCTATCCTTCAAGGCCTAGTTCAAATGTTAATTGTTCTAAGGAGCTTTTTCCTTTGTGTTCTTATTACTACCTTAACATCTTTTCCTTCAAGTTCCGAGTATCCTCTCACTCTTTTTTTTTTTTTTTTTTAAACCCTTGCCTTCCGGCTTGGAGTCAATACTGTGTATTGGCTCCAAGGCAGAAGAGTGGTAAGGGCTAGGCAATGGGGGTCAAGTGACTTGCCCAGGGTCACATGGCTGGGAAGTGTCTGAGGCCAGATTTGAACCTAGGACCTCCTGTCTCTAGGCCTGGCTCTCAATCCACTGAGCTATCCAACTGCCCCCCTCTCACTCTTTTTTGACATCCAAGAGCCCTTTATTTTTGTCTTTCTGACATGGTTTTAAATTCTACTTTGAAATAAAGTTATTATATACATCTTATCTCCTACTAATTTCTTGAGGTCAAGAACCATATATTGTTTTTTATATATTCCATAGTTCACAGAGTAGGTACTTTAAAATGTTTGTTAGGAATGTGAGTTGGGAAATTCTGTCCAAACTATTGTAGTGGATAAAAAAAGTCATGGATTTTGTAACTAACATTTTGTTAAAGGATCAAAGCCTGAAAATTATTTCCAACAGGGGAAACTAGACATTGATGTTTGGAGGCAATTAAAGTTTTATCTCATTAGAGTAATAAGTGAGTTTGGGGGAAAGAGGTAAAAAAGAACTAAATTTGGACATCTCAAAACTTGATTTCAGGAGTCCAGGAAATATGTCCAGTGGTGGGAAAGCCATTTGTAGTTTAAGGAGGGGAGTAAAAAGACCAAAGAAATATCCAAACAGAAACCTATTTAGGTCATATAAAAATGATTTATAGAGAGAGAAGCTGGTGAAGAAATCAGGAAGAAAATTACCATAAAAACAAGAGGTGACTAGGGCCTAACTAAGGATCTTGGCAATAGAAAGGTGGGCAGAATTTATTATTTATTTATTTATTAGTATTTTTTTTAAGCCCTTAACTTCTGTGTATTGGCTCCTAGGTGGAAGAGTGGTAAGGGTGGGCAATGGGGGTCAAGTGACTTGCCCAGGGTCACACAGCTGAGCAGTGTCTGAGGCCGGATTTGAACCTAGGACCTCTTGTCTCTAGGCCTGACTCTCAATCCACTGAGCTACCCAGCTGCCCCTACGTGGGCAGAAGTTAAGTCAGTACCAAAGGAAAAAAAAATCAGGCAAGGGTTTAGAGCAGCAGAAAGACATATTTTAGGACTGAGGTAAAATATGCTGATACCTTGAAAACTGAGTTGGTAAGGACCACAGTGGGCATCTAGGCTCACCTGTACCTAAGTAGGAATCACTCTCTATGGTATACTCAACAAATTGTTATTCAGCTTCCATGAAAGATTTACAGGATCTTTGGAAACTTTTGAAATAGCTTGTTCCACTTTTGGATAGTTCTGGTTGTTAAAAATTATTTAATTGTTACTCCCTGTAAGAGTAGAGACGATTTACTGTTTTCACCTCTGTATTCTTGATATTATGCCTTATCCATAAGTAGATGCTTAATAAATATTTGTAAAATAAATATTTTCCTTATATGATACCCAAATCATCTTTATGACTTCAACCCTTTGCCTATTTCTAAGTAGAGTCTAGAATGTTATTGGAAGGAAACTGAATGATTCTCAATTTTTTATATTGAACTTTAAAGTGATGATGAAGTCTAGTTAAAAATATTTTCCCAGAATAGTCAATATTCAAGGGGTTGTAGAAAAACAGGCATACTAAACGTATTGTTGGTAGAGCTGTGAATTGTGAATTCCAGTCATTCTGGAAAAGTTTGGGATTATGCAAAAAAGGATGATTAAAGTGTACACCCTTTTATCTAGAATTTTCACTGCTAAGCATATACTCTGGGGAGGTTAATGAAAAAAAAAAGAAAGTCCATATGTACACCAAAAATATTTACAGTGTCTCTTTTTGTAGTAGCAAAAAATGTATATATCTATATCTACATATCTATATCTATATCCATATCTATATCTAGAGAGAGAGAATATGTCTGTTAAATAGGGAATAGGTTTTTAAAAAATGTATTGCCTGAATGTAATAGAATATCAGTGTATTATTAACAACTTTGTGAAAAAATAACCCCAAATCACTGAGAAATGCAACTTAAAACAACTTAAAACTGAGGTTCCACCTCATATCCAGAATCTGATTGGCAAAGATGGCAAAAAAAAAAAAAAGAACAATAAGAATTGAATGAGTTCTGGAAAAATGGGCATATTGATACCCTATAGCTGAGAAAGGGGTGAGAGGAAGGAGAGAGTGAGAATTGTTAAGTAATGTAAAAACTTAGTTGAATGGAAATTATACCACTTTACATGTCTGCCCACATAACTCTAGTACCAATTCTTGTCTCTTGAAAAGACCCTCAGACCACCTACTCTACCATTTCTCCTGACCTGGTGTATGCCACTTCTTTTCTTTGCCCTCATCCCTCACGTCACCTTGGTCTTCCTGACCCCAACACCTTTTTTACCTTTATCGTTGTCTTGAGTCATCAAAGCCTGGGAAATAGTTTACTTTAGATCTTCAGGGTTTGACCTCCCATAATTTGGCTTCCAGTTACTTCTGTAATAGAGATAACAGAAGTTTGTTTTATTCATCTTTTTAAATAACTTCTTATCATATCATATCCCTGTTCAAGATCATTTGTTCATTCAATAAATATCATTGAACATCTACTGTGGACAAAGTATCATAGCATATAAAAAGATGATGAGATGGTCCTTGGCCTCGGTGAGTTTATAATAGGAGAACTACCATATACAGCACTATAGCACAAAATCTGATGTATAAAAGTATAAACAGAGAAGTACAATACCCTATTAGTTCAAGCCTAAACTCTTCAGCCTGGTTTTAAAGCTTTCTGTAGTCTCTACCCTACTTTCCAGGCTTATCTGGCATTATTCCATCTTACAGCTTTTTTCTCCCTCTGTGTCTTTGTTCACCTTATTCTCTTTGCTAGAAATACTTTCAGAGTTAGACTAGCTTATTTCTTTGGTTCCTTCAGCCCTTGATCCAATCTGAGTCTAAACCATCTTTTTAGGTCTGATATCCATCATTCAGCATTCCCTAACCATTCCATTCTGAAGTACTGTTTCCTTCCTCTGAATGCCTGTGATATTTACTGCCTATACCATGCTTTTTGCCAATTATATGATAAATTGAGGATATTCCTTTGTGTCTTTGCTTCCCTCTCCAATTAGAATGGATTCCTGGAAACACATTTATTATTTTAAATTTTATTAAAAAATTTTTTTCCATGGTTACATGATTCATGTTCTCTCCCTCCCCTCTTCCCTCCCCCCTCCTGGAGATGACAAGCAATTCTACTGGGTTATACATGTGTTATCACACAAAACCTATTTCCATATTATTCACTTTTGTAATAGAGTAACTAGAAACACATTTTAAAAAAATATTGATATCCTTCAGTTTTTACCTTATCTATATTTCCCTCTAGCTATCCCTTATAACAAAAGAAAGGAAAGGTGGGGATGTACATTTCAGGAAACAAACATTTTTAAATGTTAACATATTTGCAACATTGAGAATGCATCCTAGGTTTCTTGCCTTCTGCATGTCTTGCATATATTGGATACTCTGGTAGTGAATTTATTAAACATTAGATCCAGGAAACAGAAATTTTCATTGATCTGATCACTAGATGGCAGAGACATGGCCTGTGCGCTTCTGGGATGTTGCTAAAGTCTACAAGTCCCATACTTGATTTCCTTATCAATACCCTTTGAAGATCTTAAGGTTTTAGGGAACTACATGTAGTCTTTCCTTAAAGATGTTTAGGACCCCAACCTAGAATAGTATCTTTGTGGGGTTGGGATGCTGTCAAGAGAAGAAAAAAAGTAATCTGGCTGTTTGGAACTTCTAAGCAAAAATCATTTTGTAGAAAAGTCACTGGTGTAGTGCAAGACCCTCCTCTGTGTTCTGGCTTGCTCTTAGATTTAGAAATCTTCTCCAGACTTGCTGTGTGATTGCTGACAAAAGTCTTTCCATCTCTATTGGGCTTAATTTCATCTGTTTTAAAATCAGATTGGTCTAGATCAGTGACGGGCAAACTTTTTAAAGAGGGGGCCAAAGTCTGTTTCTAACAGATTAGGAATAATGTCCCGTGGTGGGATAGAACATTTCAGGGGCCTGCATCTGGCCTGAGGGCTGTAGTTTGCCCATCACTGCCCTAGATCTTTACTGGAGGGGGGGAAGAAAGGGGGGGGTGCCCATGAACTTAAAAAAAACAAAAACATTTTAATAACAATTTATTTATAAATAATTTTTTTGTTATTTTATTATGTATTTTGTTTTATGCATTTTAAAACATCATTTTCAAAAGAGATCACTAGATTTCACTGGATTTTTCAGAAGGGTTCATAATGTAAAAGTTAAGAACCTCTGGTCTAGATGAGTCTGAGGATTCTTCTGGTTCTCATGTTTCTTTGATCCTGAGGTACCTTGGGCATAGATTTTTATGATATATTTTGCAGGAAATCAAGCTAATTACTTGTAACCTGATATGTTGTTGACACCTTGTTTTGGGCAAGAGTAAGAGACTTTAGGGTCAAGCTTGTCCTTTCTCTGTTGTCTCCTCAGATGTGCTCCAGGGAGTAAACTTCCAGGGATTCTTAGTAACTCAGATTTGTGAGTGGGAAGAGCAGCCATCTTGTTGCTTCCTTGCATTAAGAGCCCTGTACACATTAAAAATATGAAATTAATAAACAGTTGCTAGCAGAGTGGGCTTATGGGTGCATGTCAAGATAATTCCCTTTCTATTTTCAGCTGTTACCAAGAAACAAGAAACTTTGTAAAGGAAGAAACAAAGTTCCTTACCCTCCACAATTTTCAGTATCTGGCTCTGGCCTTTACCATTTCTTCTTACCCTATGTGAACCACCTTCTTTACTCCTCCCCCGCCGCCCCCCCCCCCCCATGTCTTTCTGACACCAGTGCCTGCAGAAGAAACTGAATTGGTTCTACCATTGAGGAATTGCTTCTGGCTTATAGTATTGCAAGATGCCTGGAAGAATCAAAACTCTCTCACTGTCATTTTGTAGATAACTGTCCTAGTAGTTGAACCTTTCGGGATCCCTCTTGCTCCTTTTCAGCAGCAGGCTAGTGTTTTTATTGCCCATGTCATGGAATAATGAAAAAAGGCCCTACATTCCCCATCTACTTACTGGTTATATGACCTTGAACAAATCATATCTTCTTTTGGCTTTGGTTTCTTCATCTATAAAATGAGAGGATAGGACTAAATGGTCCTGAAGATCCTTTCAGGTTTTAGTTAGTGAAGAGAAAGCTTATTTTTTTCTCCTTTTCCTGGGGAGTTTGCAGCTGACTTAAGGCAAATCTTGGTTCAGTGTGTTAAATCCTCCTAACTATGTATGTGGGTCCACTGACCGACAATGTCAGAAGTCATATTGTCTAACTCCTAAAGCAAGAGGCCCCTCTATTACTATTCTGAAAGCTTAATCCTCTAATCTCTGTTTGACCTCTCTCTATCTCCTGAGGCAGCCCATTCCATCCTTAGCTCTGATTGTTAGGAATGTTTTCCTTTTATATTGACCTGAAATCCCTGAGTTTTCCACTTTGGGTCTCTAGTTAGCCCATTGTGGCAGGCTGAGCCACATCCAATAAATATGAGTAGCTGCTGTTTGTACCACATTGTTAGGCAAAAGTTCTTCCACAAAACAACTCTAAACAGAATTAGAGACAGTGACCATACCCTCCTCCACAACGACTTTCTCCAAAAGAAACCTCTCCTTTTCCTTTCACTGATCTTCATATGGTATGATTCTTAAGTCCTACCTCAAAATCCTTATCATCTTTCTCTAGTGTATTGCAGTTTGTCAGGATCCTTAAAATGTGACTTTGTAGAACTCACGGCATTACTGTATTGGTGGTCAGACCAGGGTGGGAAGTCAGCAGGACAAGTACCCTGCCCCTCTTCTATCATATATTTCTGCTAATATAATGAGTGCCCACTGGTAAAAAACTATTTATCATGTATCTGGTTTGCCTTAAGAAAGCGTTGGGTCTCTTTCCCCTCCTTGATTTCTTTCCTATTATTCCTGAGATTCTTCTCCATCTAATTCTCTAATGCACAGCCTAGTCTGTCTCCTCTATCAGGATCTAAAATTTTTAGTACATGGAAACTTGCTTATCAACTTGCTTGGTGCTGTAAAATAAAACCTCTTCCTCTGTCTTCAGTCCCACAGAATAGTGAGAAGCTGCAGGAGAGCCCATGCATTTTTGCATTGACGCCGAGACAAGTGGAACTGATCAGAAACTCCAGGTACATTTACCTCATTCATCACTTTCCAGCTTACATTTAGGGTTTTCTTCCTAACTTTATGAGTCATTCAGCTCCACAAGCACCATGAAAAGTAAGTTAGGGAGAATTGGACTTTTCCATGTCAATGTTTCTGGCTTCTGACCTTTCACATAACATGGTGATTTCTAGAAATTATTTAATATGTGGTCCACACCCTGAGTTCTAAAGGAGCTTCCTAGAGAACCTCTGTCCTATTTTATAACTGTAGGTAAACCTCTAAAGCTAAGGTTGGAAATGGGAAAAATCACAGGTTTATGAAACTGAAAGGGATCCCACAATTAATCTAATCTCATCTCTTCCCTACTCACCATACCTCACCCCTCACACAGGATATTATAGAGCAGGAAATTGAGGACCAGAAAAACGAGCCGTTTCAGACACGTAGGTCCAGGGATTCTAACATGAAGACTAGTGCTCTTTGCCCTGTACACTGCTTAGAAAAGCACTGAGAAAAATGACAAATGACATTTTGATAGCTTTAGTTTTTTAAAGCAGTTATCTTATAGTTCTCAGATTAGTAATACAAATATTATCGCCATTAACAGGTGAGGAAACTAAAATTCATCATGGTAAATGATAGCCCCTAGGACCAAAGCACCCCTTTCCCCAATTCCTAAGGAAACCGATAGCTCCCCCTTCCCCTGCTGGAACTCCAGAACAAAGCAAGTAGTTCCACTTCATAGGGCACTGTTACTTCCCATACTGTGACCTGACAAATCCATGAAGTATTGATATTCTAGACTTATATAGCCTGTACCATACTGAGGACTATACAAGCCTAGGAACCAAAGCCCCCACCCCAAATCCAACCCCAACTTTGCCCAACAGAGACAACCCAGATTACCTTATCCCAGACCACTACCATTTAAAAGATTGCCCCTTTCTCCATCCAGGTGGAGACCCCTAGCCATCTACTTGCTTCCCACCCCTCTTCCTTTCCCACAACAAAGCTTTGCTAGATTACTCAATTTCTCTGTCTCATTAGTCTTGGGTCAGATCCCGTTTTAGCCAGGTCTGACAGTAAAGTCCCTTACCCAGAGTCACAAAACTAGGAGGTGTCAGAGCCAAGACTGAAGCCTAGCTTTTGCCTCCAAGACTACCACTCTCTTTTTCTCTTCAGACTAGAAACACTAATTAGAGAGTGGTCTCCAGATTAGAGCTAATTGTCATTAGTAGTGTCATAGGATTTCAAACTGAAAAGCACCTTGGGGAAACCTAATTCACTTCCTTTATCCTACAAAAGATGAAACTGAGGATCCAGAGACTTTCTTAAAAATCACATTGGTACTGAATTGCAGAGCTGAGGTTTTAGTCCAAGTTCTCTGACTAGAAATCCAACAATCTTTCCACTACAACTTGCTTCCTCTTGTGCCTTAGTCACAAAAGGGATTGAATCTACCTGAGGGACAAAGGAGCACCTGGATGTAAAGCCCAGAACAATTGACTTTTTAGGCCCATTCCCAGGAAGATTCAGCATCTGAATTCAGTGTACTGTAGCTCCAGTCCTTTTGAACTGAGTCCAAAACCTCACTGTAGCATCTCTCGGTGAAATTTTTTTAAACAAAGGTATACTTACTGAGAAGATACACCAAAAATAGAAATAAAAATATTTCCCCCATCACCCAAAGGAACACTTTCCTCACAGTACATTCTAATAACTATCACCCTTCTTCATGCGATGTCTTCACTAAAACATGGTCTAGACTCTTGACTCTTATTTTCAGAGCAATGATATTTCAGAAATAAAGCTGAAATGACTACTTTTATATCCTCTTTTTGGGGATGCCAGGTTAAGTTTTACAGGCTAGTGTCTGCATTGCATTTATATGGCTTTTTTGTGTCCTGGGCTCCTCCAAATGATCTGGCCAGCATCCCTCTGAGGTTTGGTGCCTTTCTGCATCTGATCAGTACCTTGTGTCATGGGAACTGGAGCCAGACTCAGGAGATCATCTTGCTTGCCATATTTGCTTTATGTTTACCAATACAGTTTTTGGAGACAGATTCCTTCACTGAGTTCGAATTCCTTTTTTATCTAGCCATCATCCTAAAAGCTACCTATCATAAAATGGACTTAATTTAATTTTTCCTCTACTCCTATCTCCAGTAAAACACACACACACACACACACACACACACACACACACACACACACACACACACACACAGTCATAGTATTAGCACTGGAACAACCTAACTTATATAACAAAAAACTTATATTGTTTAATATTTTCCTTAGTTGTCCAGTTGTTCTCCAAACCATGTAGCTTTCTCCTTGGTCATATGCTCAGTCTATTGGGGAAGCTCACAAGCAGAGACTAGTGTGTACCTGACCAGATAGCCTTATGGTCCATATTGCTTAAAAATTCATCTAGTCCTGGGGCAGCTGGGTGGCTCAGTGGAGTGAGAACCAGGCCTAGAGACAGGAGGTCCTAGGTTCAAATCCGGCCTCGGACACTTCCCAGCTGTGTGACCCTGGGCAAGTCACTTGACTCCCATTGCCTACCCTTACCAATCTTCCACCAAGGAACTAATACACAGAAGTTAAGGGTTTAAAAAAATTTTTTTTCATCTAGTCCTTGCTAGATGTTTGGCCAATATCTACCCAGGATTTTTTTTTGTCCTTCAATTGGAAATACCACCAGCAAGGAAGCAGAAAAAACGATTGGCCAGACGCTTAGTGCATTTTAAGTTATGGGGCACCCATTAACAAGCAGAATATACCTAATATTTAGGGGCTACAAAACCAAGGAAAGGAAAATATGGAATTTAGATTTCTCTAGACCATGGTTTCCTAACTCCTGATCTTTGACTTCTCTTACCTCCTTTCTACCTCTTTCCAGGGATTGATAATCAAATCCAAGTTTCTTTTGCTGCTATGAGAGGCATGATAATCTATTTTGCCCTTTGACTTTGCTCAGAATCTTTGTAATTCAAAGCCATGGGTATTTGAGGCTGAAGCTCTCTTCTGTGACTATCTCTATTCCTTCATACCCATCAGTGTCAGCCTCACCCCTCCAATGTTCCTTCCTGCTCTTTCTACCTTTTCATTGGGCCCCCTGGAACTCTTGTTTTGTTAGCAAACTGTCCTTCCTATTAGACTTGTTCTTCTACCCACTCAAAACCAAAGAATACTTAGTATTGATTTTCTCTTTGCTTATATGTTTACATGTTTCTCCCTAATAAGTCCCCAATATAAAAATCGGTCTGGAATTCATAAATACTTGGTGATAAGACAGAATTGATCTGATTATAGCACAAAGGAAGGTCTGTGCAAAAGTCACTCATTAGAAGAGCCTTACACATTTGACTTGTGTAAAGGATAGGATGCTGACCTCGAGCCCCTTCCTTAGCAATAGCCTGTCTCATTTGGGGAAAGGAAAAAGTCAATGCTGTTACTGAAATTTTGGAGTTCCCACCCTAGAGAAGGAGCTAGGCAGGAGAGATCTTGTTTTTATAGAACTACACATTGCGAAAACAGAAGACCCTGGTGCCATTATCAACTGGCAGACTACCACTTTGTGCTTCAGCTTCTTCATCTTTAAAAGACAGGTTTATTGGGAAGAGGCTCCCTGACTCTGTTGGTGCTTTTAGACCCAGCTAGACCAGAGAAGAATGCCCCTCAATAACAACTCCATATTTTGTGGTTTATTTAAATTCTTTACATCCACCTAATGAATAGATTCTGGCTTTGTGATACTATATTATGAGTTTCTTGGTATTTTGGCTAAATTTTTTATATAATCACCTCTAGCCCTTTGGCAAAAGACAAGATGAAAAGAAAAATAATATTGTCAATGTTTGGATATAGTATTGATGTACTGGAATGTTCTTTACCTTATTAGCTCTTTCTTTTTGGTTGGATTTACTTTGCCAGGGAGTTGCAGCCTGGAGTGAAATCAGTTCAAGTGGTACTAAGGTAAGTGAATTCTGTAGATCTATTGAAGTCCAGAAGGCATTCAGAGAGAAGAGATTCTTAGGGAAATCCAGAAAGCACTTTGTAGTGACTTTAAACAGCTTTTTTGATAACCAGCTCTTATGCTAAAACAGCACAGTAGAGAAAGCTATATGCTATCTACACAGTGTCTACATTTTGCCCACATAACAGTACATTACTGACTTGACTCAGAATAGCTAGATTTGCCTAAGCCTGTGTTTCAGGGGTAGATGAAGGTCTTGGAGAGTGGGGAATAGGGAATTTGTGCTGGATTTAATCTCAAAACAGAGTGGAAGTTTCAGTAAGGGTGAGAGGGTATCTGTGGAAGAGTGATGTATCACACAGTCCTTCTTTCTGTTGCAGAATCTGTTACACAGATACTAGCTGCCCCCAGGAGGATCAGTACCCTCCCAACATTGCAGTGAAAGTTAACCATAGCTACTGTTCAGTCCCGGTAAGTTATCACATCGTCACAGTATCACCCTTAAGTTAGTTGGGTATAGTTGTTTGCTAAGAAGCCAGGCCTATTGCTGGAAAGGACAGAAATGGGCTTGGAGAAAGGGGGGAAGAGTATGGTAGATCTAATATTTAAAATTCATCGTAAAACACTCTGGGTGATGGTTTAGATTTTTTTTTTTTAAGCTACATTTCCTTTTCTTCTGCTGGGCAAAATAAAGAAAAGTTTCTGATTTCAGGGCTACTATCCATCAAATAAACCTGGAGTGGAGCCAAAACGGCCCTGTCGTCCCATTAATCTCACACACCTCATGTACCTATCTTCAGCAACAAACCGAATCACTGTCACCTGGGGGAATTATGGAAAGGTGAGTAATGTGACCAGTGGCACAGTTGGACTGCCTAAGACTCCTTGTTCTGTTCACTGACCCTCCCTTTTCTCTCTTTCCAGAGTTACTCAGTAGGTTTATACTTAGTACGGCAGCTGACCTCATCAGAATTGCTGCAAAGGTTGAAAACTATCGGAATCAAACATCCAGAGCTCTGCAAAGCCCTTGGTAAGCAATTGAGCTTATTCCTAGCTAGGGAAATGAGTGAGAAGTCTGATATTACATATATCATTACATGGCTCCCCTAGGCTTGTGTTTGTTCTCCTACTTTGGAAACTCTGGGAAGTTTATACCACCAGAGTCTTATTGCCCTTGGTATTATGCTTATGACATCAAGTAAAATAAAGCATTGGAAATAAAATGGAAAAACCCTGGAGGTGAAGTCAGAAGACTTCAGTTTTAGTCCTAGCTCTTGTGACCCTGGGTGAGTCTTTATCCTCTTTGGACCTCAGTTTTCTGATTTGTAAAATGAGGGATTTGAATTAGTTAATCTCTATGATTCTCACCTTCTCCTCTACAATCCTTTGTGGGTCTGGGATACGATTCCCATTGATGTGTCCATCAAAAACAAGTATAAATTTCTTCTTCTGAAGCTTTTATCCAGGGAATTAACCAAATAATAGCACATAGTACTTTCTTGTACTCTGATGGAATTCCCTTTTGAAGTTTAAAGTATGAGAACAAAATGAAGAGCCCTGCAAGTATGGCTCTTGATTTGGTGACTTTAAAATTGAAGTCAGAATTCCCACATTAGTTCTCATGGAGATTTCTTTGGAAATTCCTTTAACTGTCCAAGTGGGAGGAACATTACAAGGAAACTGAACTTTGCTACTTCAGAATTTGTGAGATACCTAGATGGCATTTGACTTTTTAACTCACTAAGACTATGAGGTTATAATCATTTGGACAGGGCAGAATTAAAGCTTACCCCTTTGTAATTTATAGGAGGCAACCACATTTTTTGAGGAAATAGTGTTGAAAAGAAATTGCATTGAAAATATCTTTCCTAAGAGGTAGGTAGGTGGTACAGTGGATGGAGTGCTGAGCCTGGAGTTAGGAAAATTCTTCTTCCTGAGTTCAAATTCTGCCTCAGACACTTACTAGGCCAGTGATGGGCAACCTTTTGAGCTTAGTGTATCAAAATTCACCAAAAAACCGAGCATAACTCTGGTGGTGTTTCACTTCAAGGGGAAAAAAAACATAATTTTACAATATTTATAGTTTAAATAACAAAAATGTATAATTATAATATATAGCTGTATTTAATAAACCAAAATAGGTAAATTAATATAGGTAGAATTGTCATCTATAGTGCACAGAGTATCTACACTACAGCAAATGTTTCATCCTCGGCATGTGACCCCATACTTCTCTATATGTGGCCGTGTGTCATCGAAAATGACTACTCATGTGACATGCGTGTCATAGGTTTGCCATCACCGAACTAGGCTGTGCGACCCTGGGTAAGTCTTTTACTTAACCCTGTTGGCTTCAGTTCTTCATCTGTAAGATAAGCTGGAGAAGGAATTAGCAAACCACTCCAGGAACAAGAAGACCTCAAATGAGATCATAAAGAATTGGACATGACTGAAAAATGACTGAACAATAAGAGGACAGAAAGATCAAGTGATTGTTGCTGACTAAACAAATCTTTCCTAAAGAGGAAAGTAAACCTGTTACGGGCACATTAATAGTATCCATTTGTAAAGAGTGTGCTAGTTACACATCATTTTTCATTAAATGCGAACTAAAAGAGCCTTTCCTATCGTCCATGTAATCTAACATATGTACCACAAAGTAATAAAGCCTATATCTCTTTACTAACATTTAATGTACTCAGCGTGACCTTCCTCGTCTCTTCCCCATTACTTCCCAGTTATTGAAGATGAACTCAATATGTGAAATAGCCAAAACTCCTTAGGGAGAAAGGTGCCCCACAAATAGAAATCTGAGTCACTATGATGCTAACCAGCTGCGTGACTTTGGGCAAGTCATTTCCTCTCTACCTCAGTTTCCTCATTGAAATAAAGGGTTTGGAACTAAATTAACTGTAGCATCTAAAATTTGGCAACAGCTTTCCTAAAAATATGCTTTCAAAATAATATGGTTGGTCATAAACAAATATGCCAGAACCTGTACTTCCAAATGAGAGCTGCTTTCAAAGATGCTGCCCTTTTTCCCCCCAGAACATTCTAGAAACTTAACAGAAGAGTACATTTAGAATTTGAAATAGAAACTTAGATTTTAACTTCAAGAGTTCAGTTCACCCAATTAAGACAAAATCACAAATTAGAGGATGGGGAGGAGGTGGGATATTAAAAGGTCATTTAATTACCCTCCTTTTGTAATAGAGGAAACTGAGGTTAAGTGACTTGCCAGAGGTTACCCAAGTAGCAAATGTCAGGACAAGAATTAAAACTGATGTTTCCTGATGCCAGGACCAGCATTCCTCTAGGACACCTTGATGCCTTTTGTTTTCACTGATGCAGAAACTGAGAGACATCCCTGAGAGCAGGATCTGTGTCTCCTATCTTAGTCATCCAAGACCATGGCCCAAGGTCTTGATTGTAGGTGCTTAATATTTGTTTTTTGAATGAGGAAGAAACAAGTAGTGATGGACCCAAGACTAGAAGAACCTAGATCTTTTGACTCCTAGTTGAATATTCTTTCTATTTCCAAACAAAGCTGAGCTGCAGTGCTAAGACCAAGCCAGCAGGCCTTTGCCTTTGGGATCAATTTGGAAGACAGGCCAATGCCAAAACCATCTCAAGTCATTAAGAGTCAATACTGCCCTGGACAATGGAAATTCCATAGCCTTCACTAAATAGTTTCCATTGACTCAAGGATATCTCCAAACCTAAATCATACTAAGTCAGAACATTATACCTAAATCTAAGTCATTAGCCTACCCTCCTAATGATCCAGATCTCAAAGAAGGTAGCAGGGACACTCAAGTATTTGTCTCTCCCCTGCTCCTTTGCTCCCTTCCTTTTCCCCTCCCCCAAGCAGTAACTATTTTCTTCTGCCAAAATCTCAAGACCTACTCCCACAAGCCCATGTTGTGGTAACTCAGATACAACTGTGAGTTCCTCAACATGAGAGAGATGTCTGTGTACTAACCACAGGTTTGGCGGGGCCTTCACAGTTGGTTTCACATTTTAAAAGGCCTTTGGGGGGGAAATACATTATCTCATTTCTCTGGCCTTGAATGTTGTGTGACAAGCAGATGGCACAGATTGCTTGCCCTATGAAACCTGCCATAGCAAGTATAGGGCCCAGGGGAAAATGAAACCCTTGGCTCCTTTAAGAACAGGAAGTAGCATGATATGTAAGGGGAAGATGATCAATCTAAGAGTAGCTTAATAACCATAGCCCTGGAGATCTAGCTCCACCACCAATTGTTAGGCTTTGGACAAGTCATTCCATCTCTGTGAACCTCTGTTTCCTCATCTTTAACAGGAAGAGCTTGGACAAAATAATCAAGATCTTTTCCAGCTTTAACATTTTATCTCTGTAAACTCTTAATCACCTTCCTTGTATGAGACAAAAGCCCATCTCTCTAGTCTACTTTGTTAGCAAAGAAAGGAAACTAGGCTTCTGTTCACATCAGGCTGTCTCTGCCCGTACACATTGACCAAGAGAGTCAGGAGATGCCACTTAGCCTGTCCTGCGGGACAGAAAGAGAGGGAGGGCCATTGACTCCATAGGGACAAGTGAACTGTCTGCTTTACCCTAGAAAGGGATTGGTTTTGGAGTAAGAGCATGTGGGACTAAACCCACCTCCTATTTTACTAGGGCAATTCACTTTACCTCTCAAGGCCTCGAGTTACTGTAACCATATGTAATGAGAGGGCTTCACTGACCTTCAAGGCCCCTTCTAGCTCTAAATCTATGGGTGGATCTGAATTAGGAAGTTCTTGGGAATCCAATCCAGTACTGCATCTTAAGTTGTAGATACTATATATTAATTAATTTTTTTAAGATTTAGAAAGCTTTAGTAGCTCACAACTGATACTATGATATTTAATAGACTGAAGAAGTTTGAGGGACTGGACCATAAGTTTTTCCTAAACTTGTAGCTTTTTTTTTTTTTAGAACCAGTCTAATTAATTTCCTTCCACAGACCCAATCAAAATTCTTATGCTTGAATTCCAGTGTTGTTCCACACTAGCAATCAGGATTTTTTTTTCCTTTGGCATAACAGGGATCCTCTGGCCACAGTTATAGTGGCTATAGTTTTCTTATCTGTAAAAATGAAGGGATTGAACAAGATGATCCTAGCATCAAAAGCATCATTTTTCCAACTCCAAACCTCATGGTTTGGCTTTCTTTGGCCTTTATTTTCAGCCATAGGCTTACATTGGGTGATTTCAAGGTTATTTAGAAAAGGGCACTCTCTTCCCAAAATACTTCCTCCATCTATAGCCTCATATTTACCATTCTTATAATTTCCAAAGAGCCTCTACATTCCACAGTGAAATATCATACTGAAAATACAAATATGCTAGGGTAATAGAACAAAACTTCAGTTAAACCTCTGTAAATTTACTTCAGAGCCCTTCCCAAGAAAAAGTTTTGCCACGGGAATTGAAAACACTCTTAAAATAGATAAGAAATAGAGAAAGTTAGGTGGCTTAGTGGATAGAAAGCCAGGCCTACAGATGGGAAGTCCTGAGTTCAAATTTGGCCTCAGTCATTTCCTAGCTGGGACAAGGTAAGAAAGACAGAGGAAAAAAAGCAGAAAATAGTAATTTTCCCGGAGACTCAGCTTGGGTCTGGCCATAGGGTAGTGGACTTCTTGCTGAAGCCTAGCAAATATTTAGAGAAAAATCTGTGCTCAGAGGAACATTATAGAGCAGGAGTTGGCAACGTCTTTCTGCAGGAGCCATAAAGTCAATTTTTTTTTCAGGCACTGTTATAGGAGCGCGCATTGTGAACGCTGTACAGCTCTCACGAAATTACATTTTTAAAAATGTGGCATTTATGGCTCTCACGGCCAAAAAGGTTGCCTACCTCTGTTATAGAGCATACTCTACCTAGTACAGAAACCCTTTCTACCGTATCTCTAGCAGGTAAACAGTTAAAAAGACTGGGCCTCATCAAACACAGTGCTTTCCCTTGTTGTACAGCTCTGATTGTTAGAAAGTTCTTTATTCAGAGGCACTGTTTTTTTTTTCTAATTAAATTTTATTTTTAAAAAGTTAGAATTTCTCTTCCTTCCCTTTTCCCCCCTCCCCTTTTCCCTTATATTGAAAAAGCAAGAAAAACAAAGCCCCTGTTATTTTTTTATCATGATTTTCAGGTAGTCCAATAATTCTTAGATTGTCTCTCCTGGATCTATTTTCAAGGCCAGTTGTTTTTTCAATGAGATATTTAATATTTTTTTTATTTTTCATTCTTTCGATTTTGTTTTATTGTTTCTTGATGGCTCATGACATCATTGGCATCTCTTTGCCCAATTCTAATTTTTAAAGGCTAATTTTCTTTGATGACTTTTTGATCCTCCTTTTCTATTTGTTCCATTCTTCTCATGCAACTCTTTTCTTCATTGGATTTTTTTTTGCCTCTTTTTCTAGTAGGTCAATTCTGTTTTTTTTTTGTTTGTTTTTGTTTTTAATGAAACTCTTTTCTTCATTGAATTTTCGTGCCTCTTTTTCCATTTGACCAATTTTGTTTTTTAAGCTGTTATTTTCTTTTTGCATTACTTTCATTTCTTTTCCCCATTTTTCTTCAACCTGTCATTTTATTTTTGAATTCCATTTTGAACTCTTCCAGTGCTTGAGACTAATTCCCATTTTCCTTTGAAGTTTTGCATGTGGTTGCTTTGCTCTCAAGGTTCCCTACTGAATCTATACCTTGCTCTTTGTCTCTATAAAACTTTTCTGTGGTTAGGTGTTTCTTTTGCTGTTTGCTCAATTTTCCCAGCATTTTTTTTTTTGCCTGTGTGCTGGGGGTTCAGAAAACTGCTGATTCTAAGTCTCCTCTGCTGATGGCTTGTAAGGCTTAAGAGTACTATGAGGTATTTTGCCCTGGGGCTAGGAGCTTTGCCAGGGGTTAGGACTTTAAGGGATGGGTGGGTGCAGAGTGCTCTGCTGTTGGCTTTGGACATGGTCCTGGGATCAAATTTGGCGTATGCCCAGGCTTGGAACTTGATGTAGTAGGTGGAGAGTGGTTGGCCCCCACTTCTCTGTTTGTAGTTTTACACCAGGTTTCCCTCATCCCCTGAAAATTGACTCCCTCTGCTTACCTTGCAAGTTATTTTCTGAAGAAGAACTCCTCACTCCATTTCCTTGTTGGTTCAGTGACTTAAGTTGTTTTGAGGAGTAAATTTTAAGGCTGGTTCGAGAGGATTCTCAGAATGGTTCCAGCTTTTACCACTACTAGCCCCTTTCTTGGCTCCATCCCACCCCACAAAGCCCTTATTATAAACACAGATATTCAGAAAAAACAAGTTCCCTTATTAGCCATGTCCAAAAATATGTTCCAGTCTGCACTCTTGAGGCCATCACCCCACAACATGGTGGTGGATAGCATGTCTCATCATAAGCTATCAAATTGTTGGCCATTGGGTTGATCAGAGTTCCTAAGTCTTTAAATGGTGCTTGTCTTTTCAATATTATATATTATGTATAACATAATATATAATACTATAGGTTGTGATCTGGATTCTAATTCACTCTGTTCATTCAAGTCTTCTCAGGTGTCTCTGAAACCATCCTCTTCATCATTTCTTTATAGCACAATAGTTTTCCATCTCATTTACCACAAGTCATCCAGTCATTCCCCAGATTCTGGGCACCCCCTCAGTTTCCAGTTCTTTGCCATTGAAAAAATAACTAGTATAAATATTTTCATAGATAGGGGTTCCCTTACCTTACCTTGATCTCTTTGAGGTATATTTCTTGTCCATATAGTAAAAAACATTTTGGAGGTATTATTTCTACATGCTGAAATAGCTCAGGGTTTGTAAGAGGCAATTCTATTACCTCTCTTAATTCTCTGATTTGTTCAGATAGTCTTCCAGCCTCAGAATAAGAAACATTCCCAGAGTCCTTATGAAACATTGTAAACCAGTGGATCAACTTCTCTTGGCAAGTATCTCATAATAGTGTTCATATCCACAGCAACTCTTGTGCCTGGCTTCAGCTTACTTTTGTCAAGCTGACACCAACAACCTACAACATTGTGGGAAGCCAATAAGAGAATAGATAAAAATCTGAGACCCCTCTTTTGACACCTCTTATGATCCATACATTTTCTTATTGGAAAAACATTATAGACTTATTGGAAAGCTTTGAGTCCATAACCAGACCAGAAGCTACTGAGTTAACAATTTCTCTCCTTGACAATTTCTCTCCTTGATAATTAAGAAGCCTGAACCCTAAAAAATATATTACTTAGATAAAGACTGGAGCCAGACAATTTAGTCCAGACTATCTGACCAGGTGCAGATCTGTAAATCAAGGCAGAACGCAATTAGTAAACATCTCCATGAAATTTATTTCTGCTCCCAGAATTAACCCCTACTAATTGGTGGTTGGAATTTGGCCCTTACCCTTGTACCCATCTCTACTTTTAGACTTTAATGGATTGTGTATGATTTGTAACCCCTTTACAGCTGTGACTCTTTCTGTTCTTTGTTTGAAACCAGTATAAAATAAAGTCCAAATCCCATAGCATTAGAGCAACATGGGCTAACCACTAGTCTGGTTGTTCTCATTTTCTTTTTCCTGTCTTAACAATCTGATGCCACTAAACGCCACTCAGGACCCCAAAACCATATAGAGGCTGGCTCTCTATACAACATATCTTGGTCCATTTCTTCCTTTAACAATGAATTTTTTTTAACAATGAATTTTTCTTTGTGTTAACTATTTAATTACTTCACCCACAATCTGCCCAACACTTTGTAAGGCCTTCAGATAATTTTCAGACTGTTCATATTGCTTGGTAAGCTCTTTCAGCTGTTCTCTTAAGGATACATTCCTTTTTCCGGGCTCCGTAAGGGTTCTCCTTCTCTCAGATGTTCTCAATCCCAGAGCTTCCCTGCCTAAAGCCCTTCGGGCCTGGGGCAAGAGCCTCTCTCCTGTCTCACTTTAGGAGACCAAGTCATCCTTAGGCCCAGCCACCTCCACCACTATACTTGGCCTTCAGCTGCCTGCAACCCTTTAGATAGTGAGCTAGATCTTAGCTAGATCTTTGGGTTCGTCTATTTTCGTACATCTTTTTTATAAGGAATTTCATTCAGAAGTCTCAAAACTTAAAATTCTCTCTCTTGAGTTCATATAATCAACTTCTTGGTTTTTGGAACAGCCTAAAATGGCATGACTTTTCCCTGTTGTCATGTTGGTGAACCTGTGGCACACATGCTCCCCATCCCCTCTCCATGTGCACCTGAGGACATTTCTCACATGACCCATCCCTCTGCCCAGGGTTGCAATTTGGGCACTCGCTCTCTAAAAAGTTTGCCATCATTGCCCTATTAGCTTAATTTAGTATCTCCTCTACTAGGGTGGTATATAATGGAAAAAGCATTGACCTTGAAGTCTGAAGACCTAGGTTTTAAACTTTAATTCTGTGAAACAACAACAATAATAGTAATAGCTTACAAGCATTTATATAATGCCTTTATATAAGTAGCCTATGAGATAGGGGCTTTTTATTACCATCTCTATTTTACAGATGAAAAAACTGATAGTGAGAGGTTACATGATTTGCCCCTAGGCTACACAACCAATAAGTGTCTCAGGAAGGATTTGAACTTGGGTTCTGTCTCTAGGCCCAGCACTTTTATCCACATTTCTAAATGGTCAATAATAATACTTATACCACCTACATCACCCTGGTGGCTGTAAGGATCCAGTAAAGATGATGTATCTAGAGTCCTAGATAATGGGCACTCAGAGGTACATTCCAGCCCAGTGACTTACAAGGTTTCTTTGACCTTGCTGTAGGTCTCTGTATGCAAATGGGGGCCTCACTTGAGCACTGGAATGTTGGAGGTTGAGAGGGGTCAGGATCCCAAGCTACCCTCTAGTGGATACTCTCAGCAGCCCTAGGTTTTTTGTTTTGTTAGTTTTGTGTTTTTTTTGTTTTGTTTTGTTTTTTGTTTTTTTTGGTTTTCAGAATAACAGTAGTTATTGTGCTTATAAATAGTAGTTTACATTTATGTATCATCTTATTTGATTCCCACTGTGGCCCAAATAGCTCAAGTAATAGTTTTCTTATTGTACAAGTGAGGAAAGTGAGATTGTGACTTGCCAGAGCCCACGTGGCTAATAGTGAGAGAATCAGGTTGGGGACTCAGGATTCTGACCCTTGCTGCCTAGTACCCAGGGGCTGTGCTGTATAAATTGTGATGTGTTTATTATTCAATATATTTGGTACATATGTCTGAGAAACAGAAAACAAAAGTAATTGGTTTTCTTCTTAGTTGCATCTTATGCAAATAATACTGATGAGTTTTTAAAAATTAATTCTTTTGTCTGATTATCGTTTGACAGAGAGAAGCATTTCAATGGCAATGTGCTCAGATATAGACAAACTTTTGCTCTCTTTTATCTTCTACTATTGATTCCTTAAGTGGTCAAACCCTTTGAGATCTCAATCTTTTCTCATCAAACCTTCTATAGTTTCCCCTAAACATCTCTTCCTCTGCCATCCCCTTCCTTGAGGAAGAAAACAGTGCCAAAACAGCTATTCATTTATCTCTGAGGAAAAACCAGGTAATTAGTTCCCAGTGCTAGGTGAATAGACTCTTTTGAAGTAAAAAGTATCAGAAGCATAATTGGATCCCTTCTTTATTATCCCTGCCCTTAAAAAGCTTTCAATGTCTCACTTGTTTGCATATCTTCCTTAACATGAAGTACAATGGGTTGTACATAGCAGAGGCATACTCATGAGTAAATTATAACCCAGCTTTTTTAATACTCCAGAAATATACAGAATTCGTATAAAGAATTGGCAAATTCATAAGTAGATGTTAGCTTATTCCCCAACAGAATTTTTGAAAGAGGAAACAAAAATTATAGATAATAAATTGAAATTTTGTTTGACCTCAGATGAATAAATAAATATATCCTTGTCCAAAATAAAATATCCTTGAGGTATTATATACCAATCTTGAAGTGCACAGTGAGTTACAAATTAATCATAACCTTTGACTCGACAATCTTTTAACAATATCTCCTATGTGCCCAACAATTGATTCTCTGAACAAACCGTAATTTTTATCAATGTAACAGCATAGTGTTGTATTGTTAAAAATGACAAACATGAGGGAAAAAATGTGAAAAGACTTGCCTTAAGTGCCACAAAGTGAAGAGAGCAGAATTAAAAGATATAAACATGTTTATTATTATAAAAAAGATCAGGAGAGAAAGCAGTTTGTGGTGTTTGTTTTTTTGTTTTGTTTTCAATTGAAGTTTTGATTTTTCAGAACATTTTTTATGTATGTGATTTTATTTTTATATATAATTCAGACTAGTTACCTGACCTATTTGGATATTTCAGGATTTTAAATCTGTTTTTAATCTTCAATAATGGCTTTCTTCACTTTTTGTGTACATTGAAGGTCTTGTTGCCACAGAAATAATAAAAGTATTTTAAAAAGAATGCTTCTAGAAAATTATTTTCTTTTTATCCTAAAGCTCCTGGGCAGTAGACGTGTTAGAGTTTTGACAGTGCTACAACTTCTAAATGACTGAAATATTTTCCTTTCTATATATTCCCTTCTTTTCCTACTTTCCACAAAGGTGTTTGTCAGTAGCTCTTCTCTCCTTCCTTTCTTTCTCCTCCCATCTTATTTAAAATTTCTAGCCAGGCTCATATACACAAACTATCCAGTAGCCTAGTCCCGAACTTTGAGATAGAATCATGAACCCCTTTAATGCTATTCTTTCTTGGGAGCTCTGGCTTATCTGGAGAGAATAAGCACGATTTGGGGCCCTATTGGAGAGCATACAAGTTGGGAGGAGATAAGTTTTCCCCTCCCCCTCCCCCACATTCCCTTGAAGAGGCTAGAGAAACTGGCTGCCCAGAATTCTTCCTAACTTACATCTTTCATATAGAGGGGGCATAAGAAGACCATGAGCTTGGGATATAACATACTATTCCATCCATTTCATTTACTGGAGTGGGTAAAAAGTATTAGGGCCTACTCTTTCAACCCTTGTTGGCCTCTTTTTTGTCTCTTCAGTCAAAGAGAAGTTGCGTCTTGATCCTGACAGTGAAATTGCCACCACAGGTGTCCGAGTGTCTCTCATCTGCCCGGTAAGTTAGAACAAACCCTTGTGTGGCTCTTTGTTGCAAGATCCAGGTCTTCTAATCTAGATGCAGCAAGGAAAGGAGGACAGTCTCCTAGTCTTTTGGCCTTCTCTCAACTTGTAGCCTATCTCTTTTGGTAGGGGCAGGTCAATTCCTAGCAGCCATTTCTGGACTTCTTAGTGCTGCCCTCCTCATCCTAAGTCGTTTGACTAGCTCATTGGAATTGATCAAGTGTGAGACACTCTAGGAATAACAAAAGAGGACCTGGACCCTGCCCTCAAGGGCCTTATGGTATTGTTGGGAGTGGAGACCACATCTGAAACAACTAGAAATAATCTAAGATTATGTATAGTCAAGTTTAAGACTAGTTCAAAGAATTAAATGTAGTGTTCAGAGGATTGAAATAGTTGGGAAAGGAGTGGGACTAAAGTTCTCTCTGCCTCCCCTTGAACAGGGTGCTGGACCTCAGATTAGGTAGACTTGGGCTACAGTGCCAGAGCTCTTCTGTGGGCTACTGTCCCAGTTATCTCTCTCCTAACTGCTCCCTCATTTTGGTGGTTCCTATGTCTGGTATATAGCTAGTAAAGATGCGACTCTCCATGCCTTGCCGAGCTGAGACCTGTGCCCACCTGCAGTGCTTCGATGCTGTATTCTACCTCCAGATGAATGAGAAGAAACCTACCTGGATGTGTCCTGTATGTGACAAACCAGCCCCCTATGACCAGCTGATAATAGATGGGTGAGTCTGCTTGGTGGAGTGCTGATGGCATCATCCCTTTGGGATTTTCTGTATTCATACTACTACTTCTGGCACTGTTCCTTCCATTTTACATTTGAACTGTCCTTGTTGGTTCTAAATGTGAAAGGATGTGCCAGGACCAGTTATTTCTTCTTTCTTCCTACTTGTATCATGAACATCTTAATAGAGCTGACCTTACTCCAGCTTTATGAATGGTGCAGTAGGGAGTATATGATTCAGGAGTCTAAGGACATAGGTTTGAATCCTGGGTTGGGTAGTCAAAACTTTGTCTAACCTTAGGCAAGTTGTTTGCTTTCTTTGGGCACCAATTGCCTCATCTGTTAAATAAAAGCTAAGTTAGATGATTGCTCACTAAGATTTCTTCTAGCTCTAAATTCTGTAACCTTGGTGCTCAAAGGGGGTAACTTATGCTTTGGTGTAGAAATATAAGCTTGTTTCAATTTAGTTTCAGGAACATTTATTAAGCATCTACTATGCGCAAGATCCTAGGGATACCAAGACAAAGTGAAGTGGTTCCTGTCCTCAAAGAATTTACATTGTTCTTGTGGGGTACAACATGTTCTCAGATAAATGAACAGAGTGGGGGGGGAGGGCACTTTAGGAATACTCTTTTGGCCATTCTGTGAAGAATCATTTGGAAATGGAGAGACAAGAAGCAGATACATTGGAGAGGGTTTTGTATTCATTTAGGCCAGAGGTGAAGTCCTGAACTTGGGAGCTGTGTGGGAGTGGAAAGGAGGGTACAAATGTAAAAGATGAAGAGATAGAATCATAAAAACAGCAACTGATTAGGTTCATTTATGTGTTGGGGTGGGTTGAAAGAGAAAAACTTGAGTAAATAGAAGGATGATGGTGTCCTCAACAAAAATAAGGAAATTAGCAGGAGGAATGGCTTAGCAAGGAAATACTATTTCTCTTTTGGACATGTTAGAGGGCTCTACCTCTATTCACTGAGCCACCTAGCTGTCCCAAGTGAAGATACCTTTCAGGCTGAGGTAAACCTGGTCTTGATTTTAGGCAGTAGGGCAATAGTGGATGAAAGAACAGGCTCAAGAACACAAGTGGAGTTGGCTTTAGTTAGGAGACAGCCTAACTTCTCCATCTCTTTGGAGAAGCACTATAGGTAATACATGACATTATAGATATAAAACTATCCATAACTAAGGGCCATGTTTTGTATAGTCATAACTACGAATAGACAAAATTGGCAGCTGCATGGGGTTTAATGTCTCTTTTGGTGATAGGAAAACAAAATGAGGGGCATTTTTCATGTGGCTCTTTAAAAGCGTGTTTATTATCTGAAACTTTTATTTTTATGGTTTGACGTTTTGATGTTTTTTTAGTGAATTATGTTACAGTGAAAACTCAAGGCCTCTGAGTAGAAACAGTAATAGGCTGTATATTTATATCCTTTTAAGGTCTATAAGTTATAATAATTCTATGAGATAGCTAGGTCAGGGATTAGCATCCTCCTTTTCTAGATAGGTTAAAGGAAATGAAGTGATAGTCCTGTGGTCACATAATTAGTGATGTAATATACAGGTAGCATGACTTTTCCTTCCTTGTCCTAGGATACTTGGGTGCTTCCTTCTGCGTGTGATGTGGAATAAGTTCATAGGATCAGAAGTAGAGGGCATTCATGGTGAGAACCTAGCATGAACAAAGGCAGAGCAATAGGAAAACTATAGCTCTTGTGTGGTGAATGATGACCTTGTCTTTGACTCTAGGGGAAGAATATAAAAGTGGGGTTGGCTTGTTGAAAACTAGAGTAATCAAAGATGGTCCATGTAGGGGGGACATTGGGTGAAAAGGTTGACTATGTAAGGTAGGGACATCATAATAAAGGTCCTTAAAACGAAGTGATATCACATCTACATAGTAATTTAAGAGCTACAAAACTATTTTACACAGTAACTCTACCAGTATTTCCCTTATTTTACAGATGAGAAAACAGGTTCAGAGAGAATAAGCGAATTAAAGCATCATAAAATTTAAACTGAAAGCTCTTTAGAGATAGGGTTCAGCCTTTTCTTATTAGAAATGAGGAAGCTGAAGCCTAGAGAGGGGAAGTGACTTGATCAAATTAATTCAGGTAGCAAGAATAGAGGTGGAACTTGAAATCGAGTCTTCAGACTCTTTCTATTATTCTATGTGCCAGATTCACAGACTCGCTGTAGATAAGTGAAGAAAGTGAAGAAAGACAATTCCTCAGAGAATGTCCTTTCAGGTAGAAAAGAGCCAACTATGATAGGACGTGCCTGTGATCTCTATTACTGGCTGGTGGATTACTTGATCTCAGGAGTTTTGAGCTGCCTCAGGAAGGAAAAAACTGGAGCAGGTCAGAACCTCTGTGCCATTCAGTACATGGGATTAGACCCAGGAGTGGCTGCCATACTTCTGGCTAGAAGGTGACAGGGAGACCCATTCTCAAAAAAACAAAAATTGTGAACCATGATATATAAACTAAAGAGAATATGATAAAATCCTGTGTGGTAGATGTTAGGCTGAAAGTGATCCAGGGGTCCAAGGTGGGAGGGGGAGATAATCGCATGGGTGGAGTGGAGTTGTCAGGCTTCACAGAAGAGAGTTTTGAAGGAAAGGCAGGATTTCAGTGGAGGTTGGGGAATGAAATGCCACATCCGAGAGCATTGAGAATAGGAATGAAACCAACCCATGTAAAGAGCGATGCTTGGGTATGGCTATTCCTTGCCAGCAGGCTAAGAGAGACAGTTCTTAGAATCAAGTTGCTGATGACTGATCTTCTAGGCCCCCTTGTTCTTCATGGGCCAGCTAGTGCATTATCTTGACTGTTGGCTGTTTAACAAACATCCCCAAAGCTAGAGTTTAGACTGAAGTCAGAGGACCAGGGCTCTGATCTGGAGTTCCCTCTGCATGACCCGGAGGCATGTATGGCAATGGAGTCTTGATTCAACATTCATTCTCCACAGAATGAAATTTTCACAGATTCGCTTTCTAGACTAATGAACATCAATTAAGATAGATGTAAGATCTTACATGTTAGCTCAGAAAACCAGCTCAAGACAACTAAATGTCAGTACTTGTGAGAAGGAGCTCAGGATTGTGGTAGGATTCAAACTCAGTGTGATGTGGCAGCCAAAAAGCTCATGCAATTTAGGCCATATTAATAGAAGTTCAGGGTCAAGAAAAGGAGAGGTAATCAAAGAGCATTGTTCATTTCTAGGAGCTACATATATTTCTTTATGTTATTATTTTTAATAAAAACCCTTACCTTTCATCTTAAAATCAATACTATATATAAGGTAAGAGCTAGGCAATAGGGGTAAAGTGACTTGCCCAGGGTCACACAGCTAGGAAGTATCTAGATTTGAACCCAAGACCTCCAGTCTCCAGGCCTATTCATTAAGGACCTGCTTAGATTAGAGATAAAGACATGGGTAGGCATAGTAGTTTTTTTAAGTATTTGAGGGGCTTTTAGATATGAAGAAAGAATAGACTTAATCTGGCCTAGTCTCATGAGTAGGAAATGGAAGTAGTGGATGGAGGTTGCAGAGATAATTTGTTGTCATGAAGTTTTTACCTCATTCATAAGTAAAATCAGAGCTGTTGAAAAGTAGAATCAGCCAATCAGTCAACAATTATGTATTAAGCCCCTGCTGTGTGCTAGACCCTACATGGAAATACAAATACAAAAAATGAAATATTCCCTGCTTGTGAGGGTCCAGATTGGGGGTGGGGGTGGGGCAGTGGCAGCAACTACATATAGCACAAATAAAAAGTTAACAGATATCTAAAGTAGTTATATACAAGGTAGTTTGGGAGGGAGGGCAGTAGCAGTTGGAATCAGAAAAAGCTTCATGCTTTAGAAGAAGCTTGAGCTTCATTTTAATGGAAAAAGACTTGAGTCAGTGACTTCCCAAAGAGAGGAAGGCTTCCAGGGGAAATTAGATGATGTCGGTCAGGGATATTATTGTGGAAGGCCTACCCTGACTACTCATCATGGTGTGTAAGCTTTGGCAGATTCTCTCATGCTGGAAATGCCACAGATTTGTCATTCTAATGACCCACTGTTGAGCTAGCCTAGCTAAGAACAAAAAGTTCATCACCCATAAACTGGCCCTCAAATGATAAATTTTTTGGACCTGTCAGTATACAAAACAAAAATATGAAATGGCCTTTCTGCATTATGACAATGATGGGAAAGTAGAAAAATGAACAGAGGTTGCAAAAAATTTAAACTTGCAAGCTATAATTCGAATGAATTTAAATATTGTGTCTTAAATGCAATGCCTTTATCCAGTTACCAGTTAGTCAATATACCATCAGATGAAACAAATGAAATCAATATTAAAGGTCTTGCTACTAATAAAACACAAGGTGGTAGATAGGGAGATTTGCTAAACAGAAGTACTACTTATGGATAATGTTCCTTAGAAAAACCAATAAAGGATTTTGGAAAGTTGGTTTTATCTTCTGTCCAAGTGCAGCAAGAGACAGCATTTCATGGGACACTTAGCTCACTTGGCAATGTTGGTGATAAAGAAAAGCAGAAAGAAAGCCTGTAGATAAAGAGTTTGTGTATCAGCATCTATTGAGGAAGCTGGGGAGGTTGAGAAAATGTTCAGAGAATGCCACAAAACCCTCCTGCCCTTCCCCCAAATCAGCATATACTTAAATGTTCAATGCAAAGGTTGGCATAGGGGAAGATGATGAAAAATAGGTTGTAAGATATGACTCAGCAAAGAATTGAGAAAAAGTAAGTACTCTTCAACTGGAAAATAGTTAAGCAAATTTTGGTACATAAAAGTAATGGATTTTACTGCACACTAAGAAGTAATGAATATGAAGAATTTAAGAGGAACGTGGAAAGAAACTGATCCAAAGTTAAAATAAGCAGAACTGGGAAAACTGTACACAGTGACTATAAAAAGGTAAATATAAAGAACAAAAAACCAAAATTCATCATTATGTAATTTTAACCAAGTTTTGACCCAGAGAAGAATTGACAAAATGCAATTCTCATCCTTTGTTGCTGTGTCGTGAGACAGTAGATGTGAAATATTGCAGATATTGTCAGGCATGGTCATTGTGTTGGTTTTACTGAACTTCTTTTTTCTGGTTTTTTAAGTCATTGTCACAAAGGAGGACAAGATAGTAGGGAGAGGAATATATTAAGAAATGAATGTGATGTAAAAACAAAAGACATCAATTGAAGAACTCATTACTCAAGATTTTAAAAATGTAAGAAGCCAAAGATTTGTAAATATTTCTAACCTGTATGTTGTGAATATAGACTATAAAATTTATATAATTCAAGAACAGTTAGAAAGTACTGGACTTGGTAAGCACCTAGCCTTATTGACAAAAATGAAATTTTAACAGGAAAAGACTGGTTACTGATGTAGAAATAAATCTCTTCCAAAATAGGTATCTCTGTGCAGAGTCTGTTGTTAAAACAGAGATGAACACCAGATTGTAAGGAATAAAGATAAGAAAATGTGGCATACAAATAAAAACTTCATCTTGTTCAAACCAGAAAATGAGAAATGGTTAAATAATTACATGTCATTGTAGAATTCTCATCAGTTTCTTTTGTTAGTATAACTGCCATAAAGTACCTTCCACAACATAGAGGCTAAAAGCACCCAGAAACCACTTCAGGCAGACCCAAGAAACATGGTGGTCACAGGCAGTGCACATTTAGAATATAAACTCATTTGCAAAGTCTTAAAGAGGGACATAGTAGAGGATTTTTAAGTAATATAATCTCATAAAAACAGGAAGAAGTTTATAGAAAGCTATCCAAGGAGCACTTAACGTTGACACTGGAGAACAACAAATGAAAAATGAAAATTATTCGTCAATATTTCTAATCATTTTATTCATCAGCAACATTGGAAATTTAACATTTATAGTCTTGATATCCCAAACTCAGTTGGTGCCGCTTGAGGAAGTAGAAATGGCCCCACGAGAACAAAATTGAGAAAGAGTAGCTAGCTAGGTCAAACCTAGGACGTGCATTCTACATTCTGGAGAGAAGATAATTGGAGGACATTGAAAAGGCTGATTTTTGCAAATACCTGAGGGAACAATATTAAAGGGGGAAACTAGGCAGCTCAGTGGCTAGAGAGCCAAGCCTGGAGACAGGAGGTCCTGGGTTCAGATTTGGCCTCAGGCACCTCCTAATTGTGTAATCGTGGACAAGTCTCTTAACCCCAAATGCCTAGCCCAGGTTTGGTGAAGGTTTTCAAGTTCCTTTGCCCAGACTACAATTTCAAGCTGCCTGTGAGCCCCTACCCCAAAGAGGGGAGGAAGGATGTACTCGTTTTGGGCAGCTAGACAGGGGCATGCAAAAAATGTCCTCCAGCGCTGGGAAGAGGGGGAACTTAGCTGCTCCCTGGGTGCCAGCTCTGTATAGTACCAATACTTCACCAACACTGGCCTAGTCTCTCTCTCTTTTTTTTTTTAAACTCTTACCTTCTGTCTTACTGTGTATTGGTCCCAAGACAGAAGAGCAGTAAGGGCTAGCCAGTAATGGGCAAATTACAGCTCTCTGGCCAGATACGGCCCCTGAAATGTTCTATCTGGTTGCGCAACATTATTCCTAATCTGACGAATACAACGAGTAGGATACAATACAATGAAACTTCGAAAGAGTTGCCTTAGAAACAGACTGACAGATGACCATTTCCTTTCCTTTGGTCCCCTCTTTAAAAAGTTTGCCCATCACTGGTCTAGGCAATAGAGGTTAAGTGCCTTATTTAAGGTCACACAGCTAGGAAGTGTCTGAGCCCAAATTTGAACCCAGGACCTCTTATCTCTAGGCCTGCCTCTCAATCCACTGAGCCACCATCTTACTACTCTTAAGCCTTAGAACTGATATTTAGTATTGATTCTAACACAAAAAGTAAGGATTTTGTTGTTCTTAAGAAAGAAAGAAAAATAGCGAAGAATATTTTAACTTTAGGATATTATTGGCAAAAATAGGTATTGATAGGACAAAAGTAACTATCAATCCATATGACTGCTTTTTTTTTTCTGATGAAGAGGAAGAAATGCACAGATTTATAATATTATTGGAATAGAGAGTTCCTAACTCTTCCAGTGCCTCAGCACCTGCTCTGTAATTTACATTTTTAGAGAATTGCCTACAGTGAGTTAAAGCAATTTGCCTAGTCACAGAGACAATATGTATCAGAGGGGAAACAGGTCTTCTTGACTCTGAGGCTGACTCTCTGTCCATCATACTTTTAACTGTTTCTCATCAACTTAACTCCACAAAAATCTTTGATAATAATCAGCATACACATTAAGTGAACAAGCGGGCTTACAGAAATTATATTCAATAATAGATTATGTCTTTAGTCACCAAACACTTGATTAAAAAGTGAAGAGAATACAAGATGTTATTGTTTATTTTGTAAAAGCTTTTGAATCTGAGCAAAATTGTCAATGGGAATTTTAATCAATAGCAAGGGAGGCAAAGAACAGGAAGAAATATTTGCCATTATAATATAGAAGCTCTCTTCTAGGTTAGAGCTATAGATTGGATCCTTGTAGATTCTCCAAACCTTCCTATCCATAAACATTGTCTGTCTTGTCCTAGAATGCTCCAGAAGCCTCCTAAATGAAATTGATAATTACTCAAGTTCAGCCTGATAAACCATATGAGGAAAAACCAAGTGGAAGAAGAATGCCTTTGGTTCAGATCTTTGAACCATCCATCATTACATAAATGTTAGGCAGAATCTATACATAAACATTGAACTGGACCAAAATTTGAATGAGAAGCAAGCATATTGAATCACATATCTTTAACACCATTACCCCTCCCATAATGCTATGTGTTTTTTGTGTTGTTTTTTTAACCCTTACCTTCCATTTTAGAATCAACACAGTGTATTAGTTCCAGGGCAGAAGAGGGATAAGGGCTAGGCAATGGGAGTTAAGTGACTTGCCCAGGATCACACAGGTAGGAAGTGTCTAAAGTCAGATTTAAAACCAGGATCTCCTGTCTCTAGGCCCGACTTTCAGTCCATTAAGCCCCCTAGCTGCCCTTCCTATATACTTTTAAATCATAGAGTACCTCAGTTTCTGCAGATTTCAGAATTGCTGGTCATCTTTGTCATCCTAGTTGTCCTCTGAATGGTTTTCAACTTTAAGTCTTTTCTAGAACATTCCCAGAATTCAAAATGTTCCCAGATGTATTAATATTAGCTAGAGCCAACGTGACATATAGGATTAAAAAAGGATTCTTTTTCTTTTACTTTTACTTTTACTTTACTCATTGCAAGACTAACCAGGTAGCCCACAGAGAGAACTGTCTCCTGCAGTATACTTGTTGGGTAGAGTTCTTATGGAGGACTTAATGAGAGGAGAGGGACAAGAGTTGTTTAGAATGAGGGATAGATGAATTACAGTCTTTGCCATGGGATGGGAGTACTTAAATCACTGAGATCACAAATCTGTTGTGATGTGTTGACAATATGCTTCAGATACTTAAGTTTAAAATGTTTCCGTAGGTAATGCTGAAAGGCTGCCTCAGCTAGCAAATGTTGGCCCAAAACAAAGAGACTTGACAGTCAAGGGCTACACAAGATGATACACTTGAGTTTGTTTAGATAAATGACCCAATCAGTTGACAAATCATTGTCAACTTGGATTTACAAAGATGGAAATGAAATAGTCTGCCCTGAAACAGCTCACACCTCTATTAAGGAGACAAGGCTATACAAAACAAAAGGTAGTTCTTTGGATCTGGGAGGAGAAGCACCAGCACCAGAGGTTTTTAGGAAAAGCCCCAAGTGACACCTAAGCAATTCCAAGATGTAGAAGTGTGGAGGGAGTCTTTCTTGTCTTAATGCTGAACAGATTAATTCAGGCTAGATAGGTCATCTATGAAGGTCTTTCCTATTTTGAAATTCTGATTTATGAAATCACTTCCTATATCTGGGCCTATTTTCTCATTAAAATGATATGGTTGGGGGGCAGCTGGGTAGCTCAGTGGAGTGAGAGTCGGGCCTAGAGACAGGAGGTCTTAGGTTCAAACCCGGCCTCAGCCACTTCCCAGCTGTGTGACCCTGGGCAAGTCACTTGACCCCCATTGCCCACCCTTACTACTCTTCCACCTATGAGACAACACACTGAAGTACAAGGGTTTAAAAAAAAAAAATGCTATGGTTGCACATAATGATCTCTTAAGGTCCCTTTCAGTTCTAAAATAATAGGAGTTTGTGGCTCATGTTATCACCTGGTACTTCAAAGAGTTCAGTGATTTGTACATATCACCTCATCCAGAGCCATCCATAGGAAGCAGATTAGGAAAGGATCATTTTCAAAGCTGCCCAACAAGAAAAGGGAGGAGCAAAGTTTAGAATCCAGGTCTCCTGACTCCCAGTCTCATGGACTAGCCACAGGACTTAATTGCTTCATGCTGAAGCAGATATTCTCAAGTAATGACCTTTTCTAGCAATCAGAGCTTTCAAATAAGTATCTTCATGAGTTAGTGAGCTCCCTGTCACTGAAACTGTTTAGGCAGAAGCTGGCTGATCACTTGTCAAGGCCAAAGAAAGAATTCCAATACAAGTCAGAAATTGGCCTGAGTACTTCCTAGTTGTAAAAGGACCAAGACCCAAGCCATTTGAGGTTTGGTTGGGGAATTGGAACTGTTTAGCCTGGAGAGGTGAGAAGACCTTGGAGAGAGTTGAGTTTTTCATATATCTGAAAAAATATGAGGTATAGAAGAAATTAGACTTGATTTTGCTTGGCTCAGAGGGCAGAACTAGGGGATGGTGAGTAGAAGCATAACCAGCCTCTGTGTGAAACTGGGAAGAAGTCAAGGAGGAGGCTTCTGAGCTTTGGGGGCTAGCACTACCGGGCACGTGACATGCCCTGAATGCCAGCACTGTGAAAGATGCCTGGGTACCAGCCCTGGGGCAAAGAATCTGTGATGCCTAGCAGTGTCACTGCCTGAGAAGAATGCGTTTTGTACACATAGACTCCTAGGGGCTGAGAAGAGGGCTGGGGACAGCCCAGCAGAGATAAGGAGATGATGGTGACAGATTTTATTCCTATTATCCTTTAATGTTTACAAAGTGATTTTCCTTACAACAGCCTTATGGAGTAGTAGGTGTGGGGTAAGAAGGATGTAATCAAAATTGAGATAGTAACTTAATACAGTCTTGTTCAGTAATATTAAGACAAAAGGAAAAGTCCCTTTTGAAATCCTTTTGAAATTTTTATAACTACTCACTTGCTTCAAGATGTTTGAATATTCTCCCCTATCCTCAAAGACTTTGCAAACACAGGTGTGGGAGAAATATTTGTTGAATCATTCGAAGTCTCCGGACTTTATTGCTGTAGGGCTACTAAAGTGCAAAAAATGAAATTGCTCCTGCCCTCAAGGAGCTTATATTTCTAATAATGATGTTAATTCGGGTCACAAATAATAATAGACAAGGGAGTTGGGGAGGGCAGCATAGCTTGATCAAAGTACTAGGGGAGGGGGGAGCAAGAGCACTAACTTTGAGCCATGTCACCAGAGAAACCCTCCTGGTAGGGGTAGGAGAGATGTTGGGGGAAGGGAGTATTCCATAAGCATAGGGAAGAGGAGGGGGCTTCTCAAATTGATTTGCAGAAGAACAGGAGATGACAGCAATTTAACAGTCTTGTTTAACTAGAATGTTCAGGATCTGAAGAAATAAAGTGAAGTAAGACTAGAAAATTTAATCTAAAAGGTGATAGAAGGCCTTGTATCCAGACTAAGGACTTTGTATTTTATCCTCTAGGTAGGGGGAAGCCACTAAACTTTTGAGCAGGGAAAATGAAGTGGATTGTATATTTGGAAGAGCATTTTGGCAGGTTGTGGAGAACAGGTTGAAAAGGGGAGCTACTGGAGACAAAGAAACCAATACTTTAGAGGCACGTTAGCCCAGGCAAGAGCTGATAAGAGCCTGAACCCAAATGGTGGCAGAAAGGAGTGATACAAGAGATGTTGCCAAGGTAGAATCAACAAGAGAATTGTACCTTGACCATTCCTCTCTTGGCATGGCCAACATATGGTAAGCTTGCTTAGCTGTTCCTGTAGTAACCTGATCTTTGGAAGGTAGAACCGCCCTCCAGGGAGGTAGAATCTCTCAAAATAGAGTCTGGCTCAGGTTGGTACTTACTAAAACTTATTGCTAATAACATGTAAAAACTGAATTAATGAGCATAGAAGAGCAATGGAGCTTTTGGTTAATAGTGAGGCAGTTGTGCTAGTGAAAGAAAAAAAATCATGTCTAGTTCTTGTATAACTTTGTACAAATCATTTATCATTTGTAGGGCCTCAGTTTATCCATATGTAAACTGTGAATAATATTACCTAGGTCCCACAGGCTATTGCTGTTGGCTAAAAGCCAATGCTAGACTTAACAAGAACAAGAAGTAGCATTTATTATGCACAAGGCACATAATAACCTAGTGTATTAGGTACAGAAGATACAAAGATGAAATTGAAAACAGTTTCTGCCCTAAAGACACACAAATGCTACTGGAGGGTTACAAGATGATTTGAGGAGGGACAGAGTGTTAACTAGAAGGGTCAGGAGGGGCTTCCTTAGGAGAATGGCCTGATTTGAGCCCCTAAATGAAGCTAACAGTTAATAAAAGGCAGAAGAGGTGAGGAACATTTAGAACAGCCTCCCAAAAAACCATTTAACTTGTGGTCTTTGGAGTATGTTACAGTATTAAGAGTTTCTGAACATGAAAATGTGATGCTTTCAAGGTAATTTCCTAAAAGTAATCTCCATGTTGATTTAATTGTAATATCTAAAATAACTTGATGCATAGGCAGGGCCAAAAATGAGAACTAAACAGATTCTTGGAGTCACATTTCATGTCTGTTTCAGGAACTAACTTCTCCATCATTTATTTTGAAAGAATAGATTTTTCTACGGTGCTTTTGCTCAGAACAATTTTATGACATAATACAAGTATTTATGCTCATTTTATGGGTTGAGGAAGTTGGAGCATAAATTAGGAAATAATTATACAAGGTCACAATTATTAACTATAAGAGCTGACATTTGATGACACCAACACACACCCCCCTCTTTCTTCCTGCACCCCTCCCCCCAATACCTTTTGATTTTAAGGCTAGTGCTTTCTTTTGTGCTGATCTTTTCCAAGTTAAATTTTTCCTCCAGAGAATTTCTGTAAAAACAACTCAGGGAGATATTATCTATTGTTTTAGTCCTTAATAACATTTCTAAGGCTTAAACTAGGATTTCACAAAATAATAAGGTGAGTTATGCATAAAGGAATAGGACTTTTGCATAAAGGGAAGGCCTGAAGGCTAAAACAAAACACCTGAAGGGGCAGGGGCATGAAGAAGGGCTGGAGTTTAAGATGTCTACATGACATCCATTTTGAGATATTGGCCAGGAAATTAGAGATGTGATTTGTAGCCAAATATGTGATAGGTAGAGGTTAGGACTAGATAAGTAGATTTGAGAATCATCAGTATTGAGATAATTGAATCTATAGGAGCTGATGATATCACAAAATGAAATAGTATAGTGATAAAAGAGAGGGAACAGTTAGATAGGTAGAAGGAGATCCAAGTGGGTAGTGTCTAGCAGAGAAAATCAAGAAGAGGATGATGGTTAACAATGTCAAAGGCTGTAGAGAGATAAAAAAGTATGAGGATTAAGGAAAGACCATTAGATTGGGCAATTAAGAGATTCTTAGTAACTTTAGAATGTCTGATAAAAATCTGGTCAGATTTGCTACTCTTTTTGAATCATTTCTTCATATTATTTAAGTGTTATTTTCAGAATGTCAAAAAAAAAACAAGGGGAAAAAATGAAGGAAGGGCTAGGTCATAAGAGAAGAGAGATTTAGTACAAAGGATGATATGTACCTGGGCCTCAGCGGAGCTTCACAGCCTTGGCAGGAAGAAGGAAGGGGGATGGGGGATTATGATGGCCATTTGGAGAAGCTGCCCTTAGACTTGGCACACCCATTTCCTCCACTCACTGTCATTCCTGATCAGTGTATGCAATATCAGGCTCCAGGCAGCTCTGAGGTGATGGAGAGCTGCTTTACTGGTTGGTTTCTCATCTCAGTCACAGGCGCAGAGATGCTAGGGATTGGCTTAGAAGGCCTGGCTAAAGCAGGAAGGGTGGAGAGAAAGCCCCAGTCTTGGGGGGGGGGGCAGCCTGCTTGTAAGTAAGCCCCTTACTTACATATGTACATAAACATACCAGCTAGGTAGCACAGTTGAAAGAGCACTGGACCCAGGAATGCAGGAAAACCTGTGTTCAAATCCAGCCTCAGACTGGATTTCATAGCTGTGTGATCCTGGGCAAGCCACTTAACATCTGTTTAGCCTTAGTTTTCTCGTCTGGGAAATGAAAGTAGTAATAGCACCTACTTCCCTGAGTAGTTGTGAGGATAAAATGAGATCATTGTAAAGCACTATGTAAATTCTAGCTATTGTTACCTTCCAGGATTAAAAATAATTTTATTATGATGTTTAAAAGACATTTTATTTTATCAATTACACGTGATAAGAATTTTCCACATAAGTTTTCTGACATAAGAAGAACCAGATTTCTCCCTCTCTTCCCGGAGATGGTAAGCTATTTGATCTGGGTTATACATGTATTAATTAGATGGTGTTTTGTATGGTGCTCCTTGGAAATTCAAACCAATGACTTCATTGATGTAGGGGAACTCCTGGTGAGGAAACTCCTTCTGCCAATCACAGGATCAGCTACTGCTTTGCAAGTTAGAGCACTAATCTATTGCTCAGGGCACTGGGACTTGCACAGGATCCCTTTATAATTTATAAAATCCCTTCGTAATTTATAAAACACTTCATATTTTTTCATCTAAGCTTCCAACAATCCTAGGAGATAGGTAGCAAAGATGAGATCACCATTTTACTAGATGAGGAAGTTGAGCATCAGAGAGGGGAAGTGACTTTCCTACGGTCACACAGATTTGTAAGTGCCAGAGTCCGAGTTTGACCACTGACGGCCTATTTCTAAATCTAGGACTTTTTTTGCTATGTGACAAAATTTGAAATATGGATATGAAAATGCCTTTCCAAAGGGTCAGTGCCTAGACAAATCATATCCAGAAACTCCAATACTTAAGATCCCATGTTTAGACTTGTACCATATGCTAGCCTTTGTCTTGAGTCTCACTCCTCTCCTTTTCTGGTCTCCAGCCTCCTGTCAAAGATCCTAAGTGAGTGCGAGGATGCAGATGAGATCGAGTATCTGGTGGATGGTTCCTGGTGTCCTATCCGAGCCGAGAAGGAGAGGAGCTGCAGCCCCCAGTGCCCAATCCTGGTCCTTGGTGGGTAAAGTGGGCAGCAGGGTCTGGGAGGAAAACCCCAAGTTGGATGCGGGGGAGAATATAGAAGGTTACTGTGAGTCACTTGACAGGAAAGAAATGTACCAGTCACCTGGCCCTTTCATTTCCTAGATGTGAAAGCTTTTGGCTCTCTATTCTAGGAAAGACTCTAGCATTGGGTTGTTTAAGAGAAACAGTTTGTCCATTCACATAGTACATTTCTAGAGCACCCCTCTGTATCCATCTCCTGAAAGAAAGGATATATATATAAACTCTCACTCCCCAGAGAGCAACTAGCAGTCATGCCTCCTCCCCAGGAGCCTCCCTTCCCCTCTCAGAAACTGCCTACACAGTGGCCAACACAGAGGCCCAAAGCTGTGGAGGGATGGCCAAAATAATCTTCTTTCTCTAGCACTAGATAGCAAACTTTAGGGCTTCCTCAGTTTAGTTTTCTCGAGGGAATATTTGGGATGGGATAGTTTACTGGTGGGTGAAGAAAAAAAGGAGGTGGAGAGAATTTTACCATAATTCTGTCAGATTTTTGCTGCATATTTGGGAAGGTGTGATTTGTTTTGCCATCTATTCCCGTCTATATGTTTACTAAATCCTCAGTAACTGGAATGATCCCTCCAGAAAGGGCAGGTTTTCATTAATGGGGAAATAATTAGAAAACTTTTGTTTCAACCCTTTATGTGAAAACTACCTAAAACTCTACAGAGAAGGATGGTCTTTCTTTTTTTTTTTTCTCCAAAAATTTTTTTACAGACAAAAATCTCATTGAGTTGAAGATTCTGCTTAATTGAGATTTTACAAGTAATCATGAGCTGAGTCTTAATGGAGGTTTGAAGGCATTTATTTGAAGGTTAGCTGGTAGGGGGAAGCAAAAGAAAAAAAAAAAGTGGAGCAACTCAAAGCCTTTGGGCCTTCCTTGACATTTAAAACACTCTGGCCCTTTCTTTTCAGGATCCTCTGATGTGAATGGGCTGTTACCCACCCCCAATGGGAACAGTGAAAATGGAAAGCCAAGTGCTGATGTGGTGGACCTCACACTGGACAGCTCATCTTCAGAAGAGGAGGAGGAAGAGGAGGAGGAAGAGGAAGAAGATGACGACGAGGAAGATGGCCCCCAACCGAAACGCCGCTGCACGTATGAAAAAGGTCTAGTCTCCGCCTGCTGACTGGGGCCTGGAGCGAGCATTGTCCTCTGGGGACAGACTTGAATACTCTGGTGCTTACAAAACTGGGAGGGAGGCAGGTTGGTTGGGGGTGAGGGGTGTGGAGGGAGGAGGGATTTTTTTCCCCACCCCCTTACCTCATTCTTCCTCTTCAGTTTCTCTGGACTTGACTATACAAAGCTAACAATTAAAAAACGAGTAAACAAAATACACACCACACACACACACAAAGCAACAAAATTGAGCTGCTTCCCAGGTGGAAAAAAAAAAGACACATTTGAGCCTGGAGGAAGGAGTGGGGCACCCAGGCTGGCTTATTGGGTCCCGTTGAGTCCACCTTGCTGTCAGCATGGGAGGCAGTCGCCCAGGAAGAGACTCCCAGCCCTGGCCAGCCTTCCCTCCCTGCCTCCACCCCCTCCCCATCCCCATCCCAACTGAACATGTCTCCATTCCAGGCCATCTCCAAAGTTCCATGCATCTCTCTCTTGTTGAATAACCATTCCTGACTGTCTACACGCCTTGCTGGGTCTTTGGACGACGGGGGAGGGACGGGGGCGGGACGGGACTATGGCGGCTGGTGGAACCTAGCAAGGTTTGGGGAGGGGCACTTTGTGGGGAATGTGGGGAGGGTTGGGGGGGGATGGAATGGGGATGGGGGCAGGGAAGGTAATAGAATTCCTGAGACAAGCTGTTCCTACTTGGGGACACCCACGGCTCTGCACCTCACGGAAACAAACACCCATCTTTGAAACCTTTAAATCAAATCTGAAGATGATGTAGAATTTCTTCGTAGTGAATCATTTTAGTTGAAAGAAGCCATGGTGAGGGGTCGGGGAGGGCGGTCGTGAAGGGTGGGGGAGGGGGAAGGGTTTAAGCCACAGAGCTGTTGTATTTCTGAAAGTGCAATAACTTGGCATTTTGAAGACAGAAGCACGTAGACAAGTTTCCCTTTGGAAGGAAGCTTCCATAGTCAGTGGGAGGCTCCAAGATGGCCCCTACCTCTTTGGACCAACCCACCGGGATGGAGGAGAGCAGAGGGGAGGGGTCGGGGGGGAAATGAGGCCCTTCAAGAATGCCAGGTATGGAAATTCTCAGTTTCTAGCCAGCTACCTCGGTAACTCCAATTCAGGTTTATTTCAGTACGAAACAGTGCAGACACCCACCACTAACTGTCCCGGTGTTGGGTGGGGATGTCGGGGAGGGAAGTAGCCACAAGTTCCTGGACTTCTCTGTGCATCTCTCAATCTCTCTCTGTCTCTCTCTCTGTGTCTCTGTCTATCTGTCTGTCTGTGTGTCTCTCTGTCTCTCTCTCTCTCTCTCTGTGACTCTCTCCTGCTCAGTACTCTGTCCCAAAGCAGAAGCCGCCGCCGCTGACTTGCTGTTGAGCTTGGAGGGAGGAGGAAAAGGGGCAGAAGAATTTTTAGTTTTTTGGTGTTTGGGGTTGGGGGGGGGGGTTGAGTCTACAAGCAGTTACAGGTTTCTCTCACAGTGGGAATATTGTTGGAATCTCTTCTTGCTGAAACTGGCTGACTTTGCTTTCCAGGGTCTTGTCCCCAAGGTGGGACTTGGAGGGTAGGTGGGGGCAGCAGAGAGGAGGGAGATCTGGGGCTGCCCCATTCTTGCCTGCTTCTTACCACTCAGGTTGCCTGGAAACCAAATGCAATCAGGTGTGGAAGGTTCTTGTTCCAGGCTGGCTTCCTCTGGGCACCCAGCAGCCGAACTCCTCTGTTCCAAGGCAGGCGTTGTGCTCTCCAACCCCTGGCATGTTTCCTGAGCTGGAGTAACCAAGTCAGACACTGATCTAGGGTCTTCCTTTCATGTCTTCCTCCTCTCCCCTCTTTCCCACTAGGAGGTGAGGAGTAGGGCTCCCTAGGCCACTGCCGCCGCCTCCTTGAAGAGCCCAGGGCCTAAGTAGCACTTCCAGCTGCCTGCCATAGGAAGTTTTGGGGGTGGGGAGAAGTGGAAGAGAGGAAGTGATGCGTCTAAAATAATTCCAGCAACCTAAAGCCATCCATCTACCTCCCCTTTTCCCTTTTCTCCCACTGGAATCATCATCAGAATGGATGCAATGGGGGTGGGGAGGAGACACGTGGGACACCAAGACGGGTTCCTGGCTCGAAGGGTCGCCGGGAGACCCGGCACTGCCAGGGCCACCCTCTGTCCTCCTCTAATCCCATGTGATTGGGGGTGAGGGGAACAGGACTGCTGGATGGGATCCACCCCCACCCCCAGGCTGGCTGCTGCCAATAGGAGGGGCCTTTCCTCCCAATCCTCTGATGACTCACCCCGGAAATACAGATGGGGAGGTTAGAGGGGATGTGCTGGTTCCTGTTGGGATTTAACTCGCTCGCCCCCACCCCAGAAGCTGGGCACAGATCCCCACCCAGCTGCTGAATTGTCACAAGGGGCACTCTGGGGACCTTCGGAGTGGCACTGAAATGTCCAGGGTTTCCCCCAAGGTGGGAAGGGAGGGCCTTGGACCTGATTTCCACCTATTTTAATGGTTTTCTTCATTTCCTTTTCCCTCCAGTCCTCCCTGCCTTTTTCCAAACTCAGAATAATTTTCCTTTATATAAACAACTCTCCTAGCAAGGAAGCAATATCATTTCAGGTAACAATGGGAAATGTGGTAGAGCTCCAATTAAGTTTTACTGTATAAAATAGGTTGCTCAGCTTGACTCCTTGGGAGCACTGGCAGCTCATGTCCAATTTTTTCTAATATTTGTATCCTAATTTAATTGTTTTTTAAAAATGAAAATAAAAAAGGTCTAGGCCAAGCCACTTAGAAACATCATGATTCAGTTCCTGGTTTGGGTTGATTTTTTTGGCCAGCTGTTCTGTACATATGTTTTCTTATATCCTCGTTTTGTTTTTGTAAAGAGAAAAAAAAAGGAAAAAAACCCAAAATATTTTTCTTTCCCTTCCGTACACATTCTTCAGAATTCAAAAGTATAGTGTTTTGTTAAATAAAAAGATTTACATTTCGAGGCCTGTGCCCACTGTTTCCGGCTCAGAGGTGTGGGGTGTGTCTCTTCCACAGCAGGGCAGGGAGGGGACTGCTGGACCTTGCCCAGAAAGGGCTGGGCCACTCTGCCATCAGTCCTGAGCCAGTGGCTGCAGCTGACTGGAAGGTAGGAGGTCCAGAGGGTGGTGGAGCACAACCTGGCCCACAGAGGTACCTGCACACGCAAAAGCTCAGCTTACTTTGTGGACTACCAGTGGCATCAGAGACCAGTGGAATAGCCGAAAGGTAGCCAGCCCAGCCTGATGGGCACCAGGGCCTTCGCAGAGCTTCACCTGTGCTTGTCATGACTCGGCACCAGGTTGAAGGGTCTCCTGGATTCTGGAGTCCCGAGTTCCAGCCCGACTAGGTGTTCTTGGACAAGTCTAATTTCTGGCTTCCGAAGAGACCCGTTTCCTGGTTGAACTCGCTATAACTGCAGTTCTGACGTTTTCTGTTTTTAGGCCCCTTTCTAGCTAACCTTTTGTAGGTCAGATCTGTTGAGCAAAACTAGGCAGAAATGGTGCCAGTCTCGGGAGATCTGGAAAAATCAAGATTCAGAAAACTGCATTTAGCTCCTTTTGACCCATCCTCATATTCTTCCATCTTTTCTCTAGATGTAAGATAGCTTGTGGATCATTTTATAAATTAGCTTAGGGGTCAGAGCCCCAGCCTAAACCCAAATAAACACTGCTTGGCAATGACGGTTGGTTTGTCAAAACACAATTAGCCAGCCTGTAATTGTGTGCTCGTCACCATGGTGTTTCCCCCCTCCCTGTCTCCAGGAGAACTCGCGCCTTCCTCTGCCCTGGCAGAAGTAGCTCTGGGCATCTGGTGTTGTTGCTGCCCAGACAATGTCCAGGGAGCTGAGGGGTCGGGCAATTAGGAGTTTTCTTCATCCTTAATGACCTGCTCTCCAACAGAGGGGAAGCTGTTACTGGCCTCATCTTGTCCTAGAGACAGGAGGCCCTTCAAGGTACCCCCAGGACAAACCTGCTCCATTTTAGCTCACCCCTATCTCCGCTGCCATCCTGGCTTCCCGAGACAAACTTCCACCTCTATCGTGGATCACGGATGACAGCCCTTCCCTCAATGAGCAGGCGAGCTGCGTCCATCAGCCATACGCCCACTCTGCTTGGGAAAGAACTTGCCCTGGGGGCCAAGGAAAAAATTCTCTGGGGGCTTTAGTCCAGCACCAAAGCCCAAGAACCAGGGTCCGAAAGCAGCCTGGACTTCTCTCCTTCCAGGCCCCGGCTGGCGGAGCAGAAAGCAAAGTTGGAGGCCTGGTTCCAAGCTCTTCTTAGTTGCTTTGTTCCTCAGTTTCCCTTAGGGATGATACTTGTCTCCTGGATAAAATGTAAGCTCCTTGAGAGCAGGGACTTTTTTTTTTTTTCCTTTGTATTTCCAAGTACTTAATGCAGTGCTGGGCACATAGTAAATGCTTAATAAATGCTTGTTGCTTAACGGATTGGTCCTTGCACTACCTACTTCACAGGGTGGTTGTGAGGAAAATGTTTTGTAAATACAAATGGCCTCCCTGGCTCCCACTTGCCACCGTCCATATCCCCAGGAGAAGAACTGGGGAAAGAGCGTCTGATCCAACCTGTCCCCAGAGGAGAGTTTGATCCAGACTGGTGGAAGTCACAGTGGAAAAGGCCTGCCCTGGAGGACTTCGGCTCAAGTGGCCACTTAGGCCTCAAAAGCATCTTCACTGGGGGGGGAGAGGGAAGAGGGGAGTTTTAGGACCAGGTCTGCCAAAATAGCTGGGTGATCTTGTACGATGTTTGCCAACTCACTGGAATCTCGAGATGATGAGCTTACAAGAGACCTGTCTCAGGGCTCAGAGGCGGCTTCCTGTGACCCTGGGCAAGTCCCTTAACCCCAGCTGCCTAGTCCTTACCACTCTTCTGTTTTGGACCCCATCCTTAGTTTTGATTCTCAGATGGAAAGCGAGGGTTTATACAAATTGTAAAAAGAAGGCCCGCCTCTAAGATCCTAAAGGGAGAACTGACTTCTCTTGCTGGAGACCTTGGACGGATCATTTTCCCTCTAAGCTTGTTGACTCCAAATAACAAGAATCCTGCCACTACCACAAAGCGGAACAGAAGTGGGTGAAAACTGCTGGGTGCAGAGGTGGGAGGCCAGACTCCTCCATGGTTCCTGGCTTAATTCAAAGATGGCTTCCCCACAGCCACAGAAATTGCTGAGCTTTCTTTAGCACAATGGTTTCAAAAACACTTTCCTCACAACAAGCCAGTGAGGTAGAGAACAATCTCCACTTTACAGATGAGGCTTAGAGGTAGGATTTGAACCCAAGTCTGACAACTCCAACTATAGGGTGGCCAAGAAGTCTTAGTTGTTTTCAATGATTAAAGCTTAACTTTGCACCAAGTACACACTTTCCAGTGCCACTAACAAGTCTGTATCCCATTTGTCTGGTGTGCCCAGCCCTAGATCACACACTGCAAAACACCTAACTCTTGCCCTAGGGATTGGCCATGGCTTTGCTGGGGATGGGAGGGATACGCCACCCGCCACAAGAAAGATTTCCTGATGGGAACCACAAGGACCCAAAGCAAGGAAAGCTGCTGAAATAGCTTTTTTTTTTTAACCTTCCCTTGCATCTTAGAATCAATCCTGCTTACTGGTTTCAAGGCAGAAGAGTTAGTTGTAAGGACTAGGCCAGCGATGGCGAACTTTTTAGAGACCGAGTGCCCAAACTGCAACCCTCACACTGCATGGGAGCCTCCTGCCTTACCCCAGTCAGTGGAGGAAGGAAGCGCTCCCATTGGGCTCCTCGGCAAGAGGATGGGTGACGGGAAAAATGTCCTCTGGCCCACATGGAGAGGGGGAGGGGAGCAGCTCCCTCCAGCAGAGATGCCCCAGGTTCTGCAACACAGGTCTAGGCAATGGGAGATAAGTGACTTGCCCAGGGTCCGTGCAGCTAAAAAGCGTCTTGAGTTCACATTTGGAACCCAGGATCTCCTGTCTCTAAATGCAGTCACCCAGCTACCCCTCCTTCCTTTTTCCTTTTTTAAAAATAAAAAAAAATTTTTTTTAACCTCATACTTTCCATCTTAGAATCAATACTGTGTACTGGTTCCAAGGTTCCAAGGCAGAAAAGCTACATATGGGCTGGGCAAGGCAGGTTAAATGACTTGCCCAGAGTCACAGCCTGAAAGCCAGATATAACTTACTAGCACTAGGCTCCTGGCCATGGGGATGACCCCTCTGGGCTGGTTTCCTCCTCTGTAAACTGAAGAGGTTGAACTGTAAGATCTGAGATTTCTTCTAAATCCTCTGAGTTTTGAAAGGCTCCTCGATATCATTTAGTGAACCCCCCAAACCATGCCAAAAGATCTACCACTCGCTGGGAGATGACAGAACAGGGTCTGATGGGCCTCTGGAATGTCCATAAAAAACGTCCTAGTGACTTGTTTGGTCCCAAAGGCAAGAATTTGGTGGAAGCTGCAGAGAGGCAGAATTGGTCCCACGGTCCTTGCCCAAAGAGGCCACCATTTGCCAGTGGTTGGACTCAGTTCCTGTGACTGTGCTGGGAGGAACCCCAATTATCCTCATTTTAGAGATGGGGACTGAGGAAGGATTTGCCCTGGGTCACTCAGTAACTGTTGGAGCTGGGCCTCATGACACCAAGCCCAGACCCCTTTCCGTCCTGCTGGTGTCTTCTCTGGTCACCACACACACTCCGGTCTGTCAGTGCCCCAAACGGCATGAGGTCAGCATCCCAGACTCCCTAGGGCTCCTCTTCTTCAGGGCAGCGACCAATTGCCCCTACCTTCCTCCGCCTCCCAACGCAGCTGCTGGAGCCATCGGCCTTTCGAATTCCCCTCTGGGGTTGAAATCCACGGGTGTCTGTCACCTGTTATCCTCTCCTGCTCAAAGTAGAGCCCCAATCCCCCCCTTTTGATTCTGCAGGTGTACCCTAATGCGGGGGCGTGAACAGAGGCCCGACTTGCCCTTCGGTTTGTGCTGGTCTCGGCTCTGCTTTTTTGGGGGGACGTGAAGGTGAAGACCAGCGTCAGAACCCCCATGACTGAGACCTGGGCTTTTGCTGTCTGCGGGTTCAGCCCTCCACACGGGGGGGGGGGATGGGGGGGGAAGGGCGGACCGATTGGCCGGTTGCAGTCAATGTGGCTTCATCCACTTCCTGTTCGTCCTTCTCCCTCCACAGAGCAGCCCTTGGCCTTCCCTGGCCTCCTCCCATCTCCAGGACATCTTAGTGGGGAACTTGGGCCTTCCTAAAGAGCACAGTGGGTACAGGAGGGACGCAACCATTAGGGGGAAGGAGAGGCAAGAGGTTGCCCATTCATTTGAATCACGGGGCCGGTTCTCCTCAGGGAGTTTCCCAGAAGCCCGTGGCCTAGTTTCCGGAAGCATTAAGGTCCCCTTCCCCGCCCCCCCCCCCGAAACGCCCAGACTGCCTAAGCCGCTGAGATCGGCCCCCAAATCTCCCTTCAGCCTTAAACACCGGGAGGCTTAGGACACAAGCTAATCTCGGTGTGGTCCCTGCCCTTGGGGGTCGGGGCGGGTCAGCCAGTGGGGTGCCGAGTGAGCGCGGGCTCAGCGAGAGGGCGCCACCCACCCAGAGCCTCGGCCCCAAGGACCCGCCTCTCTGCGGAGGAAGCCCCAGGGGCGACCCCGAAGAGACACAGCCATGGGGCGCCGCCTAGAAACTTGGTTCGAGGTCTACGGGCTCCAGGTCCGTCATATTGTTGGGCAAAATTCCTCGAAGAGAACTCCCAACCCGGCATTCTCTGCCCATCCTCAGAGCTTCCAGAGCCCTCGCCTTGCCTCGCCTCTAGAAAATGCAGCACGTGGCGTGGAGGGTTTCCGGAGGCTTCTCAGACCTGACATACTCTTTTCTGGTGTCATGATTCTGTGGGTGGATTTCTTTTATCCTGCTCCCTGCCTGCCCTGGCCCAGCATTTGGGGAGAGCTAGTTGATGGCAGTGAAGTCAGAAGACCAGAGTTCAAGTCCAGCCTCAGACACCTAGGCTACACACTTCAACTCAGACTGCCTCAGTTTCCTCAACTGTAAAATGGGTTTTTTTAAATTTATAATTTTTTAATAACAAATTAACACACAAGTTTCCCAAAGTCGTATGATCTGTATCATCTCCCTCTCTTCTTCCCTCCTCCCTCCAGGAGCTGACAAGCAATTTAATCTGGGTTATACATGTATTATCACGCAAAATATATTAAACAGGGTTGTTTTAAGGGTCAAATGAGATAGTTGAAGAGTTCTTGGAACATGGTGAGTGCCTAATAAGTGCTTGATTCTTACCCCCAGGGCAGGGACTCTGCCCTCCTCCTTCGATCTTTATCCTCTGGGATAACAAACTTGTGTGATGGAGGGGGATGAGGCTGGGCACCAAAGGCCTCACTTAGCCTGGACTCACCCAGGTTGCCCATTGGACTCTTTGAGGAGGCTTAGTGGAGATCTTCCCTAGTCCTGTGTCCACTTCCCAAGGTCAACAATAGGCTCCAGAACAGTGAGGTGGGCAAGGGCCAGGGCCGGGGCCTGAAGGCCCCTCAGCTGTCTTCTGCCTGCCAACTGAGGCCCTGTCATATTTCTCTCGGGACAGTGATGGCACCTCAGGAGGTGATGAGAGGTCAGACTGAGCTGGACTGCCTTCTGGTGCCAGTCAGTGCCATCTGTCACTCTGGATCCCTCTTCCCCCAGGGTCAATGATGGTTCCAGGATCTGGTGAAGGATCAGGAAGGAAAACTGTGCCCACAGAACCCCAAGAGGCCACCTCCAAGCTTTTTTCACCAACCTTATGGACAATGAATAGGCCAAGGAATGGGCAGATAAAAGATCTGATTCCTGGCTGAGTTCGGTAAGAATTTATGCCAGGCAGGACAGTAGGTCTCAGAGATACAAAGCCTCGATGTGTGACTCTTAGCCTGTTTCCTCATCTACAAAATGGTCATGCTATTAATACTTGCAGGCTTGGTGCTTGGACACCATTTTGGGCACTAAAGTGCTTAGATAAACAAGCAGAGGCCGCTTTTTCCTATCCTCTGCCCCCAGTCCCATGGGTCCAGCTCCCATTCTCTTCAACTGGAACATTTATTGAATCAACTGAGGTCAGATAAACAGAGCGAGGCAGACAGACCTGAGGAAGTAGCGCCATCAAAGGAGATGGCCAGCTTACCACCATGTTATTAGTCCAAAAGGACAACACAATCGATGGACTGTGGAAAGGACAATTGACTTCATCTCGTTCCTTTGGTCAACAACCAATACTGCAGTAGAGTAGAATAAGGGCTGTGTGGAGCCCCATTTCTCCCACAGCTGTGGCTACAGGAGGAGCCTCCCTTGTTCTGCCCTACACTATCCCAGGGTTGTCTGCCGGAGAAGATGGGGCTTTCCTGGGGCTGGAAGGGATCTCATTGGGATGGGTGGTGGTGGTGCCATTCTATATTTCATCATTTCCCTTCCATTCCACCTGACCCGGCCCTTCTATTACCACACCCCCTTCACTGAGCCTGGATTGATTCCTAGCAAATGGGGGGACAGATGAAAACCCTAAAATGGCATTGTTTCAGAGACCCAGAAAGGCCCAGAGAAGTGACCTTCCTCAACAATAAAGAATTCATTCCAGCAGATCCAATTCTTGGTTCCCCAAACCTCAAGGGATTCCCCAGCCTGGAATGTGAATGATCAAGGCAAGACCCAGGGCCTTATGACCTCCCCTCCTCCCTGCTCTTCCCCCCGCCAATGTATTCTGAAGCTGCAGAGTCCCCAGCAACCCAAGCCCACCCCTGCCCTCCCTCCCAGACAGGATAAAGCAGAATGAGACAAACGAGGCAACCAACAGGGGTGTTTACAGCTGTTTTTAGTGGTCTTTATATACAAGAAAAAATGAATGTTTTGCGTTTCATTTTTGTCCTTTTTTTGGGTTTTTAAAATTATTTTTAAAGCCCCCCTCCCCCAAAAGTGCATTTTAATCCATTTCTTTTTTCTCCCACACGTTATAAACACTCAGATACAGTCCATGGAATGTCTTCTCTGTGCTTGAATCTGCTGGCTGGGAACCCCCCCCAGACCCCAGGGCTCTGAACCCCATTGACCACCTTGCCAGCTCCCCCCCCCCCATTGTCAAGAGGAAGGGACTGGCTAGAAGCTCTTTTGTGCCTCTCCCCCCTCCACACAGCCATTCCCCCACACGCCCCAATAAAGTTTAAATCTGTATATATAGATATATAGAGAGAGCTGGACTTGGCTCTGGGGACTCGGTCGTCCTGCAGACACTAGGCTCCCCCAGGCTCAAGCCGGACTCAGCCGCACGCTTCCTCTGCTTAAATAACTCTTTAAAATAAACTGCAAATATAAATATCTTTCTTTCTTAAAAAATAGTTTCTATTCTCCAATCCGGCTGCCTGAACAATCTTAACTCCAGAGCTGGGGAGCTCACGGCCGGGCAAGGAAGTGTCTGGCATGGGGAGGGGGACAGGGAGGAGAGGAATGGATTCCCAAAAGTACAAAGGCTTCTCCCCCTGCTCCCCACTTCCCTTCTCCCTGTCATCGCTGAGTGCTTTGTTCTTCCCCCCTCTGCCCTCAAATCCCTGGGCTGAACCCTTTCCTCCATGCTGACCTCCAGCCTTGGCCATGTGCAACAGAACCACTCCCTTTGTGGTCAGTGGGTCTAATTAGTGCAAAGAACAACACCCCCAATCCTCAACCCCCTCCCCCCATCTAAGGTACCTCTGTCCCAGAAGCAGGGTCTTTGCCCAACTCTCATCCCACTCTGACCTCTGGGGGTAGAACGGGAGGCCCCCCCACAAAGGAGGCAGGTAAAAAGGGCAGATGCCAGAAACTTGGTTACAAAGGTGATGATTGAGGAGGTTGGGGGAGGGGTAGAGATTAAGTCTGTGGAATGGCTGTGGGGACCCTAAACATGGAGGCAGGGACAGGTATCCCTGACGGGACCAGGCGTCAGGAAGCCTTAGGCCTCCTGGGCCTGGCCCTTGGCTGTCCCCCATCCCTGCCCATCCTCAGGCCCTCTGGCCCAATGAGGGGACAGCATCCTTTGGTACTATGGCCTGCCAGTCTCCCAGTGCAGAGCCCCTCTTCATCCTGCTCCTGCCCCCATCCATCACATTACATTCACTGGTTCCTGTTTGAATAGTATTTTTGCATGGTCTTGGTGAGTTTCTTATATTTTTAACCTCAGAGGGAGAAAGGAGGGGAGAAGCAGCATCGGGAACATGGCCAAGTGCCCCCCAGACCCCTACCCCAGCTGTGAGCTCCCCTCTGGCTGACCTGTCTAGAGACACCAGCAGCGGGGGATGGAGGGAGCCCCTCTGGACGAGGCCTCCTCCGTGCCCCACTGAGGTTGGTCCCCTGAGACCTCCGGCTCCTGGGGAGAAGGTCCAACTCCCCCCCACCCCACCCCAGGGCCCTCGCTTCCAGCGAGCCCTGGCCCAGTAGCGGACGCACAAACATGGCTTTACCCACGATGGAAGGAAGGAACAATTTTGTCTCGTTGCTTAAAAACAAAACCATGGAACAAAGAAATTTTGCTGTTTCTGTTGACGCATCAGCGTGTTCCCCACCACCACCACCACCACCACCACCACCACCACACACACACACACACACACACACACACTTTGCTTTTCGGTTTTTTTTCCTGAAATGCAATAATTCTTTGGCAACACTTTATCACAACCTTAATTTAAAAATAAAAATAAAATCAATCCAGGTTTATATACACTATGCGAATGAGCAGGGAGAGCCGGGCAGCCTGTCTGAGGTCCCATGCACGGGGAGAACACGAGGAGGGAAGTTAAGGCAGAATGGGCCGAGGGACAGGAGGTTCCCGGAGGTGGGCGGCGGGCACGCAGGCGGGCAGGCAGGCAGCGGGCGAAGGGGAGCTGGGTTTTAGTGCAAACCTTCTTGAGGCTTGTGTTAAAGTGTTGCCTACACGTCCTATCCCCTTCCCCACTAATTTCATGTCGTCAGCAGATGAAGGGGTGGTATCTGTGTTCCCCAAATGCAGCTGCCCACCAGGCACCGCCAGGCCAAGTCAGGCGCTGGGCCTCCAGAGAGGCTTCAGCTGGGAAGTAGCTTTGACTGGTTTTATTGCTGAGGGGCCCCAGGAAGGGAGGAGGGGGAGGTCCTGAGGTTGCACCTGGGGAAATGTTCCCCAGAAATGCCCCCCTCTGCTCCCCTCCCCCTTGCTGGGGAGCCTGTCACTCCTCCCTCCCTGGAGCAGATGGTGATTCCAAAATAGCTCACCCTGTGATTTTTCAGGTGTGAAATAGGCCAGGCTGAGGCTGGGAGGGGTGAGAGTAGTCAGCCAAGGCTGGGCTCCAGCTCCCGCTTGGGGAGTGGAAGGATGAACCCCCCCCACCCCCCCAATCCCTGCCCCTACCTCTCTGCTCTGCCTGCCCTATCCCAGGGATCCTGAGAAATGGGGGGCGGGGGGGGGGGAAGCAGGACTTTCCTAAGCCACCTTCTATGAAAACTTCCCTTTTTGACATCTCGAAGGTGCTCGGGGAAAGGGAAGGAGGGAGTCAGGAGATGGGATGCTGGCGGCTGAAGCTAAGGAAACAGATACCACCGCTTGGGGGCTTTACCAGAAGGAACTCCAGGGTTGTGTCTATTTACAAGTCCGTCTGCACCGGGTTTTTGCATATGTGTGAGGGGGGCCAGTGCTAAGCAGAGGTGCCCTCTAGGAGTATAGGAGTTAGAGCGGCCAGGGCACAGGGCCCTCTCCCTACTGGCCAGGGACTGGAGGCAGGAGCTAGGAGCCTTGGGGGGGGGTCCCCCCAAACCCTCTCCTCCCAGGGAATTGCAGAAATTCCTGGGGAGGGAGGCAACAGGGGCCAGGGCTATGCTGACAGGTGAGAACTCCAAAAGACCTGTCCATGGAGCCTAGCAATGTCTGGCCTCTGGAAGATGTTTCCCCAACACTTTTCCCCATTCATGGCCTAAGGCTCAGCCACAGCCAGCTCTTTAGGGATGGGCATCCCAGGGAGAGGCCCTCATTTGACAGTCAGTGCCTCAGAATAAAAACAAGGGTGTCAAGGGCAAGAAGAAGCCCTGAAATTGGGTACTTCCCCCATCTTAGGGCCCCATTTAATGGTAACAGGCCTTTCAAGATGGCTGCTCTAGGCAGACTCTGTTAGCCATGTTTTTAGTCCGCCATGTTGGAAGGAAGCCAAAAGGCAGGTCCTGAGGGAGTATGGACAAGGAGTGGGAAATAGGGTGGAGGGGACATGAGGGGCCAAGGGCAATGGGAGGCAGGCATTTCAGAAAGACCATTCAGACTGGTCTAGCTGGTTGTAATGTAAGTGATCTAGACAGAGCCCTTTCTCAGAACTCCCTTCTCTCAGGAGACCCAGTAGGGCCAGGAGCCACATCTCTGGCCAACAATGGCAAGTAAGACATGGAGAAACCATGACAGAACCAAAGAAGAGAGAACAAAATGGAGGAAAGGAAAAAAAATCATGCCAACACAAAACCCCATATTCCTGCCTGAGATTCAAGCTTTGTTGCAATGGGCAAACGTTCTAGAAGGTTCTAGTCCTATAGCAGAACCCCCTAAAGCCCAGTTCCTGGTTCTACTGAGGGAAACAGAAGTGGATTCTGCATCAGTGGGTTTTTCTTTTTATTATTTTTTACAAAAATAAATTGATTTTTAAAGGAATTTCTCTGCTTTTTTCTTTTTTTTGTAATAATCACTTTTTTGTCTTTTTAGTTTTCCATAGAAGTTGGTTGCAACTTGTAAACATGTTTTTAAATTAAGAATTCAGATAAAGTGTAGTACCCGTTCCATCACAAAGTGCTAAGACTTCAAATGTGGTTGGTTTTTTTGTCTTTTTCTACTTTTTTTTCTTCCATTTTATAAATTTTTCTTTTTTTACTTATTGCTTTCACTGCATCAAACATCTCCACTCTCTCTCCTTCCCCTCCCCACCTGCCTGGCCCTGGTCCTGGCACCAGCTGCCCTGACCACCCTGCCTCCCCCCTCCATCCTCTCTGACAACATTCACCCTGTGCTGCCTCTCTGGAAAGGTGTTTTAAAAATAATCTAAAAAGTGCTTTTTGAGGGAAAGGGCTTTTATAATCTCTGAACATCTCTTTCCCCAAGGGGGGCTGGGAAGGCCTCTGGGGCCCTGGCAAGGCCACACAGGCTGTTAAGTGGCCCCCCCCACCTCCCCTGGCAGGGTGAGATGACGGGGTCCCTGATACGGCTCACCCTGGCCGGGTGGGGGTGGGGGAGGGGGGGGTTGCAGAGATGGAGAGGAAGCCCACAGAGCAGGGACTGACACTAAGCAGTAAGTGCAGAGGCAGAAAGGAGGGAGGATCCCCTCAGTGTACCCCACTCCACTTCCCCAGTCCCCCATCCCTGGGCCTCCCCTCCTCCTTTATTAGCCCAAGAAAATAAATATATTTGGGTTTCAAAGGCCTGAAGAGAGGAGGCCCAAGTAGGCATCTAGGAGCCATGACCCCCATTCTCAGCCTCCCCCACACCCCAGGAGAGTAAAAGCAGGAGTTGGGGCAGGGGAAGGGTGGTTTTGGGGAACAGGAAAGTTGTGCGAGGGAGGGGGTGGGGACAACCCCCAATAAGTGCCCTGAGGAAAGGGGAGGGGTCAGCGGTGTGCAGAGCAAGATCAAGGAGCAGGGTGGGGAAGGGGCTAGTTTAACGTCCACTAGCAGTGGACGGACATCTTTTAAGGTCTTGTCTGAAAGACTCAGGAAGAAGGCCCCCTGCCACTCCCCGCTACCCCTCAACGCCGTTACTTGTGGGGAGGGGGTGTGGGAGAGAACCAACCAACCAGTGAAAAATAAAAACCCAACTGTCAATCACCCCCACCCCATCTTGAACCCTCCAGAGCCCAACCAGGCCCAAATCAAGTCCTGGAGTTGAGTTGGGGCCTGGAGCCTGCCACAGATGCCACCACAAAAATGGCCTTGGATGGGCCCAAATCCAGATCTCTGGGTCCCCTCCCTGGTGGAGAAGGGGGATGGCAGGCCTAGAAATAGTCTTCTTCTAAAAAATCATGGGGTCCTGGAAGGGAAGGGGATCGGAAGAGGAAGGGAGAAAACATCATTAAAGAGAAAATCGGAGGATAGAGCTAACTAGATTTTGTGACGCTTCATATATATATATGTCTATATATATATATATGTATAGAGAGATCTGTATATAGATAGAATTTTTCTGTGTGTTTTTGGTTTTAGGAGAGTCCGGTCGTTAAGTTACCGTCAGCTGACCCTCCCGCTACATTCAACCTGCCCGGGGCCTCAGGCTGGGGCTGCTCTTCTTCCTCATCTTCTTCCTCTTCCTCCTTAAAGTGCTTCTCTGGCCGGGGGCGCCGGCCGTCCTGGGCCACTGGGGCAGGGGCTGGAGTGGCCCCAGCCCCCGAGTCGCGCACCCGGGGCTTCCGGCCTCGGCGGGAAGGGATTCCGTTGCAGCCATCTTTCTTGAGGTGCCTGTGCAAGTGGTCGGAGCGGACGAAAGTCTTGAAGCAGCTCTCGCACTGGTAGGGCCGCAGGCCCGTGTGCACCCGCATGTGGTTCTTCAAGTCGTAGTTGTGGGCAAAGGCAGCCCCACACTGCTGGCACAGATAGGGCTTCTCACCTGTGTGCTTTCGCATGTGCACCTTCAGCTTGTCCTGCCTGCAGGGGGCAAAGACAAAGGCTTAGTGGGCACATACCATAGGCCCTGGGGGCCTCCTGCCGCCCCTAAGGTCCCTTCCCTGCTCAGTGCTTACCCAGGCCCTGCCTCATCCCTAGGGCCCACCCCCTACAAGACCCAAGAACAAAGAGAGGCATTTACTGGCTCAACAAGGGTCAGGAGGGGAGAAGGCTCCGAGTAAGGTGGCTCCCCCCACAGCTGGGGCTCGACAATAGCCCCAATTCTGCCCAGAGATGCCCAAACTCTGCTCTAAACGGAGGAAAATTCTGGGATCAAAAATTGGGAGCTGAGAAGACCAGCTAGTTGAACCGTATCCTTTTTCGAGATGAAGAAATAGTTTTTGAAGAGGAAAGAGAATTGCCCAAGGTCACAGATGGTGATACAGTAAGTGACAGGAGAAGACCATGACCCTGGGATTCTGAACCCAGGATTCTCAGAAGGAAACCAAGGGGACCCCTTCCTGCCCCCAAATACCTAACGCTTCTGAGCAAAGGCCCAGAATAGGCCAGAGGGGAAATGCTCAGCCCCTACTAGCCAGGATGCAATCATCTCCCCTTCCCTTTACAGAGTGAGGACGGTTGGGGTGGCCTTTCAGGGAGTCTTGCCTGGAGCTATCCAGGCTTTCTTGCTTGCCTTTCAGGGGGAAACTGCAAAGTGGGAAGGGGTTAGAAGGAATGAGGATCTCCCAAGGGGCCCTGCCCACCTTCATAAGGAAAAAGGCTGCTCTGTAGGTACTCCTGTCCTTCCCAGAGCTGCTTAGAAACTGCTTGCCCTCCTTCCCCATAACTTTACAGAGGTAGAGACAAGGGGTTACTGGATTTCAAGAGTAAAAGTTCTCAGCTCTAGATCATGCAGATTCTCCTATCTAGAACTGGAAGGGGCCACAGAGGCCACCTAATCCAACCCTTCTTGGTTTACCAAGGAGGAAAAATGAAGTACACTGTTCTACCTCGAACCATCCTTTGATAGCTGCCTCTTTCCCGTTCATACCCATGTCCATAGAAATATATACACTTTTAGATGGCATTTTCCCAATTTTCACTTTTACAATAGAGATATGGGAAGGGATTATCAGGCCCCATTCCATAGGAAACCAAGGTTAGAATGAACTTCCTCACCTCCTCTAGTCTCTGCTAAGTAGAAGGAGCTTCTTTTTGTCCCCCCATCCTAGAAGCCAGAGCTCCTGCTTTCATTTTGGCAGCCCCACAGGGGCCCTGGGAGCCCTCAGGCTCCTGGGATCTCCTCTGTGTGGCTACCTGTGCTCCACTGCCCTGGTTGGGTTCCTCCTTCCCAGAAGGGCAGTAACTCCTTCACTTCTGTCAGGGCCAGCAAACAGTAGGTGTTCAAGGCTCACTGACCAACGGATTCTCAGGGACCTTCCCCTCTCCTCCAGTTCTGTGTGCTGTTCTATGATCCAAAGGATCCAAAAGCAAGCAGCAGTGTCACCATCAGTATCGCTTATGCAAATTCTGAGTTGACCTGTCACTTTCCCATTTATTGTCTCATCTGATCCTTATTGCATTACCCCTGAGGGGGAGGCTGAGAAAGGGCTAATATCATCATTTAACAGATGGAGAAACTGAGGCTGAGAAAGACAAGAACTTGCCCACGGTCTGCAACTTTGTCTCTCCAGAACCCACTGGGAGGTAGGGCCCTAGGTCCAACCCAGCTTTCCTAAGCCAGAGAGAGAAGGAAAGGAGGAGCAGCCCTTTGGATCCCGGCAGTCATGGCTGGGAGGGGCAGGGTCCCTCGATGAGCTGGGACTGGAGGTGGGAGGCAGTAGGTTTCCTAACCCTTTGGTGACGACTGTATAATTATGGCCCAGTCTCTGCCACAGGCCCCTGTCTTACTCAATGTGCCTGGTGACTCACTGGGGGGCCCCTGCTGACTCTGGGTCCTATGAGAGGGTGGGAAGGAGGGGCCTAGCTAAGGAGGATGGCTGGTGGGAAGGGGGGGGTGGAGAGGCCTTAAGCCCCTAGCCAGAGGGGCAAGAAAAAGTCTGCCCAAGGTTGGAAAGAGGGTAAGTCTAGGGCAGTTCCAGCTCCAAATGCTAAAAAAGTTCTCAGAGCAACAGGAGCAGATGGTATGGGGCTTCTTGCTCTTTCCACTGGGTAGGCTGGGGAGACCCCTGGGAGTAGGAGACCAGAATTCTGGGTAGAAGAGCCAAGAACTCTGAGAGGCTCTGGAGTCAGAGGCCCTGGGTTTGAATCTAGATTACACTCTCCCCCATGTGACCACAGACAAATCACTCCTGGCCCTCCCAAGGGGGCTTCCGTTTCCCCATAACTGACACGGCGCTAATAATAATTCATGCTTTTCTAGAGCTTTCTTCTTATGTCTCACAAAGTCCTTTCTTCACACTAAGCACTGCCTATATTGTTCCCATTCTACTGATAAGGAAATGAGGCCAGAGGGGATGTGACCTGCTCCAGGTGACACAAGTGTCAGACTGGGCCCAGAACCCTGTCTCTTGGCCTTGGGCCCATAGCTTTCATCCTTCCTTTCCCTCTCACAAGATAAGAAAGTGCCCTGGAAAGACCCCTAGAGACCCTAGTCCTGGCTTCTGCCCTCTGGGGCTGGCTTCAGGGAAATTCTGACTAGGGGAGACACCCCTCCTCCCACAGCAGAGCTGCCTTTGATTCAGAGTGAAACTGAGCTCTGGGCAAGGGGAAGTCCCCAGTGGGCTCCCTGGGACACAGGGACTGGCATCCAGTGGGGTAGTGGGCACTTGGGATCCACAGCCCTGGACTAGACAATATGGGGGGAAGAGCACTACTCTTCACTGGTATTTTGAGGTTTAGGAGCAGAGTGCTGGCTGGAGGTGGTATCACCTGCCAAGTCGATCTTGGAGTTTGCTTAGTTAAAGGATGTGGGTTCAAATCCTTCTTCTTATTAGCTGTGTGGCCCTAAATAGGTCATTTCCCCTCCCTGGGCCTCAAGTTTCTTCATGTATAAAATGGACAGAATAATACACACATATACATTTCACCACAGAATTGTGGGGAAGAAAATACTTCTGGACCTTTATAGAAATTGAAATGGCTTCTTCTTCCTGCCTTTGGAGGTCTTGCTCTGCACTGAGACTGACCTCCCCATCTCTCTGCCCTTTCAGATGGCTCTCACTCCCTATCCCTCAACCCTTGGGGATTTCTCCCTTCTCCATTGGACCTTGGTTTGCTCAGTGGCTTCTGAGTCCTTCAGCATCCTGGAAACTCCCTGGGTCTGTTCCTTCCCTGGCTGGAAGATCTCTGGCCACATGAAGTCAAGCACAAACATGAACACCCAAAGAGGGCTCCGTGAAGACTTCCAGGCAGAGGAGCCTTGGGCTCCCCGATTCCCCCCTCTTGGGAATGCTAGGTTCTGTTTCTCCCTGGACAAAGAGGGTTTCCACTGGGCCCCACAGACCCTAACAGGAGCAGCACTTACCAGACCATTTTTCTCTCTCATTTTAGAGGTGAAAGGACCTTGGACATAATCTAGTCCAACCCCCTAAATAGAGTGAAGAGGACACTGAGGTCCAAGGAAAGGAAGTGACTTCCTTGAGGTCATGCTGGAATACGTAGTGAGGGCCAGAGCCAGACTAGAATACAGGCTTCCTAACTCCTAGGCCGCGCTCTCTACACCACCCCAAGCTGGCTCCTGGTGCATAACTGACATTCCAGGCCTCTTGAGCATGACACACCCCTTCCTTGTCTTTCTTGCCTCCTCTTCTACTAGAGTATGGGGAGGGGGTTTTCTGACCCCCCACCCCCTACACACACACACACACACACACACACACACACACACACACACACCGGATTCTGGTGGAGATCAAAAACAACCTTGCTCACCTTCTACCCCCTCGGGCTTTCTGTTTTGGGAATGAAGATGGGGAGGGGGCCAGATAGGGGTGTAGGGAGGGCCCCTTTGGGGAGAGCCCACAAAGAACCTAGGACAATGGCATCTTTCTTCAATTTTCACACTGGGTGGAGCTGGGGGAACCCCAGGCTGGGCCCAGGGGAGAGCTGAGTCACTGGCCCCAAAGTGTATGTGTGTGTGTTGGGGGGGGGGGGGTATGAAGGAGAGGAGCTCTCAAGACAAGAGAAAGGCCAGTAAGGGGTAGTGGCAGAACCCAGCTGGGCCTTGCTGAGGGAAAACAGCAGGGAGCAAGCTTCCCTTTGCCCCAGGAAACGGATCCTCTCCCTGGCCTGGCCTATCTCTTCCCTTCTTCTCTTCCTCTCTTTCTGGCTCTTTCTGATCAGAGCTGAGCAGCCTGGACTTGAGCCCTCTATCTCCTCTCTGAGGCCCAGAGACCTTCCCAGGCCCTCTTCCCCATGGCACAATTCCATCCTACCCCACCCTCAGCTACCCCGAAGGTCCTCTCCTATTCGGGCATCCAAAGAACCACCTACAGAATGTCAGAGCTGAGAGGGAGCTCATGGAGAAGGAAACAGAGACCCAAAGAAAGAAGGTCAACTGACCCAGAACCACAGAGCTGGGAGGTATCAGAGACAGAACTGTGCCCTGATGGCTCGGCTCCCAGGTCAGACATCTCCTCTGCTCTTCTCTACTCCACATACGGCCTCTCTCCCTGTCCTGGAGCAGCCCTTCCCGATGAGCTCGAACACCCCCAGGGCGGAGCCCCACCCAGACTTTTCCATCCCACCCCGCCCCCTTTCATGCCAATGAGAGATGCCCAGAGTCCCTCTGCCCCTGGGAGCTGGCCCTGCCACCTCACCTGGTAAATCGGACTTTGCAGATGTTACACTCATAGGGCTTTTCACCAGTGTGGGTGCGAATGTGACGAGGCAGCTTGCCTGCCCCTTGGATCACCTTCTCACAGATGGGGCACTTCTGGAATGCTTTGGCCCTGATCTTCTTCTCCACCTTCTGGGACCACGACGGGTAGACGTCGCCCTCATGGGAGCCACTGAAATACTTCAAGTAATAATCCATGACACCCTCGTCCTCCTTGCGCTGATCTTCCTCACTGCCCCCACCACCAGCCTGCCGCCCCACCGAGGTGATCATCTGCTGCAGCAGGGCACTGGCAGCCAGCCCGTCCACCTCTGCCCCATCGCCGTCCTCCCCATCAGCCGTCCCTGATAGGAGGCCAGGGGAGTCCCCCGGCTCTGGCGCCTCTGAAAGGGAGGCAGCTTCCTCCTCACCCCCAGCACCACCGCCACGGCCTCCGTAGTGCCCATTCTGCGAAGGGGGGAAGAGGCTGGCCCCTGAGGCTGCCTCCTCATCACGGTCGGGCCACAGGCCCTGACTGCTGTCTGGGTCACCATCATTGGCCTTTGGTCGCTCACCCTGGGCATAGAAGTCCAGGCCATTGCATTCACCACCAGTGGCTGCTGTGGCTGCTGCGGCAGCTGCCGCCGCCTCCTCATCCTCCTCATCCTCTGGGCCGGCAAAGTTGGGGTTGGTCCACGGGAAGCTGTTGGGGAGGCTGTTGATGGGGTTGCTCTGGAAGAATTCAAGGTACTCCTTGGCTCTGAGGTGGTTCCGCTGATCAATTTGATCTACTAAATCCATCTGGTCATTCTTGGCCAGAATTTGGCGGTCCAGGAGGTCGGCGCAAACGTCACTGACAGCCGGGATCTCCAGCAGGCGAGCAGCGTTGAGGATGTCACTGACATTGGATGTGCTGACGGTGAGGGTTGCGGTGTAGGCAAAGTCCACCAGGGCGGTGAGGGCTTCCGCGCTCACAAAGTCGATCTCGTAGACATTCTGCTGGTCCACCACGGCCCCCGATGTGAAAAGCTTCTTGAAGTACTGGCTGCAGGCGGCCAGCACAGAGCGGTGTGTGGGGAACTCTCGGCCCTCCACCAGGATGACCACGTCACACAGTAGGCCATGGGTCCTCTGTTCATTCAGGCTGCTCAGAATGTCGCTGCTGTGGTCAGGGAAGGGGATCCCGATGGGGCCGTCCACACCACCGGCCATCTTCTATGCCAAGATCTGGACAGGGCGGGGGAGAGGGGGAGAATGAAGCTGTGCCCATGGAACAGGGTCTGCCACCACCTCCCCCATTCCCCCAAAACACCACCCCCACCCCGCCACCCCGGCCTCCACCCTTCAGGAAGAGCAGAATACAACGGTCACGTTCACAGCCCTCGTTCTTCAATGGCTGCCTCACCACTCACTAGCCCACTGCCTCCCCCTCAGGCTTAAAGTGCCCTCCTCAGCAAGCTCCTTGAGGGCCCAACTCCTCTAGGAAGCCTCTTCTGGTCCTCAGAACCCCTGAGAAGCTTTCCTCTGTTAGAGTTTGTTACCCCAATGACACTGATAAAAAATCTTATCTATTCCTACCCCCAAAGCCCCTAACACTAGGCCTTTGTAGAGACTTGCTGCTTGACTAATGACCCCTTCAGTGAGAACAGAACAAATGTAGGGGTCTCCTCCATTTAAGACTCCCACTGAGCAGAGGGTCTGGCCTGGGGAAAATGGAGGCAACCGCAGGGCCAACCCCCTTTAGAGATGAGTCAGAGGCACAGGGAGGGGCTGAGTTGTGGCAGACCCAGGGAGGCTCAAACACAGACCTCCAGCCATGTCCGGACTGCATGCTAAAGCCAGGTGCATGCTATAATAAGGAGGAATCATAGATTCTGAATACTGGAAGAGACATTAGAAAACACATAGACCACCCATTCTTTTAGAGAAAATTGAGGCTCAAGGAGAGGAACTGACCTGACCAGGGTCATGAAGCAAGTCAGACACAGAAAATAATCAATCACACCCCATTGCTAGAGGGCTTTTAGGTCTCCAAACGCTTTTTACCACAAAACCCTAGGACGTAGATAGGACATTACTATCCTCGTTTTATGGAGGAACACAAATTTATTTTCCTCATTTCATTACAGGCCAACCTCAAACAAGGTTAACTTCAGTGGGGTTCAATGAATCAGCCCACAGACTTTATATAAAGCTAGAAAATGGGAAGAGTCAAAACCTGAACTCAGGACTTTGGACTTCCCAGTCCTCTTTGCATTGCCTCTAAGAGGAAAGTGAAGCAGCAAGGAAGCACTAATGAAAAGAACCTCCTCTCTTCCCTCTCCCACCTCATCTCCCACTGGAGGTACAGGTTTCAGAGCCCCAAGCTCCCAGCAGAAGAAATGAAAGAACAAGCCAAACCCAATTTGGGGCATAGGACAACAGGGTCCCAGAGTCCCAGAGTTAGAAGCGATAAAGATGGCTTAGCCAGCAGACAACCACAGGCTGGAAAATCTTGTCACTCCTGAGACGGGCTCTGGGCTCCGCCAGCCCTAGGAACCAAAGAGCTGCTTCATACCCTGGAGGTTCTCTGAGTCTGGTGGGTCTGGAGTGAGGAACTAGCATGGGAAGGAAGTGGTGGGCACATAAGTCATCTCGATAGTGGAGTAATCATTCCTTCTCTGCCATCCACAGGACAGCCCATTGTCTGGATCCCAATACTTATTATCCAAATAGATTTTCCCCTAAAACTGAGGCTTCCTAGAACCTGGCTACGCACACAGCAAGTCACAGATGACATTGCCTCAGTAACCATACAGGATAAACTTGCTGCTTTCTGGATGTAAAGAGCCCCCGAGGACACGGTGCTGGGCCCTCCCTGTGAGTAATCATGGGGAAATCAGGCTGTTTGCCATCTGGAACTCCCTGATAGGGCCCTTCCCACAATGAAAGACTCCCCTAAAGAGAAGCAGGTTCTGGCCCTGCCACTAATCCCCCACCTGTCCACCATCTCCTCAAGCTCCACTGAGGTAGGGCCTTAGGAAAGGTTAATTCTTGAAGGGCCAGAACTGCGTGGGCAGCATACAGCAGTAGAGTGGAAAGTGCCCTGGCCAAGAAGTCGGATGTGGGTGCCAGAATCCTGGCTCTGGTACTGACTCACTGTGTGACTTTAGGTAAGACACTACTCCTCTCTGGGCCTGTTTCCTTCTCTTTAACATAAAGAGATGTAACTAGATGGTCCCCAAGGTCCTTCTTTTGAAGCCTCACTGCAAAGAAGTCTTTCCCACTTGGTTCTCTGGGATCCCTAGAATTTGGTCTTTCTTCCCCTCCCTCTGTTTTTTCCTACATGGCCATGACTCATCCACCCACCCACCCACCCAGCTCCCTTCCCTATGGAATCTCACCCAGAAATGAGGGAGAGTGAAAATGCCTTGTCCCCTTCCGCCTCCCCCAGGGCCCTGCCAACTCTCCTCCCCTTAGCCAGCAGGAAAGGGTAGCCAGGCTTCACAAGAGGAGAGCCATTTCTACCTTAGGGTCAAAAGGAACCCCGATCTCCCTTTTAGTTGGAGCCAGGATCAAAGACAAAGCAGTGAGGCCCTTTTCTGGGACAAGTCCAAGAAGTTCTGGCTCCTGGATGAGAACCCAAGGCCTGGATGTTTGCAACCCAGGAGCTGGTGATATGTGTTATTTTCTTACCTAATACTGTCAAGAGCTGATAGGAGTCATGGATGGTCCACTGGGCCCCTGACTACCATTGCCCAACTGTGGCACCAAGAAGTTCATCCTAGGGTCTAACTGGATCCCTCAAGCTTCTGAATCCCCCAGAGGCAAGGAGCCTGGTACTAGAAGGTCAAAGAAGGAAAAGCAAGACCTGAGGAGGGAGAGGCTGGGTAGGTGAGTCCCCCTTCCATGACAGTATTTTGCAACTCACATGATAATGTATGTAAACAGATTTGCAGATCTTAAAGCAGTAAATGAACATCAGTTATTACAATTTGCAGTAGCTTCAGCTCAGCTACAAGGGGGGTGGGGGGCGGGCCAAATAGCCAGCAGGTCACGAGGGCTCTGCCCTGCCTGGCTGGGCAGCCCTGCCGGATGCACAGAGTGCCTTTTGTGCTGGCTGGCCTCCTGTGAGCCTCACAACAGTCAAGATGGGAGACTACACTTCCCAGGAGTCTTTTCCTCTACTACCTCCCCCTCCCTCCCTGCTGTCTCATCCTGGCTGTTTATCAAGCCTGCCTGGTCCTTTCTATTCTCCTCCCATTCAGTTCCAACTTCCTCCTTTCCCCACACATATAAAGGGGGAGGGGGGAATAGGGGGAGAGGAGTTAGCAATTTGTGGCCAGGCTGCTTGGAGGCAGGGGTAAGGGAATTTGAGGGGGTAGGAGATAGTAGGGGGCAGGGTGTGTGTACTGGCACCATCCCAGATTCCAGGCCAGAGATAATCATAAGATCTAGCTGCTGGAAAGACTCTTAGCTTTATAGATAGGGAAACTGAGACAGAGAGGAGGAAAGAGACTTGCAAGGTCAGACTGCAAGTCAGTGGAGGCCAGGGGAAGGGGATCTCCACATGGTGCCACTTCCAGTGATCCCAGCCAAGGCTGAGCTCCACCCCCACCCCACCCCAGCCTAAACCCCTAGGTCAGAGGAGGAGAAAATAGGCCCATAAACCTTCTTTCCTGAGTTGTCTACCATCTCCTCCTCTGTGGGGTGGTGGGAGAAAAGCTAGTCTTGGAATCAGGAGACCTTGTTCCCATTCTAGCTTGGATGATGAACACCAGAGCTGGGAGCAAAGTGATCGCTAGGCCTAAGTGCCCAGGAGAAATACAGATTTATACTTATGCTAGCAATATGGCTGGCCCTGCTACTCTTCCCTGACTCTCCAGTCTCTTCTTTCTGCCCTTTCTCTCCCCTCCCTCTCCTCACAGCTGTACTAGCCCAGAGAGGAGCATGTAAGCACAGCTGTCTGGAGGCCTTTGGTCACTGGGAGGTCCCCAGGAGCAAGGCCTCTGGCTCTGCCTTACATTTTGATGATGTTTATGTTGCTGAAGCATTTTCCCATCCATTATCTCATTAGATCTTCCTCACATCAGTCCTTGGGGTAAGTGGGAGGTAAGGGCTACTACTCCCATTTTACAGTTGGGGAAAATGAGATCTAGAAAAGGAAAGTGGATTTTTGCCCAAGGTAATAAGACAGTAATTAGTTTGGGCCTCTTTCCCTGATACTTTGATTCTGGCACCCTCATGGCACCTAGCATTAGCCTGGACACACAGAGCATAGAAAAGATTTTCTTATTGATTGAGAAATGGAGGATCAGCTGGTATTAGAAAAGAGAGAAAAAAGAAATATACACTCCTCCCCTCCCCGGGCCACCATCCCATCAAGGGTGGCAGGGTAGAAGAGTTCAAATTCAATGGGAATTCACTCCTAGGGGCAACCTCCATGGGCAACCCGAGTCAACTGTTGATTATTTGGTCAATGGCTTATCTGGAGCACATGTCCAATCACTGGCTTGGGCTTCCTCAGGAAAACATATGGGCCAGAAAGCCTTGCTCTAGGTGAGCTCATTGTCAAATCCTACCCCAACTCCTAAGCCCACTGCACAGAGGAGCCCAGCAGAGTGAAAAGAACCTGAGTCAGGAGACCTGGACTGGACTTCTGGCTGTGCCACTTATATAAGCCATGTGACACCAGACAAGGCAGTAGCCTTCCCTGATCATTTCCCTATCTGCAAAACAGGGCGCACATGTGTGTGTCTGTGTGTCTCTGCGTGAACTCTAAAGGGTTTTATGACTATGAGGGATTATGATGAGAGGATCATAGAATGGAAGCAGAAGAGATCTTACAGATAATCTAGTCTGACTCTCTTTTTATAAAGGAGGAAACTGAGGCCCTGATAAGGGCAGTAACTTGCTCCTAGTCATTCAGGTATTAAATAGAATTGAAATTGGAAACTGGGGCCTCTAAACCCAGGGCTTTTTCTTTCCTTTTTCTGTCCTTTGTATGCCAAACAGCTAGGGAGGGCCTCAGCCCCTCTTCCTCTAGGCAGGGTCTCCCCAGCCATGCCATGTCCTGTCCCTCTGCTATGAAAGATGAGGGAGGAGAGAGGATAAGAGTGTCTTTTGAAGCCGGCAGGCTCTGGAGGCTCTGAGCTCCCCTTGCTCTCAACTTCACAAACAGGGCCTACACAAGAGAGCTGCTGTTTTCACTGCAGTATGACTCTGTTCTACTACGTATATGCAAACACTCATCCTATTTAGTGTTTGCTAAATTCAGAAAATAAAAATTAATTTTAAAAAAGAATTCGTGACCTTGATCCAATGTGTACAACAATGTTGTTCCCTGTCCCCATCCTCTCTAAATCCTCCCCATATTTCTGAGTCTAGTTTAAATCCTGCTTCCTCCAGTAAACCTGCTGACAGTCCAGTCCCAGGCCATCAGGTTCACTCCTTCTTCTTCATTCTAACTAATATACCCTCTAGATCACACTTTTCTAAACTATAAAATAATCTACAACAAGATGCAAGAGCACATAATCCAGAGGGGCATGCACTATATTTAGAGCCAAAAGCCCTGTCTTCCGTCTGATGCTTTACCAGCTATTGTGGGCAAGTGTCTTCACCTCTAGGGCTCAGTTCCTCATCTATAAGATGGGAATAATCTTACCACACTAGCTACCAAGGAAGGCTGTGAGAAAAGTACTTTGCAAACTTTAAAGCAACTCAGAAACATGAGTTCTTACAAAATTAGCATTTAATTCTGGCTCTCTGATGGGTCAGTCTTCCCAGGCCAGACCCCAGGACTCCTCCTTCGCCTGTCTTCCCTGAAGCATGAGGTCAGGCCCAAATTAGACATGGAAGTCAAGTTACTCTCTGATTACAGAAGCTGTGCCCAGCTAAGGAGCTCAGCTTAGGTACAGAGTGGTGGAAGCTGTGGATACGTGTGCTGTCCACCTGTTTAAAGCTCCTAAGCCATCTCTGAAGGGGGGGCCAATGTGCTAACACAGCTCTGAGAGGCAGAACACAATAGCCCACCCTGGACCACTAACAGTGGAGGAAAAGAAATGGGAAGGTGGAGAGGGGGAGGAAGGAAAATCTTAATCTTTCCCTCAACCAACCTGGGATATGGAAATTACCACCATTTTTCAACTTCCAGGAGCAAAAAAAGTCCATGAGAATTTGCCTCATTCAATCCCATTCCTCTCAGACAGGCCCCTTTGAACAAAAATAAATCTTTTAAGGGATCACATAGATCTGGGAACTCATTGATTTGCATGTCCTGTCCAACAATGCAAATGGCAAATCACCCATGGCTGTGCAAGTCTAGTCGATATATCCCATAAATTCACCACCAGGGGTCCCTTCCTCATCCTCTCCTAACATGTCTACAAGTACTCAGACTGGCTGTCCACCTGTCATCCCAGAACCATTCCCACATGGTCTACTTTTCCTTTTAAATAAGTCCCTGAAGACATCTTTTTAGCCCTATTCATCAAAGTTCCTCATTGCTAACATGTTGCAACCAGCCCCCTCTCTAACCTACCATGTGCCTTTCCAGGACCTTCTAGGTGGCACAGCAGAGAAAAGTCCTGGACTTGGGAACCAGAAAGACTTGAGTTCAAATCCCTCCTCAGACATTAGTTGTGTGACCTGGCCAGATCACTTAACCTCTAGTTGCCCCTGCTTCCCCAAAGTATTTTAAAATGGGGTTAATAGCACCCTACCTCTCAAGATTCTTGCGTGGATCAAATGAGATGATATTTATAATAAAACACTTTGGTTAACCTTAAAGCACTATGTGAGAGCTATTATTCTGTTCTCTAGGGCTACAATCCTAGATGATCTCAAACAGCCCTTGGAACATAGCACCTACCTACAACGTCAGAACTAAAAGACCATAAAGGCCAAGCTGATTGTCACATGGGGAAACAGAGGCCTGAAGAGTGGGAGGCAATCCAGAGACAATGTCCACACAGCAAAACATTGGTAGGGGGTGGAACAATACAGGGTCATGACTCCCCAGTTTGAGACTCTCACCATTACCATGTTTCACTGCCTTCCAGCCTCCCTCATCATCCCATCCAAAGTCAACATCTACCCAAAGTGCCCCACCCCCAGGAAGCTTGAAAGGTCTAGACCTTGGGCCTGGAGCTCAGGCTCCTGGGTTTCAGCTCCCGGGTGGCAGAGTGGTCTGCTTTGTCTATGGAGGAAGAACAGCTAGAATATGCAGGGGAGGGTCCTCTTGGCACAAGGGAAAGAATGGGTCCAGGAAGGGCTTTCTGAACTCTAGAAAAACAGGGCTAATTAAAACCAGCAGCGGCCCCTGGCTCTGACCCACTCAGCTATCCTCTACCCTCCTCTTCCTAAAGATGACAGCTGATAATTGCATTCCCTATCCTCCCCAAACCTCCCTGATGAAAGCTAGTCTTTCAGGCACTCTGCCTAGGCTTAATGAAAGGTTAAGGGGGCTCAGAGCTGTCACCCAGCTACATCTCCTCCAGAATTGAGAAGAATTTAAACAGTCCCATCTCCTAAACCTTGGGTCTGAAGAACAAGTAGGGTATAGTAAGACAAAAAGAGGGAGAAGCAGAATGGGTAACCAGGGTGAGACAGAACTCCTAAAAGAGAAGAAGAGAGTAGGGGGCAGCTGGGTAGCTCAGTGGATTGAGAGCCAGGCCTAGAGACGGGAGTTCCTAGGTTCAAATCTGACCTCGGACACTTCCCAGCTGTGTGACCCTGGGCAAGTCACTTGACCCCCATTGCCTACCCTTACCACTCTTCTGCCTTGGAGCCAATACACAGTACTGACTCCAAGACGGAAGGTAAGGGTTTAGAAAAAAAAAAAAGAGAGAGAGAGAAGGAGAGAATAGAGGAATAGTAAATAAAGCAGCCCTGCTATGGTAGGAGGAACCCTGTGTCAGGAGTCCTGGTTCTGCCACTTATACATATTTGGCCTTGGCCCAGTCCTGTCCCTTCTGGGGCCCTCAGTTTTCCCATTTGTCAAATGAGGGGAATAACTCCTGCCCTACCTTCCTTTCATGTTGCTGTGAGGATTAAATGAGAGATGAGGATGAGCAAGTGCTTCAGAAGACCAGCAGTTTACATTCAACTGTGTGAAGTGAGTAGTGCCAGTCTTACAGATGAGGAAAATAAAGCTCAAAAATGAGGAATCTGCTCAAAGTGCTAGTAAGCACCACAACTGAGGGACTCAGAGTAAGCAAGGTCTTCTAACTTCAAGTCTGACAGCTCTTTCCCCTAAACCACACCACTGGGCTTCCATCATCCCATGAAGTCTATCTTCCAAGGGGAGACTGACTAGCAGCTCCAGCAATCTGAGTAAATGGGCTTCAAGAAGCTGAGAAAGCCCCCCACTCCATGTATTCTCCAAGAGGAGAGCACTTAGGTCCCCTGACCCTTCGGTAGTAAAAGTTGGTCATACATCAGGATGTGGACCCAAGGGCAACTGAGGACAGAAATCTTGAGTTACTCAGGACTAGAGGAGAGGACTATAAAGTTTGCTCAGGTCACTGGCTCCCCTTGTTCTCTCCTCTGCCCACCTACAACTTCCCAGGGAGCCCAAGCCTGAGAAGAAAGGAAAGTAGGACAAAACAGCACTGGCTCTGCTATTTAGCCTCTGACCCCAAAACTCAGAGCACACGCGCACACACACACACACACACACACACACACACACACACAAAATCCCTCCCAGCAAAATCAGAGACAGGGACTCCTCCCACAAACAACTTAGAAGTGGGGCAAATCAAGATCCAGAAGTCAGGTACCAGGGTCAAGGTCACACAGGAAACGAGGGGCAGAGCATAGGGTAATGGAAAAAGCACTAGATTTGGACTTTGGGAACATGGATCCAAATTGTGCTTTGCTACTTACTAGCTGTGTGATAGGCAAATGGATTCAGTTAGTCCACAAGCATTTATTAAATGATTTCTATGTCTGTCAACAAACACTTATTAAGCACCTACTATGTGCAATGCACTGTGCCAAGTATAGCTAAGTCTCCTTTATCCACTCAAAAAATTGGGGGTGAAAGATCCTATATTATTCACAGGGTGCTGGGAGGAAAGCCCTTCAGAAACCTGAACATACAATACAAACTGGATTTATTACTCTCCTGGCATGTGGTCCAGATCTCTAATCAGCAGGCTTCATCATCTCCCACCCTAACATTCAGAGATCTTGACCCTAGGACATGGAGCACTTGGTGGGGAGGGAGAAAAGGCTGAAGGATCCACCCCACCCCCACAGTCCCAGGTTCAGTCTTTCCATCCTGTTCCCCTCTCCACCCCCCTTCATAATTAAGCTCTCCTATGTTGCAAGGTTCCTCCTAACTGGTTACTCCACCCTGACCTCCGAGCCAATTCCCAACTGTGTCATCAGGACTACATTTAATCACGAAGGAATGTCTCTTGAGGAGTGGGGGAGTTTTGTTTTTTTTTGGGGGGGGGGAGGTCATGGAGGGTCGGGAGTTGAGGGAAACAATCCCTTACCCTGCCCCTGCCAGCCTGGCCTGGCCTTCGAAGAAGGCCTCTGGCAGGGCCCAGAACAAACAGACCAGGGAGACATTTTATCTGCAGATTTATTGCAACCAAATGGGGAGGGGCTTCCTGCCCCAGGCCTTAAAGGGGCAGATCCTATACAGGGAATGGGAGGGGAGGGAGGGGTGGGAGGAAAGGAAAGGAGTATCTGGGAACGTGTAGAACCCACCTGGAGTGGAAGGCAGGAGCTGGGTGGGGACAGAGGGGTGGGGTGAGGCCCTTGGGTTTAATTCCACCTGTTCAGCTCACCTAGGTTGGTCTAGGTTGAGACCTTAGGGATGGGAGGGAGTCTCTGCAAGAAGCCATGAAGAGCTGGCAAAGGGCCCTTATTAGCCTGCTTATTATGGCCCCCAGAATACCCCACAGCCAGAAAGCCCTGGGTCCTGGGAGCCTCCAATTCAGTAAGGCTTAAGGACACAGAGGGAAAAGCAAGAAGCCCCTAGGGCAATGAGAGCAGGGTCCTGCTGGAAGTTGGCCAAATGCTGGTGGGCTCCCTCAAAGTGAAACTATGAACAGTGAGGATCAGAAGGCATCTGGAAACCACCTAACTAGGAGGGTCTAGGCCCTTTTGTCCTAGGCCAGGGGCAGAGCTGCCATCTTGAAATCTCTGAAAGGCTGGCACACAGAAGAGGGAGCACCCTTGCTCTTTATGGCCCCAAAGATTCAAACCAAGGGCTAATGGGGAAAGCCAGAGGAAAGCAGATTTCGGCTCATTAAAAATAACTTTCTAACGAGTAAACCAACAATAAACCTGGGCATCTCCAGAGGTCATGACCTCCCTCCCTGTCCTTAGAGGTAATCACAAAACTGAGAATTGGAAAGACTCAGGGAGATAATCTAGGTTAACCCAGACTGATCAGAAACCTCTGCACCAGCTATCCTAACCAATGATTGCCCAGACTCTGCTTGCAGGCCTCAGGGGACAGGGAGCTCACTATTTCCCAGGGCAGTTCATTCCACTGTTGGACAGCTCTAATTGTGAGGAAGTTTTTACTTACTTCTACCTGAAACCTGCCTCTCTGTGACTTCCCGGCACTGCTCCTAGGTCTGGCCTCTGGGGCAAGCGGAACCAGGCTCACTCCTTTTCTACATGAAAGGCCTTCAGAAACTTGCCAACAGCTCCTGGCCGCCCCAAGCCTTGAGGTGCCCAAGGACAGTTCCCTGCCTGATTCCTGCACTGGAAGGAGGTCAAACTAGATGCCCTGAGAGGTTTCTTCTGGCTCGAAACTGTAACTGTAAAAGTGGACAATATATAATGATGTCCCTCTGCTAGTCTGGGTGAGGGGACCAAAGTAATCTATATTGGGGCTCAATCTTAACCCACTTCGATGGATCTGGGGCCCCACCCTCTGAGCCACGATTCATCCCCTCTCCAATCCCCGTCCCTTAGCCCTACACACACACACACACACACACACACACACACACACACACACACAAACACAGGTGCACAAATGAATACAGCAAGCTGAAACAGGCCTCTTTTCCTCAGAGATAACCACTAGTCCTCCCTGGGGTGACCCAAGCTAATGGCCAATTTGAGGGGACTTCTGTTCCTCTACTCACAACCAACAGGACCTACCTCTGCCCTGCCCCAAGCCCCAACTCCCTTCTCTTTTGCCCTAGCACTGAAAATGACAATATTTCAGGTTAGCTTTTACTCTACTTGCCGTGAATAGCACCTCTCAGGGCAGAGATCTTTTCCACTTTGGGAAAGCGCGGGGGAGGTGAAGGGGAAGACAGAAAGATTAGGGTTTCTGGATAAAGCCCTGCATGCCTAGCACCTGGATGAACTGAGAACCTCACTCAAGGCTAGGGAGATAATGAGAAATGACTTACTTTCCTTTCTCTGAACGTTAACAAGTCTAGAGAAAAGCAAGTTGGAGAGAAACAGGTTCACAAGCCTGCACCTGCCCCTCCTCCTGCCCCCTAGGAGTCTCCAAGCTCCGAAGCCCAGATGAAGAGAGGAGGGCAAATCAGCTCCCCAACTCTCTTGGCCTGTTGGGGCAAGAGGCTTTAGAAGGGAGGCAGATGGTACCTGTAGCTACAAGTCTGTGCTATAGCCCATTTCAAAGCTCCAAAGTCAGAGGTGGAAATGATCAACGGGTTTCCTAGTTGATCCAGGAGAGCAGAATTAGATAAATGGCTGGGGGGGGGGGGGG
>NC_058130.1:717076629-717129831 GCF_016433145.1 Gracilinanus agilis | reverse complement strand
CCGATTCAGAGAATTCAACTAGACAGAGGGAGGCATGCTACAGGTAATATTCACTGCCAGGGGAACTTGGTGGATTTCGGCCCTTTTCTAAGCCCGTTTCCACAGCACAAGAAGACTGGATTCAATGACCTCCCTGCTCTAAAAGACTGTTTTGCTATTCATACCCAAAGCAGGGACTTCATTGCAGTGGAAGGAACCCTAAATTCATCAGAAAACCCGAATTCACAACTCTGCTCTTCTGTTTGCTAATTGTAGGATGCTGGCCAAGTAACTTCACCTCATCCTCAGTTTCCCCATCTATAAAACAAGAATATACTCCTTCCCTCCCTCCCGAAGTGAGTGCTTTAGAAATTTCAAAGAGTTATTGTTAGTCATTCAAAGGTGCTATTCAACTACAGAGCTGAAAGGCTCCCCTTTTACAAATGAAAAAACTGAGGACCAGAAGGAGCAGGGCCACAACCAAGAATACTTTTATTTTCTTTAAAAGATGGGACTCGAAAAGGCAGCTTTTCTGACCCCAAGATTAGCACATTTTCACATTTTCCACATTTAATGGGGCAGGAAGAGATGAGACATGTCACTTGTTCCCAGAGGGTCTCATGTTTCTGGAATCTAACATACCAATTACTGAACCCCCAATGCTAACTTGACAGGCTGCTGCCAATTGGTCTGGGGCAAGCTGAGGTTCATGGGGTTTTAAACTATGCAATTCTTTCACAATTCATAGGTACAAATGGGTATTGGTCAATATCCTTCTGGGGGGATTGTATATATTTTCATAAGATCCACAATTTAAAATGTTGAGAAAATTTTCAGGAAAGAAGCTTGCTAACTCCTTGAATCCAGAAAATGAACTGTTTGTTGAAATGCCTGCAGAAATGTACACTTCATCAGAAGATCCAACTTTGGGGCGCAATTGAACTGAAGGGGGTTGAACAGTTATTTTGAATGTACACTCTTATGCCAAAGGGGACTGCCCCCCAATTGGTTTTTTGTCAATGCACCTAGAAAACATTGGTTTTGCTTTCTCTCTCTTCTATTTCCCTCTCTTCTCTAACTACTGTAGTGTCCTCTTAGAAGGTACAATATTGTATGCACCTGTTAGAAGATTTTTAGGGGTACAAGATTATGTCAAATGATCCATTGGGAAGACATCTTCCAAAGGTGGGGATTGTGAAGATGGGATTAACTCTTCCCTTGACCACTTTTAGATTTACTCATCAGAAGCATACACACCCCACTTAAGTATGGGGTGGTCTGTGACGCACGTGTGCTATAGTGGGTGATGAATCAGAAACCCACTGACTGCTCCCTGGGCAGCCCTAAGCAAAGCCAAAGCTGTAATGGTCCACCTAAAGTAGAAGGCACAGGAAGTGATGAAAGGAATGGTCTTTAAAGTGGGAGAAACTTCCTGTGACCAGCTCTTTCTCCTTTGAACTTGACCTTGAAGGAGCTCCAGCTTGGGACCTTGGACTGCTCTTGGATTTTCCCTTAGAACTATCATGTGGGTGAGTGAAAAAGGCTGGCTTTTCTGGAGGTACTAGCCTTTGGAGAGGCCCCTCATCTTGGAGGAGGCCTTGTGGCTAGAACCGTTGTTTAATTTACCTCTGGGCCCCTCTTTGCTGGGGCCTCTGAAGCCCTGCCTGGTTTGGATTGGCTCGAGTAATTATCTATTCTCTCTCATTTCCTGATTTTCACTCTTTCTCCTTTTGTAAATAAACTACCATAAAAAAGTCATACTGATTTGAATGATATATTTTCAGCAACCACATTTTTATACATTTAGTCCAACCCTTCATTTTTGACCCTTACACAAGCAACATTAAAAAGAAGGGAAAACCTGTTGAAATGAAGACATTTCAGTTTTGGCATTCTGTTGAGCCATTGTCAGGGTTTAAAACTAAGGAAATTATATTTTAAATGAATCTAGGCAGTAATGCAATGACGCAGGACAATCCTGAGGGATTTATGGAAAAGAACGCTACCCACATTCAGAGGAAGAACTGCAGGAGTGTTAACACAGAAGAAAAACATCCACTTGAACACATGGGTTGATGCAGACAAGATTGGGGTTATAGACTTGAAAGGATCACACCAATGCAACTATCAACAATATGTAAATAAGTCGATTGATGACACATGTTAAAACCAGTGGAAATGTGCGTTGGATATGGGGGGGGGGGGATGAAGGAGAAAGTAAAAACACGAATCATGTAACCATGGAAAACTTTTCTAAAAAAATAAAATATTTAAATAAATATGAGAAGCACCAAAAAAAAAAAAAATTAAATTAAATGAACCTAGGACAGACACTTGCCAACCCCCTTACATCCATTTGGGACTTAAAAGGAAACCACATTTGATCATGTAAAGTGCCATTTATTTATGATGAAAATATCGAGTTAAAAAAAAATTTGCACCAACAAAATGTTTGATACACTTTCTCGTTCCCCTTCAAAACCAAGCACAAAAAAAAAAAAAATAGCAACGACCGACCGAGGAGTGGGGTGGAACTAACCCCAAGATATTCTAGTTTTAGGCCTGGAGATCCCAACCTAATTTTTAAAATAAAATACTCACAACTGAGTTTCAGAATTCCCAGGTGTATCTAGACCCATACAATCCTAGACGCCGCCAATAGTCATTTCAATCACACAATTGCACAGATTCATTCATATTTTAAAAAAACTTCTTCCTACCCCATATCTGTATAAACTATTCAGTCTCTAAGCCTAGAAATATCTAAGCTCAAAACCCCTCAGGGTCTTAACAGCTAGCCTTCCCCCTTTCCCTCACTCCAAGCTTTTTACATCCACTTCCTGGTTAAAAGGCCCATTGGATTTGAGAGCCTTGGGTGGGGTCTCCTCAGTGACTTAAATACAGAAAGAACTACAACACTGCCCTTTGGGGCTGGGAAGGCAGAAGCTCTCATGAAAAGAGCAAAGGTAACCTCATTCTAGATGGGAAAGGAACTTAAAAATGAATTCAGGCCTGTAGGTGAGACAGTAGATCTTCCAGCTTCTTCAGAGACTGTATGACTTAGCACTGCAGATCTACCTAAAATTCCTGGGTAAAGTTAAAGGTTCTCTGGGCTAGAATCATTGCCAACTAAAGAAACAAAATAAAAGCACAATCCATTAAAATTTTCTTTAAAAAACAAACAAACAAACCACACACACCAGCATATATGAATCACAAATCAGCAGCATGATGGGGATGAGAAGGCAAAGAAGGGTACCCCTTTGTTAAATTATCACACTTTGCCAACCTGTTAATGGACAGTCTATGTCCTCCTCTTGGACTTCAGACAGCCCTGTGCCAGTAGCAATTAATCCCCACTGAAAGCCCCTCCCTCCTTTCCAACAGATCTAACAGAATTAGGAGTTGCAGATTAAAGGACAATAAAATTGGGGGACTTTTTTGAAGGGATGGGGGCAGGAATAATAACTCACATTTCTATAGTGCTTTAAGCTTTACAAAGCACTTTCCCCACAACAACCCTGTGAGGTAGGTAGTGCAAGTATTATTATCCCCATTTTACAGATGAGGAAACTGAGGCACCGAGGGGGAAGGGGATAGAGAGTAATAATCATTCCGCTGCCAGAAAACATACACCTCACTGCACACTAAAAGTCTCTGGTGTCCTATTGGTCTCTCCACACCCCTCCTTCCCCAGGGCTCCAGTGACAACCCATAGTTCCTACCTAGCCAAGTCAGTACTTCAGGGAGCCTGGCTGATTACCTACACTTTTACCACAGCTGGAGTTTGGTTTTAAATCAGACCCAAACTAACCTAACAACCAAATCTCCAGATTTAAGGCCACTCCCTCTCCTCCAGAAAGAAGTCTGCTAAAGCAGACTGCCCAGCAGGGGGAGGATCAGCCACTTCCATTGCTCTAACTCTAAGCAGGAGAGCGTGAGGATCTAACCAACAGTACAGGGTCGGATGCAGATGGTCTAGCTGTTCTTCCTGCTGATCCCAAATTCATCCAGAGTCTGTGCAATACAATCTCAATTCCCTCCCAGAGAACTTCAAAGGATTTAGATACGGAAATGCCCTCAATAACTCGGCTCACAACGGTAAGCAAGCCTGAATTCCAAAGTTAATTCCATTCCAATGTGGCCCTCTTTCCACTAGACCATACTGCTTCTCCTGGGAAGCCTGGAAAGGCCAGTTATCAGGCCCCAGGCTCATCTAGCTCTTACCCCTAAATCCAGACCCTTTTGTTGAGGAGAGAGAAAAGCTCAGCACCTTCTGAGAAGGCATAGCTAAGAAATTCAAGCATGTATTAATGCACAGATCAATCCTAGAGAGACATCAGACTTCCCCTCTGAGGGATGCTCCTAAGGGAGCTTGGTTACCTACACAACAGCAGCTTGAGAACTTGGGAGAGATTTGTTTTTAAAACCTGCAACACTGTATAAGTGTCAGTCCCTGGAGGAAGGACAAAACCCAGAGTAAGTGTTGTAGTTGCTTGTCAAAATCAGATTAAGAACAAAAGTAGCCTCTCCTTTGTTTACCCGGGAAGAAAACAAACTTGGGAAAGTGTCAGAGGGGGACATCTCGCTGGGTTTTTCAAGGAGAACCCAAAAAAAGTATGTAGGCATAGACAAGTGTGCTTAGCAGTTTGCAGTCCAACATTTACCCTCCAGGATCAGAGGTCACATAGAGGGACTAGTAAAGAACTGAGCCCTAACCCACTAGGGACAAAATCATAGAATTATAGGATAATAAGAGAACACGGGATGTTAATCTGGTCCATCCCATAATTGAAAAGGAATCCCCTCCACATACCTGACATATCTAGCTAGCTGTGTAGGACTTTGGTTGAAGATCTTTAGGGACGGGGAATTCATTACCTCCTCAGGCAGTCCATTCCACTTTTGGACAGCTCTATTATAAAGTTTTTTCTTACATCAAATCTAAATCTGTCTTTTTTCTTTTTTTTTGCAAAATTTACTCATTCCTAGTTTTCCAACTGGGATGTCCTCCTCCCTCATTCTTTTTCTATTTCAAAGTTCCTTCAACTGATCTGCACATGGCCTGATTTCTAGCCACTTAAAAAAGGGGAGGGAGATTCTTGGGAATATTCTTATTCACTTCCCTTTCTTCACACAAATGCTGATCACCTGGGTTATGATAAGCACCATTCTTTTAAAGCTACTTGCATGCAACTTGCAGATTATCATTGGTTTAAGCTAGGAAAAAATGAAGGGAACAGATTTCTCACATCTCAGCATCTTCAGGGAAGAATCAAAGCCCAGAAAACACCTTTAAGAGTACACTGCTTCCTACCAACTCTCGGTCAAACAAGCCACCTTCCCTCAGTGGTGACTGGACCAAAGAAGTTGGTTTACCACCTAGGGAAGGATGGTAGCATCTCTTACCCATTCTATATTCTACCTTTCATTGTATTGGGGAGACTAGGCCTCACGCTTCTGAAGCTAAGTAAGATTTAAGCTAAGTACTATGGACAGATAAAACCAGTTTTGCCAGGGTAAAGAAGGGCATATTGGGCCCCAAGTTAGAGCAGATCTAAATCCTTTCTGGCTGAGGGTGAATGATTTGAGGTTCTTGTGTGCACCCTGGGCAAGTAAAGCAGGATCAGCGTAGGCTGAGAAAGGCCAAAGAGCCAGACCTGCTCCTGAACATCTATTAAAATCTTGGATCATTTTTATTTACTATAGAGGTTTTTTTTTTTTTAAATCACATTGACACTTCCCATCTGGGAAGTGAAATATAAACTCATCCAAGGGCAGTACAAGTTGAAACTTTTTCCCTTATGGGGTCAGAGGCAGGACAAAGCAGCCATCTAATATCAAACTGCTTAAGTTTAGTGGCCATCGTTCTCAGAAAGACCTTTGTTGCTAGGCCCTGAATAACAAGAAAGGGAGGATCTGGGGGGGAAGGGAGAGAATAGGGTTCTTCTGTTTCTCTAACTTAAAAAATAATTTTCACTGATTCTGACATCTTCTAACATGATCAAAACCACCACAGGATAGTAGTACAGAGACAAAGCTAGGTGACCACTGAAAACCAACAGGCACTGCCCTTTCTTTGGCCTGCTCAACAAGCCAACACCTAGGATTTGTGGTTATTTACTTTAAAAAAAAAGCTAGAATCATCTTTGAATTCAACCCTTCCTCCTCGTTCGGCCTGGCTCTACCACTCAGCGGTCTACTTCTAGAGGTGGGTTTCTGCAAGCCCCTAGACCTGGGGATTAAAAGGAAGGACAAACACCCAATGGAGGGGGACAAGCATGATGTGCACAATTTGGTTCCCCTGCCTTTTTTTTTTTTTTCTTTTTAAAAAACCCAAAGTGAACAACAGGAGCACCACAATTCCCGAATATCAGAGAAAGAGCTGCACTGGACTGGAGTAGGCGTGCAGGAGAATTAACAAAATAAAGCAAGCTGGTTTTGGCTTGTTCATAAGGGGCAACAGACATTTCCCGCAATGGTGTTATCCAAGTCAGGGTCTAGGTGGGAAGAGGAGAAAAGGGTGGGCAAGGAGGGAGGAGGGGCAAAGGAACTGAGGAGGAGATTGTCTTTAGCCCAAAGGGCAGAAAACAGTGATGGACAGGGAAACAGATGATGGACACAGGACTGCCTGCTTCACCATCACATGGCAGTGCGTGTGGGAGTGCTGGGCTGGTTTAACCTCAGAGTTTTACATAACCAGCCTGCAAAATCCACTTCTTCCACTTCTGACCGTTTGATAAAAGTGTGATTCTGAAAGAACAAATGAAAGACATTAATAAATCTTTTTTTTTTTTTTTAAACCCTTACCTTCCATCTTGGAGTCAATACTGTGTATTGGCTCTAAGGCAGAAGAGTGGTAAGAGCCAGGCAATGGGGGTCAAGTGATTTGCCCAGGGTCACACAGCTGGGAAGTGTCTGAGGCCAGGTTTGAACCCAGGACCTCCTTTCTCTAGGCCTGGCTCTCAATCCACTGAGCTACCCAGCTGCCCCCGACATTAGTAAGTCTAACTAGTCTCTGGCCCAAAGGGATTAAAGTAAGACTGACCCTCACTCCCTCCTTCCTCCTTTCTATTTTGTCAGACTGAATTTTTTTCATTAGTATGAGGAATTCCTGGAGTGGGAAACGGTCATTTGATACATATCAGACATTCACTGGTTGTTTTTCTAGGGCACTGAGGATCTCCTCTAAGCCCCCCATCTTCAATACCATCAACAATGAGAAGTCTAATGAGGGGAAAAAAGTCATAAAACTGCAAAGAAAGAACATTTACATTTCCCCTTTTATTTCACAAATGGGAAAAAATGAAGGAACAATGACTTGTACAAGCCCTCAGAATGCCTATGGCCAAACTGAGTAGGACTAGCATCTGGATCTCTTGACTAAGTTACAAAAGGCACAGGAAAAGCGTAAAAATTAAAAGAAGCAGAATCCAGTGGTATAGATGGGGGAGACTTTGTGCCTGTGCCCAAACACCAGGAGGACTAGCTTTCCAAACTAATGAGAATATTATAGGAGCTAAAAATGTGGGGTCAGAATAGCAGGTAGCTAAAGAGGGTCCTATCAAGGGAAGACAGTTAATAAAGACATAAAAGTACCAAGGCCAATCAAAGAGACAGAGTCTTCAGAAAATATCAATGCCTGGGCAAACTGACTCTACTAACCGGACCTTAGCTGACTCCTCTTTCTGACAAAAGGGGAAAAGGAAGGCAAAGAATAGTCTGACCTCCCTGAGCATGCCTGTGACAACTTCACTTTTTAAAGGGAGGCAATGAGGTAAGGTGAGAAGATAAATTAGTTTAAGAGTCTGAAAACTTAGACTCAGGGCCCTTCCTAGCTATGAGGTCTCAAGTCACAAACTATGGAATTTTAGTGATCAGCTAGTCCGACATGCTCTAGAAGAGGAATCTCCTCTTTAATTCCAGCCTCGACTTGAGGCTCTGTAGTGATAGGGAAACCAATAACTTCTGAGGTACATCTACTTTTAGATACCTATTTTTTACACTGTCCTTACACTGGGTCTGCCTTTCCTAACCTCCCCTTACTGTTGACTGGATCAGCTGATTTTTTGGATGTTAGTTTGTCATGCCACGTTCTTGAACAATTCTAGTTGGCTCTTAATGAGAACTGCTTTCCTTTAGAAATGCTCATAAACTATGTCTACTTAAAATATATATTTGGGAATTTTGTCAATAATCAATATTAGTATCACTGATCAAAGTTTGATTACAGAACAAAGAAACAGTGAATTCCTCAACTGATTCAGGAGTCATCCTCCAGAACAAGGACTTTCTCAGAACCAGGCAAGACTCAAACAATCTTATCTCTCTTGGTTTTAGACCTGAATCCTAGGGGATTAGCCTGAATTATGCCTGCCTTGGAGGTTAGAAAAAGGGCAAAGAATTTGACTGGGCTTTCTGCTTCTATGCCATAATACCCTCTACGGGGCCATCAAAAGTACAGAGTAGAGCCTGATTTTTCTTGGCTCTCTTCTGCTCAGGAAAAACCATCCCAGGATGGACACTACATCTGTTATAAATTCCAATCCTAAAACCCTGAAATTGCCAGTCCCCCTCCCCAACCTCAATCAGATACCTACCATCAGCATCTTCAGATCGGCCCTCTCAGCTGGGTTTTTAATTAAGCTAATATTTTACAAAGGAGAGAAACACAGAGAAAGAGAGAAAAAAGATCTGTCAGTTATTCTTTCCAAACCTACTTTCACTTAGCTGTGTTATCCTAGAATTTAGTGTATCAGGAAACCTGACCTCGAAGAACAAAACCTGTTCTGCAGCAGCTGTGCAGAGCTCCTGTTTGGGTGAGGGGCCCCAGCATGTTGCCAGGGTTTGGAGGGCAGGACCCCCTGAAGGCAGGGAAGGGCTAGGGTCTGAAAACAGGAAGTGATCCCGGAAGGGGGGAGAAGGAGGGGAGAAGGGAGGGAAATCCCCACCCTGTGTCCTGACAGGAACTTTAGTTAACCACCTCAGCTACATTTTTAATGAAAACTCTCTTCTCAAAATGGGGTATCACAGTTACAAAATGAAAGCTTTACCCTAAAAGCAGAACTGAGTACAGACTTCATCTAGCTGCAAGGCTCAAAGAAAGGGCAAAAAATGGTAAAAAATAACCTGCCTAATTGTAAATATTTTATATTCAAAGATGCCTCTCTGAAAATAACCAGATTAATTTGTCTTTTCCCACCTTTTCAAAATAACAGAGCAAATGAAACTAGCTGAAATTCAAACTATAAGTTTACAATAGAAATAATATCACAGCCACTGGCCCAATTACTCAGATCAGGTAATTTTTGCTAAATTATGTAGAGCTCTCAAAGTGAGGATAGGTATGTAAGGGTCTGAATTATTTGAAAGTTTACATTTACATTAAAAATAAAGAACCCTTTCTTTTGCCTGGATAGTTGATTGTGATCACTCCTTGATCTCCAAAGGCATTTTCCCACAAGGAAACCAAAGAAGTGGCTATGGTAAAATTAGTAACTTCAAGTTGGACAAAGAAGCACTAGTTTTCCTATAAGACTGCAAGAGGATCAAGAATCTTGTTGTCTAAGAAACCTTCTCAGAAGGGGCCTAAAATGTTGGATTATAGGTCTTTTATAGGGATAAGTTCAATTATCATCTAGATCCCTAGCTTTTTGAAAAGCAGGAAAACCAGTTGTTTCTAAGATGCAGATGATGGCTCTGGATTAAAAGCATGACCTCTCTAGGCCTTCAATCTCTGGCTATAGTGTTAGTTTAGTGATTGTTGCTTCAAGCAACTGTGGGAAGAGAGAACCAAGCATCTTATCAAACTCCTAACTATCAAAAGGATTCCTGGCTAGCAAGTTCAAAGGTACCTGGAACTAATAGAACCATCCCAGAGTTAAGAAGCAACTGTTCTCTCTGGGTCAATGGTGAGGAGTTTAGGCAGGTCTTATGGAACAGACAGGATACTTGCCTTACCCTCCAGGCTGACAATCTGGCACCTAGCCCTAGCAAGGAAACCACACTGACAAAATGGATTTATGACCTTACCATTTATTTACAAACTCCTGGAAATCTTGTGTGAAAACACCATTCGGCAGCTTAGGTGGAGGCTGGGGAAGAAAACATATCGGTTTGTGTCAGTCACAGTAAAACTTTGGCAGCACCTCAGAAAAGGACAGATGAGGGGCACACAGAATATAACTAGATCACATCTGAATTTGCATCCTCATGTATATCTTTTGGTTCCTATCCTTGAGCTACTTACTACTAGGAAAGAGGTCATCATTCTTCCTTCATGGTTTAGGTAACTGTTGTTCCCTTGCAACAGCCTTCTGAAGAGAGAGTAGTACCCACTGAACATGTAATATAATGCCAGTGGCTCCCTTTGGGGAAGAGTTTAGTAATAACAATATCTGTACACTGCTTTATAATTTTCCAATTGTTTTAAAGGGCCACAAACTAAGTCACTAGAGTTTTGTAGGATTTCTCTCCTTAGAATATTATTTAAGGCTTCTGATAACAGTAATACCATATGCTCAGATGGAAAAAAAAAAAAAGGGCTAATACATTCTAACAACTGGGCAGGCCCTGAATGCTTGATTAGTTGTACATACTGTTGGGATTAAAGGTGGAATGAATTAAAGATGTAGTGGTACAAGATTAAGCTTCCAAGGTATTGGAAGCAAACGGAGAAGGCAGCATTATGGTTTGACTTACAGATTATTCTTCTATTCTCATTTACTCATGTCCTCTTGATTCCCAAGTCCTGGGGTGATAATCTCTTACCACTCAGGGGAGGGGACACTGGTCCCAGTACTGTGAGGTAGCAATGGACCTGAGGGGTACACTCTTGGCTCTGATGCTACTGCCAGAGGCAGGAAAGGATGTGTCATGGCAATCCCACCCATTCTGTTGTCATGTGCTCCCTAGTTTGCCCTCCCTGCTTCTCATCTTTGTAGAACCAATCTTAAGCCAAGTCCACTGCTACAGACCAGAACTATTAGCATTTCTTCTTGCCCTAAGTGGCTATGGAGAGATATCTGAGGATACAAGAATACTGGGACACACAACCAGCAAATATGCATCATTCTCTTGCAATCAAAGCAAAGATGCACTCAAGACAAAACAGAAAAGGAAGTTTTTTACTGGACCAAGAAAAGAAGGGTCTTTCTATTCCCAGTTCTTTATTTATTTATTTATTTATTTATTTATTATTTTTTTAACCCTTAACTTCTGTGTATTGACTTATAAGTGGAAGAGTGGTAAGGGTAGGCAATGGGGGTCAAGTGACTTGCCCAGTGTCACACAGCTGGGAAGTGTCTGAGACCGGATTTGAACCTAGGACCTCCCGTCTCTAGGCCTGGCTCTCAATCCACTGAGCTACCCAGCTGCCCTATTCCCAGCTCTTTTAATTACTTGCTTAAAGTGAATCACTTCACCTTCAGGCCCTCTTTCCCTGAGAAGGACCATTCAAAAGAAGAAGCAATTACTGAGGAATTCATGTACACTGGCCTCTGAGACATTCAGATAAGTTGCTGCGTTGGAGTGATCTATAGAGAAGGTTGGATTGCTAAGATTCAGTTGGACTCAGATCTTGCAGTTCTAAAATCTATGATCTAAATTCAGAAGGCACATCATTTCTAGAAATGTGACCTAGAAAATAAACTACTAGAGAATTCTTACCTTAGGCTTGCAAATACGCAAGCTTCATGTCAAGTTTAATAGTAAAGAATACAAAATTATTTTCTGCTTCAATAATTTCCACCAGAAAAGCTACCCAGATTTTAAAACTACATTAAAATATAGGTTAGTTCTTTGTTTACTTGGGCAATAGACTAGATTTCTTAGCAAAACAGAATTGGTTCAGATAAAGGAAGGTAATTTCATAGTGAGAATACAAACCTCATTAACAATATAATCCAATAGCTCAAAGATGGCCATGGCAGGCCGACTGTCTATCCCATGACCTGCAGAGGAGATAAAAAGTTGCTTGTGAGATGGGCAGAAAGAAGCAAAGGAGTATTGCCTTGTGAAGACAGAAAGAGGGTTAGAGCTGTTCACACACAATTTTGGTACCAAGGACAGACCTGTGCTAAATACCTAACAAGATTAAAACTATACCCGCTATTAGCTCAAACTGATCTAAACAGGAAAGACCTTTGGTTCTTTAGCTGGTTCTGACACTGCTGCAGTTTCATTCTGGGCTTTTGTTGCAAGAGACTTCAGGGATTATCTTTATTTTACAGCTGAAGAAAGTGAAATCCAGAAAAGAAAAGGGACTTTTCTGTGTATTTGTATAAATGTATGTACATCTCACAACTAAATGCAGGCCAAGAAAAATATTGTGTTATGTTTGCAAGCCCTTTCTTTCTAGCATACTGGAAAGTGATACTGAATGTAAAGGAGGGATGCAATGAGCTGCTAGGTGGTCAAGGCAAAAGACCCCCTAGAGAGCTAATTCCAAGTTGCCATTCTCAATACTGTCAACAAAATTTGAAATTCCACCGGGGGAGCACCTTTTGCTTTTCTTGGGAGTTAGGAGTGGGAAGGTGCTATATATACACTGCCTCTAAGACAAGTATGGGTTGTTAACATGGACAAAATCCACTTGGAATTTTGGGCTGGGAGAAATGACTGAGGAAGAAGCAAATGTTAAACTAAAGGCAAGAGTCCGCTGAAAACATAAAGCCCCAAATGACTAGCACTATCATGAGTTTCCTGATAAAGACTGCCACTGCCACTGAGAAGAATCTAGAATTGAAGCCTATCCCTTCAGGTGATCAAACTCCTACATAAGAACTACACTTTGCAGTCACATTCTTGGGCTCTGTTCTAACCCACTTCATTCCAGAGAGCAGCTCACATTTCCATAATGTTTTCAAGTTTACAATGGGCGTTAGAGACATTTTCTTATTCCATTCCCACAACAAGTCTAGGACAGACAACACAAATATTTATAATGGTTTTACAGGTGACTGTGCGGGGACTGTTTTTTTTTTTTGGTGGTGGTGGTGTTATTTCTTTATGTTCCTAGTGCCTAACACATAAGTAGTATTTAGAAATTGCTTGATGACTGAAATTAACCTTAAGGTTCAAATAAATGAAGTCATATAACTAGCAAGTGCCAGAGGCAGGTATAAAATCAGGCCAATATCTATCTTGGTGAAGTTAACTGGTCCGTTCTTTTTCCTACTGCCTCTGTAGCACTAATATCCTTCCATTTTCAATCTACTTCAAAAAAAAAACACCTTTCTGTTCAAATTAAAGCTTAACAACAAAGCAGTGAGGATGATTTCCTAAGTCTTTTCCTCCACCTATTGGCTGTGTGGCCCCTGGACAAGTCTGTCTTTCTTGTCGCCTCATTATTTTCTTGGATAAAGTGAACCTAATAGCATTTGTTCTTTATAAGACTGTTGTGAGGAAATGGACCACATAAATCTTAAAGTGCTTCAGGAACATAAGCTATTGTAACTGTACCTCATGGATTGCCACCCATTTTCCTAGTCTGCTTTAGTTTTGGGGGCTATTTAAAAATGACTTGGCTAAAAAGCCAGCCTTCTGGTTCCTCCAGCAGGGGTAACTAAATTGGTGCCAAAAGATACAGTGAGACAAAGAACAAGTGGGTTGAGAATGATTGAAAATATCCTCTTACTTCCCAAGAAATCTCATCTAAAACTGAAAACTCCCATTGGGGGAAGCTACTACTGCTTTTCCTGTCTAATGTGAGGTAGCTACCCAGAGTCCTAAAAGCTATTCTCTACTGTTGCCTCAACTATTAGCCCAAAGGAGTTGAGGGATGGGGTAAGATGTGGAGACAGAAAGCTATCAATGCTATGTGGGGTCCAGGACACAAAATCTCTTTACCGAGTTTCCAAACCTCCATCTCCAACTACTATAAAGACATCCCTCTCCAAAGGTCCAAGTGGCACCTCAAACTCAACCTATCCAAACTAACCTTACTTTTTTGCTCTGATGAAAAGTTGTGATTCTTCCCTTCCTCTCAATCAAATCACACTTTTATGACAACTTCTCCTCTCTCTCAATGCCATTGCTTTAATAAAACACAGGCTTGGACTACTAAAATAACCTAACATAATGGGGTAGATGCACTGGGCTTGGAGTCAAGAAGACTCAAATTAAAATTCTGCCTCAGATGCTTAAAGCGGCATGACACTGGACAAGTTATTAAACCTTTCTCTGACATAAGTTTCCTCATCTATAAAACAAGAGGGTAGAACTCAATGGTCTCTAAGGTCTTTTTAAGCTCTAAATCTATAATCCTATGCTCTTCTTCCTTCTTCATACCTGCTTCAATTCATTCTTCTAAAAAGCCCTGTATTACTTACTGAATAAATTTCAAACTCCTTTGCCTGGCCTTCAAGACCCTCCACAAACTGGGACTACTTGACTGATCAAGCCCTCCATTCCATGTTTTACAATGCAAACTAGAGCACTGCCCCACTCTCCAAACTGCTCCCCAAGCATGAAATGGTTCTATTTCCTGGACATGATGGAGTGCTATTCATCTTTTAAAATCTATCTCGCACACCACTTCCTTCATGAAACCTTCCTTGATCACTGGTCCTCATCAGTAAGGAACTTCTTCACTGGAACTGACTGACTGTTTTTACCTCTGTAATGCATTGATATAATGTGAATTATAGTTATCTTTCCCCTGCAATAGATATGAGGGCAGGGACCATATCTAATTTATTCTTTTTAGTCTTTCAATGAGCAGATTGTTTTTAATATAGTAGGTACTGACTGCTGATTGTCTGAAAGATTCCCCAGATTTTCCACTGCCCTTCAAGGTTGAAGACCCAGACCATACCACTGATGGGACGTCCTGGGGGTCGTGGCCGTGGTGAGATGCTGTGAGGTTCTCCCTCTGCCCCATCGACCATGGGCCGACCAAATATCGCTTCTAGTTCCTTGGAGTCTGGTGGGGGAATCGGGTACCTTCCAATGGACAGCTCTACTAGGGACAAGCCCATGCTCCAAATATCTGACTGGACTGAGTAGTGGGTGCCTTGTAATCGCTCCGGCTATTAGTTGAGAAAAAGACAAAATGCCTCAGTGGAGAGAAAATGGAGCTGGAAACTATCAGGTGGCAAGATGGCCTCTTTTTTTCTGATGAAAGTTCTAGTATTTTATAACATTGTTCAATCCCTTTAGTTAACATAAGCAGATAAATTAGTATCAGCGTTATTCCAAAACATAATCTCATCTTCTAATATTAAGGACCAAAGTGAAAGAAACAAAGTAATTCTTCCCCTCATTTCTAAGCCCCCTAATTTTCCCATTGCCTCTGGGTTAATTGATTCTCAGGATTGGAATTTCAAATACATTGGGCTAGACAAAGTTCAATTCCCTATCAATCAGAACCCCTTCCAAGGCTTAGAATCCTTGATATTCTCAGGGATAACAGATTCAAAGAAAAGGAAGCTCCCTGCTTTCTCCTCCTTCAGAACTTATATTCCTTGGAAAATTCACTATGTACAAAATACAACAGGATGGGACAGAGGATAAAGGTACCTGGGTACTTTTTTCCTTTAAAAACCCTTACCTTCCATCTTGGAGTCAATAGTGTGTATTTGCTCCAAGGCAGAAGAGTGGTAAGGGTAGGCAATGGGGGTCAAGTGATTTGCCCAGGGTCACATGGCTGGGAAGTATCTGAGGCCAGATTTGAACCTAGGATCTCCTGTCTCTAGGCCTGGCTACCCAGCAGCCCCCCTGGGTACTTCTTATAATCCTTAAGGGGTAGAAGTCTAGCCTTACTTTTCCAGATACGACTATCCCCTTTACTCTTAGATCAGTGATGGGCAACCTTTTGAGCTTGGTGTGTCAAATTTCGCCAAAAAACTAAGCATAACTTGGTGGTGTTTCACTTCAAGAATAAAACCAATAATTTCACGATATTTATAGTTTAAATAACAAAAATGTATAATTGCATTATATAACTGTATTTAATAAACCGAAAACTAATTATTTAACTTACCTGCTTAATGAGTTGTTTTGGCCTAAAGACCTCTGGCACAGAGTATCTACACTACATTATAGCAAATGTTTCATCCTCAGCATGCAGCCCCATACTTCTCTGTATGAGGCTGCATGTGGCCGTGTGTCATCGAAAATGGCTTCTCGTGTGTCATAGGTTTGCCATCAGGGCCCTAGATGGTACTCAACACTTAAACCAAAAACTTTTATTCACTATCCCAAGAACATGACCTGTTCTATTCTCCCTCTGTGACTCTGCCATCTCCTTTTTCACTATCCAAACACCTACTGACTTCCTTCAAGAAGGAACCAACTCAAATGCCACCTTCTTTATAAAATTTCATCTTCCTAGAGCATAAGTGATGGTTCCCTCTTTGGTCCCCACCTGACCCCAGATTCAGTCAAACTATCATGTTCCAGTGTACAGGATAAGTACTGGTCCCATACGTGACAGTAATCTCCATGTGGGCAGGGATTGGGTCTTATGAATCTGTGGGTTTCCTAATGTCTAGCACAGTGTTCTGAACATTAGATAATAAGTATCTGTTGAAATGAAATAAAAGAAAAAGAATAGTGATGCCCTAAGAGTTTAGTATGTAAGATACTACTCTGGATAGGGCATAAGGAGGTTAGAGTACGAGACTGTTTATCTCACATGACTTGACTATTTCCGAACAACTTACCAAAGTAGCTCTTTATTAAGTCATTAGGAAGGAAGATTATTAAAATGACTATTAGATCAATTTGAGAAGGCCAGGATCACAAAACTAATTTACCTGAGTATCCTTGTAACAAAGAGAGAAATCAACTATCACAAGTGCCAGTTTCAATATGATCTTTATAAACAGGAAACTAAGGAGGCATTTAAAGATGAATGAAAACATTAGTGAGAGGAAGAAATTTAGAATTGTAGTGAAAAAGAACAGAAACTCAAAGAAATTACAAGAAAGTTGGATTTTGTCCAATGTTTTGTCCAAAAATATTCAATAAAAAAGAAAGCACAAAGGATCAAATTAGGAACATGCCTTTTGAGGTTAAATTAATACTTATTCCTATCTTGTAAAACTACTTTACTGTTCCATTATTGTCTACTGAGTAAATTCCTCTGCCTAGCATTAAAGTGTTTGCCTCAATCAATACTCCAGATAACCCAGACTATTCACTGCCACCAATCTACAACTTGTCCTTTTCCCTCCTGCACTTTTGTTCATGATGCTCTTAATGCCTACAATATCTTCTTGCTCTGATTCATCTCCTAGTGCTATGTAAAGGTGAGTTATCATTATTAAGGCCAATCTGATGCTGCTGCTCCCTCCATAAACTCATTCCTGAACTTACATCAGTGATAACTTTACCACTTGGACCTTTTTGCTTATACTTCCTCATTGCATTTCTAGATCAGAATTAATTTGTGTTTGTGTCTAATCCCTTCAAATCTGTAACCCTATGTCTTCCCATTTAATAACTCCACAAAGGCATGGGGGCTACCACTCATCTGAATCTTCTAACTTTCCTAGCAATGAGTGTAGTGCCTGCTACACAAGTGTTTAATATGACTGTTTGCTGAGAGCATCAATCAAAAGAAACTTACAGACATGTAGGATCGGGTTCCTACAAAGGAATTTGCCATCGAGTCGATGAGTTGCCCGCTCACCCCAAAATCACAAAGCTTGATCTCTCCCCGGGTATTGACCAAGATGTTAGAAGGTTTCACATCTAAAAGGGAATCAAGACAAAGATATTATACTAGCAACAGCAATTGGCAGCAGCTGCCAGATGGATCCTAAGGATAAGTTCCCAAGAGGGCTGCTTCATTTCCTTCTTACCTCTGTGCATAATCTGGTGTTTCTCTCTTAGATAAGCCAAACCCCGAAGAACCTATGAAACACAGAGGGAAGGGCAGACTTAAGAAGAGCAGGGGATTTTCCTCTTGATAGGTGTATCCAAACCATGTGTTAACTTTGTGCAATTCTAGGGCTCTTGGGCTTGGTGAATTAGATTATTGCCCTTTGTGTCTGGAGGAGGAGGGCAGGGGAGAGGTAAGGACCTGTGATTTCATTGATATGTGGAAGGTTTAATGCAAGAACTCCCTCCACTTATGCAAAAAGCAAACTCATCTGCAACTTACAGTATTAAAGAGCTATCTGGGACACTGAGAATTTAGGTGACTTGCAAACATGTAAAAGAGACAGGGCCTGAACACAAGTCTTCCTAACTCCTAAACCAAACTTCTACCTGCTATGTCACACATCTCTACTATCTCTACAATCACAGAATTTAGAACTTCATTAATATGATCCCTCATTTTACAAATGAAAAGTGCTTGGAGGGGGAAAGAGATTTGCACAAGGTAACAGAAGCAGTAAGAAGCACATATAGGATTTAAAGTTAGGTCTTCTGACTTTGCCCTTTCTACTGTCACCTCCTGCCACTACTCTTGAGCAGAAAGCACTAGAGATGAAAAGAAAAGACTTTCATTTTCACATAGACCCCTTGAAAGCAGCATATTTTCCATCTGGAAGAGTTTTGCCTAGAGTCAACAGGCCAACAGTCTTCTTCAGGTAGACTCTTTAATGCAGTGGCTGAATGAACAGGAATAGCCCAAATCCTTTCAGCCAGTGTTCACTATGACAGTATCTTTCACCCCTATGATATGGTTCAGGAGAGGCATGATGAGGTCAAAATGACAGATCAAATCTTCAGGGACCAAGTAGCCCTAGAAACCACCAGCTTGGGCCAAATGTTGTGGCTGTAACCACCCATGTAACCACCATTACTACAAAGTAATATCAACTATGTAGGAAAAGCTAGATGTATAATGTCTTGTCCCTGGGACTATGTTTGCATTTTGTGCCTTGTTCAATTCTGTATCCTCCCTGTCACCCACCACAACACTTAGTTCAGAGTCTCCCACAAAGTATACAATATTAGGTGAAAGATGGAATAGCCAAAGATTACCTTTAAGGTGTGCTCCACAGTTATGAGCCTTATGAGTCAACCAATGTTCTAGTCAGAAAATGCCATCACCCTACCTTGTGAGTGTACAAGTTTCAAGCTCTTTTGAAGAAAGAGACTGTGTCATAGTTATATATTTTTCCCAAAGCACACATAGAAAGCTATTAAGCAAATACTTGACCTTGAAGAATCATTATAAAAGTAGCCAAGGATCTTCATTTCTCCCTTTATTATTCAGATCAATCAAGATGCAAAAGGTGATATTGCTGAAAAGTATTATCTACTGGTTCATCTTTAACAGTTATGCTTAGCAAAATGATGGTATTCAAAAAATAAGAAAGGGTATAATGTGCTACTTAGTTTTGAAATGAAAGGGTTAACAGGTTCCATGCCATCTTTTCCCCCCAATCATGGGATTAATCTAACAAGGACCCTATATTGTAAAACCTTGCAAGTAAGAGAATGAAGTCTGAGCTTCTTTTCAACCCCTCTGCTCCCATAAAAGACATTTCTGGTAAGGAGGGGTAGGGAGAAGAGATAGGTTGAGGAGAAGTAGCAGGAAGCCTCCGAGCTTGAAATATTCCAAGTTGTCAGAATGCTCTTTCTTCTGTGGCTTGCTTGTAGGATTTCCTCTTCACCAAGCATTCCTGTTCTACCAACCAATGTCACCACATGAACACTTCCCTGTCACACACATCCTTCCCTAGCTATTGTTCCATCAATCATACATTGTCAGGTGAAGAACATGATGGCTCCTTACTATATAAAAAGTTCAAGGACTCCATTTTATGACAAAGGACTGTAGCAATGGTTGCCTATAGGTACCATCCAGTGTTTTAAGGGAAGGGGAGCAAATAAAGAATAAGAGCTAGCAGGGATCTTAAAAACAGTCTACTGCAATACATTCTTTTTACAGATGTGAACAGTGAGGGTTAAAAAGCTTAGTGATCTGCCTAGACCTAGTTACTCAGAGAACCAAACTAGAACCCCTGTCTCCAAATACTGAGTCCAATAATCTTACTACTCAATCACACAAATATATTCAAAAGATTTAAGATGCCTTTCGATTTTTGCCAGATGCAAAGAATGAAAGAATATATATTCAACACAAGTTTTTACCACCTAAGAGTGGAGACTACTAATGAAGAGAAATATAAATACAGTTTAAACACCCATCATCCCCTCCTGGGATCAAGATTTCCTAAAGACCAAAAGGTCAGATTTTACTTATAAAAGTCCAAGAAAGGAAAACACTTACCGCAATGCTAACCTTTCCCAAGATTTCTTCAGGAATTCTCTTGGCCTCTTTCAATACTTGATCCAGAGAACCTCCATCCTGAATTTCCAAAAGAAAAGAGAAAAGTTCCTGTCAAGACAGCCTTGAAGTAGCTATACTGTTTTTTCTTTTGACTTGGCAACATAGAACCTAATTTCCCAAGGGAACACCCTAGTGGCAGGCATAAAAATTAAGCATTTCCCCAGTTCATTGCAAGGTGTTATCCTACTTCCTCTACAGGAAATATGAACAACTCAGGGCCAAACACACTGGCAAACTGAAGGGACCCTTTGGTCTGTCTCCCTTGTAAGAGCTTTGTATACACAAATGGTTTGCACCATGAAAGAGAAGAAACCAGTGCCAGCATTCATTCTTCCCTAGGCATCATTTATTTTTTTTGTTCATATATTCCTCTAGTGTTTTAACACACTGGCAGGGAATTCTGCTCATTTGGATAGCACCAACACTGTAGTCAGCTCAACTAGAAGATGTTAAGACAAACAAGTGGTGCCACAGAAAAAACTGGCCTCTGTTCTGTCTGGGCAAAGTGGAAAACTAGCTACTGACTGCCAGGCTTGGAATAAGAACAGGTATAAACAGAGCAAGAGGAAGGCCAATAGCTCCTCTCCCAAACTATTATGAGAAGTTAGTAGGATGAATACATCTACCTCCCACAATCTTCTGTATACAATAGTAGCAGCAGCAGCATCCCCGTTGCTCCTTGTCATTTACAAAGTGTTTTATATTATCCCATCTGATCCTTGTAAGGTAAGGTTGCAAGTATCATTATTATTACTTTACTGATGATAATGTTAGATGTAGACAAGTTGAATGAATTGCCCAGGATGAATTAAAATCTAATTTGACAAATATATATCAAGTGCTACAATATCACAGAAAGCTCTGAAGTTAGAGAACTTGGGTTCAAATCCCATTGCAGACACTACCTACATGACCTTGGGCAAGTCACTCAACCTCATCAGACCTCAGTTTCCTCATCTACAGAATTAGAAGTTTGAAATAATGGCCTTTGAAGACTCTTCCAGCTCTATATGTATTATGCTAAATGGCGCAGCAAGTGGATAGAGAATGATGGGACAGGAATCAAGAAGACCCAAGTTTAAATCCAGCTGTAGACACTTACTAGTTTTGTGACTCATGACAAGTCATTTACCTTGGTTTGTCTCAGTTTCCTCATCTATAAAAACCCAGGGCTATTATGAGAATCAAATAAAATAACTGTTAAGTACTAAGCACAGTGCCTGGTACATAGTACTATTAGTTATTATCATTATTATCCTATGCAGAACTGAAAAAGGAGGTAATCCAGTCACGTAACTAAAGTAAGGGATAAACATATGGATTCTAGCATCCACAAAATGCTAAAAGAGCCTGAAGGAAGGCAGAACCTTTGTAGAGGACCTACAGAAAAGAATGGTCATGAATTGCCCAGGATTAGGTGGTATAGATGTGTGATGGCTCCCTATGCCAATGAGACCACAAATTCAGTGAATTATAGTGGGGAGGCAATTGGCAAAGCAGAAAGAGAAGTGGACTGTGAATGAGAAGAAAGCCATGTTTCAAAGGACTTTCAAGAGGTTGTGTCATTTGCTTTCCATCCTAGTTTACATGCCCTGAAACTTAGTAGATGTGTGATTTGATGAAGAGGCTGAGCTTTCTGATTCTCCGTGTCTTCATCTGTAAAATGGGGTTAACACTTGTAGTATCTACCACACACAGCTGTCAGGGGGAAAGTACTTTGTAAACCTTGTGATATGTATGTATTATTACTGTCCCACAGTCAGTGGCAAATATGACCCCGAGTCTAATGCTCTTTAAACAATGCTGCTTCACATAAAACCTGAGGGTTTGAGGAAAGGGGAATTAAGGAGAATGCTTCTGGAGGTTTGGCCTCACAGAAGGCACACTAAAGGAAGCTACTGTCTCAAAGTTCTCTTCCTGACTACACATTCCTAGCTCTGCACAGAGATGCATACTGCCCTGTATTTCCTTTTCTCCCCTGGTAAAATGGCAATACTAACTTGCCTTCTTCACATCAGACCAGTCTAGCTAAAGTGAGGAGGTGCTCATCACCAGAGGACTGGCCAGCAAGTGACAACTATTTCCATCATAGCACTTCACAAGTCACAGGATAGTAGCTCTGCCAACCACAGAATAACCACACCTGGGAACTGAACTGAATCATCTCAACAGTACCTTCCAACCTTAAAGTCTAGAAGTTTTTGACTAATGAAATCAAAGATCCTGAAAAGTATTCAAGAATGAGGGCAGATGAGGCCTGGTAGGTGATATGGTTTTGAGCTCTGCCAAAGACAAATACCAGAGAACTCAAGTATTATTTCTACTGCACAATTCATAAATACTTTTCAAAGTATGTGGATATGTATTATCTCAACTGATTCTCACAAATCCCTCTGCTGGGTAGGGCAAGTGGTGTTATTCCCAAGTGAGAGGAAAGAAAATGGTCTCAGAAGTGACAGCTAAGTAGCCTCTCAAGGCTATGAGGCTAATGAAGGAGCTCATATTAGGACCAAGGCTGCTGGCCATTTGGCTCATGTTCTCTGTGTTCAGTCCAATTGGTCTCCTCCGGTGTCAAGGACTCACAGGTACCTTCACATGAAACCTTCCCAGCATCCCTTTTGCCTAGGCATATTTCTATTCCATGAGGAATCAGGTCACCATCATGTCCTGCAGAGTTGGACATTTTGTTTATTCAAAACTTACACCTTTTAGCAACTCAGAGCTTTGGCAACTTTCTCTTCATTACAGAATCACAAAATGGTAAAGCTCAAAGGAACCTCAGGAATCATTTACTTCAACTCCTTCATTTTGCAGAAAAAATAAACCAAAGGCCAAAAAGAACATTACTGGCATTTTACAGAAGCCTAAAAAAGAATACGGAGATGACCATGGTCAGTGGTGAAATCAGGACTTAAATCTAAGTTAGCAGAAAGAGCACCGACTTGGATTCAGGGGACCTGGGAATGTTATCTACATCTGCTATTCACTAGATGTGTGCCCCTAGACAAGGTATTTCATTTTAATTAATAAATAAGTTTTCTGTTTTCTGTTTTTTTTTAAACCCATACCTTCTGTTTTAGTAACAATTTTAAGTCAAAAAATCAGCAAGGGTTAGGGAACTGGAATTATTAAGTGACTTTCCCTGAGTCTGAGTCCAAATTTAAACCTAGGTCCTTCTATAAGAATTTTTCTGGTTAGTCATCTCAGTTGTGCCCAACTCTTTGGGACTCAATTTGGGTTCAAATCTGGCCTCAGATGCTTCCTAGCTATTTGACCCTGGACAAGTAACTTAATCCCAGCCTAGCTCTTGCCATTCTCCTGACTTACAAATGATACTAAGATAGAGGGTAAGGGTTTAAAAAAAGAAAAAAGGAAGAAAACCAACCTAAGAGTTCATATTAAAAGCAGGTTCAAGTCTTGTTTCTGACACATACCAGCTGCATGGCCCCAGGCAATGCAATGAGCCCTCTTGATGCTCTATAAGATTGTCTAAAACTCTATTGCAGCGGTAGTGACTGGCATATGTAGAGGGATGAAATCACAGATTCAGAAAAAATGTCTAAATCTACTATAGCAAGCTGCTTCTCCTTCTAAGACATCTATAATTGGAAAATCTATGAGAGAGGATCACTTAAAAATAACAACCAACACACTTTGAGACTTCAGGAAAACAATCAGTCATTCTACAGAACACTATTAACAGCCTACTCTGGGTCAGGCACTATGTCGAGCAAAAACCATCACAACCTTCAAGGAGCTATATTCTTTGTTTACAAATGGCATTTCTATTTTGACCTTAAAAGTTGTCAAGAATAGCAGGGAAAGGTGCCTGAGGGGATAGACCACCAGTCTAGAGTCAGGAGGACCTCCATTCACATCTGGCCTCAGACATTTCCCAGACCCAAAGCAAGTCACTTAACCCCAATTGCTTAGCCCTTGCCTTTTCTGTTTTCCTAAGACAGAAGGTAAGGGGGAAAAAAAAAAGGAATGGCAGGGAACATCTGGGAGTAAGTAGGTCTAGATGAAAAGATCGAGATACAACCAACTTTCAATAAAACCTGGGACTGGAAGTATTCAGGCAAGGCTGGCTTGGGGTAAGAGATCATTTATAAATTGTTTTTAGGCCCATTTCTTTTAAGAGTGAAAAAAAAGAGGATAGGACCCAATTTACAAGAATTAGAAGAAATATGACACATTATGTTTTATAACACATGCTTTCAAACTCTTTTGAAGAATTTTGTAGTTAGAAGAGACTGAAAGACCATTTAATTCTGTCCTTCCTTTCATAGAGTAGGAAGCTGAGTCCCTGAAGGAGGAAGTAATTTGTCCAAGGTGACACAGCTACCGAAGAAAAGAGCCTGTCTCTTGACGCCTGGCTTAGTATCTGATTTCTCTCTTGCTTTCTAGGCTGGGTTCTGTAGAACCCTGGCCCTGTACACAATATGGATTAGGCATGGTTGAGGGCATCTGGTGCTGCAGATTTCGAACTCTCTAAAATTTTAAATGGGAAATTATCGGCCTTTAGTATCACCTTGTCCAGGCTTCTTATTTTGCAGAGAAATTAAGTGACTTGCCCAGGGCCACACCAGGAGACAAGACCAAAACCTAGCACTAGTATACAAGTCCTGCTTTCACTCTAAACCCTGTGTTCTTTCCTCTAAGCTATACGTGCTCTCAAAAATACCTGTTGTAATCAGTTTTCAGTATAGGAAAACAGGCTTAATTTCTCTATCTTGCTCCCAAATTCCCAACCTCTACTTCATTCAGGGCCTACACCACATATCTCAGTAGACAAGGAGACAGGATAAATATGTATAGATAGATCCTACCAATGTAGTTCAAGCCCCAAAGGGTCTTGTGGCTAAATAAGTTTAGGAAATATCATGTAGCCTGTACACTGGGAAAAAGGACAATATTATATTAGTTTAACCAAACCTAGATTTGAATTCAGAAATTTGCTGAGTTTCCCCTCCACTACTTACTATGTGATGATGGAGCAAATATTTACCTGACCCTCAGTTTCTTCCCCTGTAAAACCAGGATCACAACACCTACAACATGACCCAACCCTGCCAACAAGATTGAGATGAATAAAAAGCTTCATAAATTATAAAGCACTAAAGAAATGTGAGCTAATGTCATCATGTCACTCAAGCCTCAGAGACCGTCCACAGCTGTCCTCAGTGGCAGATGCAGAGTAAGACAGGCAACATAAAGCCATCTAAAGACTGTTGGGGTGGGGGAGGTAGGGAGAGTGGTGTTTTGGCATTTCTTCCTAAGGGCTTTAAGTTCTGACCACTTCTGCTTTTAATGTTTTTGCTTAACTTTATAGCTTCCAATCTAACAAGGGGTTCCTAGATCAGAGACCTATGCAGAAACACCTCTCCTGATATATTAAACAATGACTTTTCTACATGCCACTAACATTTTATTAAGGATTTCCATTCATTCCTTTTTATTCACCAGTCTTTCCCAGGGTTGGACTCACCATGTGCTCCATGCAGATGCTAATCTCTCCATCACTATAAAAGGCACCATAGAAACCCACGATGTACGGAGAATTGCATTCATGTAGGACCTGGAGTTCACGGATAATCTGGTTCCGGATCGCTGGTTTGATCTCTAGGTGAATCAACTGTAAAGTGACAAGAGTTCAATTCAGTGAATATTTATCAAGCGTACAGAAAGAAGGCAAAATCAATTCTCTAGAATCCAAGTAACATGGATGAAACATTTCAACTTTAACACACTTGTTTTTCCTATGGGGCTCACTTGCAACATACCTTATGGAATATTGAAACGTTTTATGAAGTCAGGGTTGTTAAATTTAAGTAGGAAGGCTAGAGAAAAGTAGCAGATCAGAATGCCCCAGTAATTCTATCACCTCTGCTCCTTCATCAAACAGGAAGTTTCATACTTCTTTCTGGCTAAAACAGCTAGTAGGCAGGTAGGCAGCCCAGGTGATAGAATATTGGAGTGTGGAGTTGGGAAGAAAAACCTGAATTTAAATCTGGCCTCAAATAAATTATTTGCAGTATAGCTTTGGGCAAATCACTTAACCTCTGTTTGCTTTAGGTTCCTCAATTGTAAAATGGATAATAGCACCTATCTTGTTATGTTGTTGTGAGAACCAAATGAGATGAGAGTCATAAAGTGCTTAACCCAGTCCTTGGCCCATAGTAAGCACTATGTAAATACTAGCTATTATAATTATTAAAACCATCACCTGCAGCCCCAGGGTCTTGCATACAGGTATTGCTTTTGCTGATTATATGAATTCTAGATCTTAGGATTCTGTGATCTTGGACAGTATTAAAAGAATCAGTGTCTAGGACTAGGCAGGTAATGGTCCTTCAGGATTCTATGCTGATCAGACACCATCTGTACTATTGTATTCAGTTGTGTGGACCTCATTTTAGGAAAGGCATTGATAACCCAGAGAGTATCCACATGAGGGCAACCAGAATAGCAGTCCTGAAATCAGGCCATATGAAGACTGCTAAAGAAACTAGGGACGTTTAATTTGTAGAAGATGCTGAGCAGATATGATAGCTATTTTTATGTATTTGAAGGTTATCATGTGGAAGAGGGATTAGATTTATCCAGCTTGGTCTCAAAGGGCAAAAGCAGATGTTACAAAATGTTAAATTTAAAGTTGATTTAGAGTAAAATCAGCAACTGGAATTATTGTCAAGTAGAATGGGTTGATTTGGGAGATGGTGGTTTCTTTTAGATCCTCAAACAAAGGCTGGATGACTACTATGCCAGGCATGATGTAGAGGGAATGCTTATTCAGTATATGCTGACTAGATGGCTTTTGAGGTCCTTTCCAACTCTGAGATTCTGGGACCTTGTGTGCTTTCTCTTGGACCTTAAATTCAGACAAAACTTTTGGAAGAATAATAATAATATGGGTCAAAGAGAAATATTGGGGGGAGGGTGATAGGAGGTATAGGGAAGAAACCTGGATGTAAGAGCACTCAGTCATGTCATCTCAATTGAAGGAAATGAGAATGCTTATCCAGAAACACCTTAGGGGATATAACTTTTGTCCTGAAGCATCTGAAGGGCTATCATGAAAAGATTAGGTTTATTCTACCGTGGCAGAACCAGGATCAAGCAGTAGAAACTGATCATTGTTTGGAGGTGTAGAAGAGATAGGATTAGACATCATTAGATAGCAATCTCTGATGCTTCTTGTAGCTTTTAGTTGTTAAAGGCCTAATATTTGCCTGAATGGACCTACATTATTCACTTGATCCTTCCAGACCTCAGCCTCTTTTATCAGACCCTTTATGTCTGCCTAATCCATAATTTCTTACCATATCCTACCTGTCCCCTCACTTCAACTCAATAGTCTGATCCCACTGACACCTATGCCCAGCATAACAGAGAAGGTACATGTTAAACCAAGAATTCCAAGCCTGTGGACTGCAGTTTTGTCAAGGATCCATAAATAGGATAACAAGTCTTTAGGAGTCTGAATACAAGTTCCTTTTTCTTTTTTTATTTAGAATATTTTTCCATGGTTACATGATTCATGATCTTCTCCCCACCCTGCTCTCTCCTCCCCCCTCCCTCCCAAAGCTGACAAGCAGTTAAACATATATCATTGTTCAAAACATATTTGTATGTTATTCATATTTGCAATAGAGTGATCCTTTAACATCAAAACCCTAATCATATCCCTATCACACTATGTAATCAATATTTTTCTAATGCATTTCTGGTTCCACAGTTTTTTCTCTGGATGCGGATAGTGTTCTTTCTCCCAAGTTCCTCTGGATTGTCCTAGGTCATTGCACTGAATACAAGTTTCACACTCGTATATGCTATTGCTTTTCAAATGTATATAAATTCTATAAGGATGAATATAATATAAAGTGTCATTGAACTCATGGGTGTTTTTGTCAGTATTTCCTTAATTAACAGATACATAGCACAACTACCATTCTTTGCCATTAAAAGGGGGTGCCCATTTCCAAAAAGGTGGGAAGCCTCAGACACTTTCTAGCTGTGTGACCCTGGGCAAGTCACCTAACCCCTGTTGCCTGGCCCTTACCACTCTTCTGCCTTGGAACTAATATCAGTACTGATTCTAAGACGGATTTTTTCCTTTTCAGAAATTTATTTATTTAATTAATTTGGAATATTTCCCCATCTTTACATAATTCATATTCTTCTCCCTCCCTTCCGTAGCCAACAAGCAATTTAACTGGGTTTTACATGCATCAATGATCAAGACCTATTTCCATATTATTAATATTTGCAATAGAGTGATCATCTAGAGGAGTGATTCCCAAAGTGGGTGCTACCGCCCTCTGGTGGGTGCTGCAGCGATCCATAAGAGCGGTGATGGCCATTTAAAAAAAAATTAATTTCCAGGGGGCTAAGTAATATTTTTCTGGAAAGGGGGTGGTAGGTCAAAAAAGTTTGGGAACCACTGGCTAGAGCCTACATCCCCATTCATGTCCTCACTGAACCATGTGATCAAGCAAATTTTTTTCTTCTGCGTTTCTACACCCACAGTTCTTTCTCTGGATGTAGATAGTATTCTTTCTCATAAGTCCCTCAGAATTGTTCCGAATTACTGCATTTCTGCTAGCAGAGAAGTCCATTACATTCGATTGTGCCACAGTGTATCAGTCTCTGTGTACAATGTTCTCCTTTCACTCTGCATCAATTCCTGGAGGTCGTTCCAGTTCACATGGAATTCCTCCAGTTCATTATTCCTTTTAGCACAGTAGTATTCCATCATAAACAGATACAATTTGTTCAGCCATTCCCCAATGAAAAGGCATCCCTTCATTTTCCTTTTTTTTGCCACCACAAAGAGCACAGCTATAAATATTTTTGTACATGTGTTTTTCCTTATTATCTCTTTGGGGTATAAATCCAGCAATAGTATGGCTGGATTGAAGGGCAGGAATCTTTTAAAGCCCTCTGGGCATAATCCCAAATTGTGGAAGGTAAAGGTTTAAAAAAAAAAAAAGTAAAGTAGAAGCCGGAGAGGGAAAATGATTTGACTGGTCACAGATAATCAGTGAATGAATCAAGAGCAAGGTAAGAATGAAAGTTACCTATCTAAGGGTTGTATTTTAAGCATTTGCTTCCTTGATGTCTTAAAAAAATGCCAAATACCAGTAATTTTCTAATATGTCTCATCCACACCCCACTGAACCCTTTCTTTGTAACAAAGGAAAACTGTTGAGCAAAATGAACTTGACAATGTAACTTTTACAGGGTATGTGATGTTCTGTACTCAAAAGTCCTCCAAATCTGAGAAATGGGAAACTTGTTTGCTATCTTTTCTTGGAGACCAAGACCCATTGTTGCAATTCACCAGAATTTGCCATTTAATTTTACTTTTTTTTTTTTTTTTAACCCATACCTTCCATCTTAGAACCAATACTGTGTATTGGCTCCAAGGCAGAAGACTGGTAAGGGCTAGGCAATGGGGATTAAATGATTTGCCCAGGGTCACACAGCTAGGAAGTATCTGAGGCCACATATGAACCCAGGATCTCCCTTTTCTAGGCCTGGCTTTCTATCCACTGAGCCACCTAGCTGCCCCCATTTCATTTTACTTTAATGAACATTACGGTAGTCACTACCTATTGTTTTAGTCCTATTTTTGCTTACTTTGCATTATGTACTGTATCTGTACCTGTTTCTCTATCTCAGGTTCAACATTCCCTGAAGTTCAATGATATTTCCAAGAAACAACCATTTAGGAAGCAGCAGCTGTGTGCCATGTGCTGGGCATGCCAAGATCAAAAAAGCAAATATACCCTGCTTTCAAGGAGTTTATGTGACAGCTCAATGGCATTGAGGACAGAGCATTTGACCTGGAGTCTAGAAGACCTAAGTTCAAAATCTGACCTCACATACTTACAAGTTGTGTAATTCTGAAAAAGTCACTTAATGTCCATCTTCCTCAACACAGAAGAAAAACATATTATTTATATGGATATACAATTTAGCACTTTGGTTTTAAAATATTACTTTATATTACAAAAAAGAATAATGTAGAAATAGGTATCAAGTGATAATACATATAAAATAACCCAATGGAAATGCTTGCCAGCTCTGGGAAGGGAGAGGGAAGAGGGGAAGGAGAGAACATGAATCATGTAACCATGAAAAAAGTATAAAAAAAAATTAATTTTATAAAAAGTCTATCTGCCTCAGTTTCTCCCATCTGAAAAATGGAGTATAGAAGAGTACCTAGCTCCCAGGGTGGGTATGAAGATCAGCTTGGAGGGGGGGAATCCAAAAGAGTTTCATGCTTGAATTTTTTTTAAACTCCATTTTTATTTACCTCTTTTTTTTTTTAACCCTTACCTTCATGCTTGAATTTTGAAGTGAAGTGCTCTATGATGTGGAGGTGAGGAGGGAAGTATGTTCTAGAAATAGGGCATAGACAGTTTGGACGTAGGAGAGGAGGTAATGTATAATAAGGCTGGAAAGATGGGTTGTGACCACACTGTGAAAGGCTTTAAAAATCAAACAGAGGTATTTATACTTTATCCTAGGGATTGGGGGTTGGGTAAGCAATATAGTTCACATTTTCTCTCTTCACTCTCTCCATAGAACCTAGGTACAACATCAAACACTCTATGCATCCTCAGCAAAGTCTAAAGACTCAGACAGTCTAGGACAAAAAAGGCAATATATACTGCAATGGAAAACATTCTAGTTTGGTTCTGCCAATTCACTATGTGACCAAGGCAAAGTTGCTTAATCTCTTCTTCCTTGAGCTGGTCTCAAAAATATCTTTCAAATAAAAAGTATCTTCAGCCCAATTTTAAAATATTTCATTCTCTGAGCCATGTATAATGCAAAATGCTCACATACAAAATATTCAACACATAAAGGAGCTAAGTGACTTATCCAAGGATAAAAAAGGCAATATACTGCAAAAGGAAGCAAGTCCAATGATCTGTTTTCTCATCTTGGTTCTAATTCACTGTGTGACCAGAAAAAAATCTAACCTCAAGATGTAAGAACAAAGAGACCAGACATTACATTCAAGTCAATTTGTCATTTAAAGGGGAAGCTACTTCATGACAGGAATGCATAAAATAATAATATTAATTATATTTTATGTTTATAGATTCTATGCCATTACTTTAGAGCAGTAGTGCTTAACCTGAAGTCCAAACTTTATTTTAAAAAATTTTGATAATGTATTCCTATATATTTTAAACATGTAAATACATGATTCTGAAAGGATCTATAGGTTTGCCAGACTGCTGAAAGGGTCCATGGCACAAAAAAGGAGAAGACCATAGCTTTATGCCACACCCGAGAACAGATGGCCTGCTTCTGCACCAAGAGCAAGGAGGACACCATGTTGAAAATGGTTGAAGCTGGGATACAGATGAAAGATCTGTGACTAAGAAGATACTGGTGATCACATCTTCTGAGGGAATGAAGAAATTGAGATGAAAGAAAACCCAAGAAGTTTCCTTTAGCAGCCCTCACCTTCAAGCATTCCATGTGGAATCCAGGTCAACTTACTGTAGGAAAGACAAGATTATCCTCCTTTAAATCCTTTTCAGTCCAAACATGGCCACTGCAGTTAACCAACTGAACCTGAGTTTAACATAACACATGGAAACAGGATACACAAGCCAATGGTGTTAAAGACACTACATATGCTGTCCCAGAAGGCACTGCAGGACAGCAGGAAGACAGCAATCTGGAGAGCCTGTGGCCAAGTCAAGGCTTGGCCTTTCACTTTCTTTGTGAATGTGGACAAGTCACTTATCCCCGGACTTCATTTTTCCACCTTTACAATGTGGGCTGGGGAGAGGGAAGGTTGAGGAGAAGAGTTAAGGCTGAAAGCAGGCATAGAACTGGGCTTCAAAACTCAAGAATAGCAGCTGAAAGGAAAAAAGGTCCTGTTAAGTGAGAGACCAAAATGTAAGACCCCCTTTAGGGTCTTCCTTCCAGTTTTAAATGGTTGAAGTAAATTATACCTACCATAGTGAGAAGATTCAATGCTCTGATATAACTGAAGATAAATTTCTTATAAGTGTTTTGAAGTTTAATCTTTCATCAATAACCTAAAACTAGTCTTTTCCATCAAAGTGGAGAGCCCTTTTAGATCCTAAGATGCCAAAGAGACGAACTCCCTATCTTTAACCTCTAGCTTTTCCCTCCTTAATCATATCCTAACCATTTTCTTCCCTGTTCTCTAGTCTAAGGCAAGCCAAAGGCTTGAAATGTTCTTTCTGGTTTTGACAAGACTGCCTGCAGTAAGAGAACAAAAATAGAATGCATGCAGCCAAAAGTACTGGGCTACATCAGGAGAGGGAACAGTACCTCAGGAGAAGAGGATAAATATCTGCAGAGCAAAAGAAACCATGTTATTTTCAGTATGGGCTCTAAGTCTCTTAAAAGTGAATGCTTGGATCTGTAAAAATCTACTTGAGCAGGGAATAGACAAATTTCAAATAAAGCAATTTGATACTTACAGAGCAACAATTTTAAGAGGTGGATTGCTCTGATCAAAAAATGTACAAAGTTCTGGCAACCCTTATAATATACACATCTTGGAATAAAGCCAATTAGAACTGATGTGATTAGAAGTAACTAAAAAGTCTGTTTCCTCCAAATTTCCCAAAGGCTATTAACAGCAGGAAAGTGCTTTAAACATGAGATATTAGTCATAAGAAGTCCTGAATAGATCATATTACAGAGTAGGAGGAAAAAGAATCAGACAATGTTAAGCAAGGTTCTGAGATGACAAATATTTTATCATCAAGGTTCAATGGCCCTAGAAAAGTGGCTTGGTGTTTCTGGGCTCCATTAACCCAATAAACTCAATTTATCTACCTCAGAGAAAAGCCCAAAGTCCCAGGTTTACAGATCTTATGCAATCCTCTGTTGTGAGATGAATGTTAAGTCCAAACTTTAAATAGCTTTTTAAAAAAAGGATTTAAACCCATATGGAAAAAAAATTTATAGCAATTCTTTTTGTTGTGGTAAAGAACTGGAAACTGAGGAACTGTCCAGCAATTTGGGAATGACTGAACAAATTATGGTACAGGAATGTGATAAACCACTATTGTGCTATAAGAAATGATGAAGGGGATGGTTTCAGAGAAATCTGCAAAGATTTGTATGAACTGATGAATAGTGAAGTGAGCAGAACCAGGAGAATAATTTATAGAATAACAATAAATAAACTTTTTAAGACTTGAGAACTCTAATGAACACAGTAACCAACCACATTACAGAGGATTCAACATAAAAAACACTGCTCATCTCCTAATAGGTGACAAAAACAGAATGTAGACTGGAACTTTTTTTGGTAAATGTTCAATGAAAATTTGTTTTACTTGACTATGCTTATAATAGGGCTTTTGTTTTTCTTGCTCTCCCAATGGAGGGGAAAGAGGTAAGAGGGAAAGAAGATAGATCTTTAAAAATAAAATTTAATGTTAGACATTTAATGTTATTCCTCTCAAGTCCTAATTTTATTTTTAAAGAATACAGCGTAATCTAAATATACGAGATTTGTGATTTCATTTACGTATCATTCTTCTTCTTTGTATGTGGAAATTCTTGGTTAATTTGGTTTTGTAAAATTTGGAAGGAAAAAAGAAGAGTATATAAATTATCTCTCATTTAAAATAAAGGATTTTGGGGGCAGTTAGGTGGTTCAGTGGACTGAGAGCCAGGCCTAGAGACAGGAGGTCCTAGGTTCAAGTCTGGCTTCAGACACTTCCTAGCTGTGTGACCCCTGGATAAGTCACTTAAGCCCCACTGCCTAGCCCTTATCACTCTTTTGCCTTAGAACCAATACACAGTATTGATTCTAAGATGGAAGGTAAGGACTTAAAGTAAATGAATAAATAAATAACATAAATAACGGATTTTATTGTTAATAATAAAAAAATAAAACTTAACTTAAAAAATGGATTTGACCAGATTCTCTTCCTCCCTTGCTGGAGAAGAGTATATTTCCTATTCTTCTTGTACATTAATGGAACAGGGGGTCTTCTTAGGGACAGACACTCCTCTCATTATGGAAAGCAACTCCATTTCACTCTCAGCAACAGTTGTCCATATCTTGTCATAAGTCACCCAAAAAAGAATGCACTCATTCACTGAAGGCTTTCCCAAAGTCTTCTAATATCTTAGGGTCAAGATATAAAGGGAAGGGGGGCAGCTGGGTAGCTCAGTGGAATGAGAGTTAGGCTTAGAGACGGAAGGTCCTAGGTTCAAATCTGACCTCAGCCACTTCTCAGCTGTGTGACCCTGGGCAAGTCACTTGACCCCCATTGCCTACCCTTACCACTCTTCTGCCTTGGAGCCAATACAAAGTATTGACTCCAAGATGGAAGGTAAGGGTTTAAAAAAAAAAGATATAAAGGGAAGGTAAGAGTAACACCTTATATGTCCATAGTGTTTTATGTTTTACAATATGTTTTCCTTGAAACAATCTCATGATATAGATAGTACAAGTATGAGTATCCTCATATAAGAAAACTAAGGCTCAAAGAAAGGATCACAAACCTAGTTAATAATGAAGTCAAGATGTGGAAGGTAACACAAAGCAAGGCATTCTGTACTGTCATCTTCTAATGTCATTAACAAGAAGGTGTTCCTTTCTAGCAATGAAACCAGATGTCCTGCCTGGCTCCAAAGGAGAAAATAAAATCTCTGAACATCAGTAAATCACACTATTATCAACTGTATCTGAACCATAGGGAGCTCTGGGCACTAAGAGAACATTAACGGCTCCCACAAGATAGCAATGACCAGCAATCTACTTACCTTTCGGGCCATGATGAGGCCTGAGGGCCTATGTTGCACTTTGGTGACCACCCCACCATTGCCAGCTCCCAGTTCAGAGATTCTCTCAAAGTCATCATCCTTCAGCTCCCCAACTTTTGCCTTTTGGGTGAGGAAAGCTTCCAGCCGCTTCTTTTGCTGCTCATCAAGTTCTAGCTCCTCTAATTTTTTCTGCAGGTCTGCCAAGTTTGCCCTGTGTACACATACCAGGGATGAAGGTGGTTGAAAAGAAAAAAGACAGAAGAAAAGTCTGGTCAGTCAACTGAAAGTTTAGTTCATTCCATTCCTTGTCTAAAGGCGCCACCAGGGGCTATAAAAAGCCTTGGGATTCCAAGGGCTTACCACTACTACTAATAATAATAGATGACACTTATATAGCAGTTTAAAGTTTGAGAAACATTTTAAATATTTTATCACATTTGACCTTTAGAACAGCCCTGCAAAATAAGTAGTAAAAATTTGATTATTCCCATTTGACAGATAAAACAGATGTTCACTGCAGTTAAGTAATATGCCAATATGAAACTACTAATATATGGTGGAACATGTTTTTTAATCCAGGTCTTCTGACTTCATCTAGTGCTATTTCTAATATATTACAATTTCCTTTTTAGCTTAAAATTTGGAAAGAGAATAAAAGAGAAGGCCAAGATCAGGAAAGAAAACTGTGTAGAAAGAGGCCTTCTCAATCTTTCCAATAACAAGGTAAGAATATCATTCACATTAAGCACTATAGGCAAATGGATCTCTGCCACAGAACAATAACAACAAAACTCAAATAACTCATGATATCCTTGCATGCTCTATTTTGTTCTTGGTAGAGTCTAAGAGACTGGGTTTAAAAAAAGGCTAGGTGCCTCAAAGTGACCCTACACAGACTAGCCCCATTCATTCACACAGGCCAAACCATAAACCTGCTTTATTCACACAGCTCCAACAACTTTTGAACTAGAAGGGCTTGACTGTTGACTGCCTGGGAGGTAGTCCAGCTTGGTGACTTTCCCTGGAGCTGCAAAATCATCATGAAGAGTCTGAAGAGGCCCTTCCTGCCCATATTCCATAATTACCTGTCACTCTCTGTTCAAATATCTTCCTTTGTTTTTATCCCCCATCAAAGACTTTCTTCATTTTTTTCATCTTCCTTCACAAAGTACTATTTCATCTTCACAGTTCCTATTCATGAGTCTCTTCCTTATCACGTTTCTTCTCATTTCTTTCTTTAAGAACTCTGTTTTCCTTTAATTCCTCACTTCTCTAAGTCCTGCACCACCCCCTTACCCCCTTGTCCCCTATGCAAAGTGACCTACAGGAAAGATTCCTTGATTTGGAGTCAGAAGGCCTAGGTTCAGAGGAAAGATTTACTATTTACTACTTGTGATATGACCTTGGGTCTAGTATTTAAAACAAAAAACCTTCCTGAGCCTCAGTGTCCCCATTTATAAAAATGAAAAAGGGGAGAAAGGGGCTTAGATTAGATGACAGAGGGGAAAGAGAACTGGATTTGAAGTCTCTCCAAAAACCTGGGTTCACATTCTAACTTTTGTTACCACCTGCATGACCTTGAGCCACCTGGGCCTTGGTTTCCTCACCTGCAAAATGAGGGGGACCTGGATCAGATGACCTGAGATCTGTCTTCCAGCTCTAAACCAACCACTCTTTTCCCTTCCTCCCTAAGTTCTCCAATACATTTACCCTTTCCTTTTCTCCCAGACCCCTTTCAGCACCCTCACATACCCTCTCTCTTTTTTTTTCTCCTCGAGTCACCATCCTCAGTACCCCGTAAGCGCTTATAAAGCTTGTTGATTTTGCTTGTGGACCCGAGTCCTTACTCCCTTTAGGGTCATTTAATTCACATTCTCTCTCCCAGCTTCCCTCCTTCCCGGGACCGCCCCTCTATCCCTTTCCAAAAGTGGGATGCACGTCGAGGAAAAGCGCTGAATTCGAAGTCAGCCTGGAGCTGGGTTAGCTCCATCAGGCAGACCCGGCTCTCGAGGGGCTCCAGGCTCTACACCTGAAAGGCGAAGGGGTGGGCGGGCGGACCTCCCCGACCGCCCCTCCCCTCACTCCCCTCCCTTCCCCCCCAGCAGCAGCAGTCCCTTCTCACGGCCCCGCCCGACCCGGGCACTCACTCGGACGCGCCCTCGCTGGTCGGGGACGGGCCCTCGGCGATGGTGGGGGTGATGTTGAGCGCCGGCAGCACCGGCTTCCTCTTGGCCAGCATCGGGGCTTCCCGGGGAGCGGGGATGGGGAAATGGGGGTGGGGCGGGGGCAGGGGTGGGCGAGGCTGCAGCGCCTCTAGCCGAGGCCCATATGAGTGGAGGCACCCCTGGCTCCGGCCTGGCTGTGGTCCGACTCCGGCTCCGGCCCCGGCCCCGGCCCCGCTGGGACGTTTGGCCTAGGCGAGCCCGGGGCTGGGGTAGCGGCCTTCGGGACTGCGTGGGGAGGGCGGCCCCCGGCGGGAGCTGGGGCCGCACGGAAAACTGGGGCCAGGATCAGCTGGAGCCGCCTCCACCTCCGCCGCCGCTCGAAGCCGCTGGGGCTAGGGCCGGGGCCGGGGCCGGGGCCGGGGCCGGGGCCGAGGCCGGGGCCAAGCTAGGCTGACGCTGCAGCTGAAGGGGAGGGAGGCGGAGGAGGGGAGTTGGTGGTGGAGGGGAAGAGCTCTCCCCAGAGTCTCGCGAGAACTGTGCTGGAGATCTCCTCCCTCTCCGCCGTCCCTTCCCCCCTCCCGCCGTTTGCCTCAGCCTCAGTGCGCATGCCCACGAGGACAGCTGACGGTTCGCGCCGTTGTACGCGTGCAGCTGTTATGAACAGTTATTGGTCTCGGGGAGTTTGTGGAGAGACGGGAGGGAAAGAGGGAAGACCGGGAGAGAGTCAAGGTGGGCAGGGTGCTGGGACCAAGCCTGAGTCCAGTACTTTGTTGAGCGACTTAGGGTAGGTGAGAGTGAACCCAGAAGGACTGAGAGTCAAGTTCCCCTGAGGGAAACGAGGACAGGGAAGGCGCCCTGATTTTTTTGGTCTGTCTTCCACCTCCAAGGCAGCAGCTAGGCTCATTTCTAAGGGAATTCTGTCGTAGAAAGTTGGAAAACTCAAAAAAGGCCTCTTCTCCCCTCTGGCCACTTCATCCCCCAGTATTTATCCTGGTTAGCACATAAGACATTAGTCATGGAGTAGAACTGGAACCAAGTTGGCCATTTTACTTGAGGGGCAGATCTAACCCCTATACCTCCTGAATCTCGAGTCCAGCGTCCTTTCCATCCCTGGAATTTGGACTTGAGATGTCTTCAATCATATGCAAAGAATCGTGGCATAGGAGTGAATTTATGTAGGATTAAGCCTACTTGGCTAGACAATGGGGGCTGTGGAGTAGCATCAACTGATCAACCAAAAAACATTATATTGTCCACTTTATGCCAGGTGCTGTGCTGGGTTCTCAAGGTACAAATCCAAAAAAATAATTCCTACTCTTAGAAGCTTACATTCTTTGGGAAACAAAGTATATGCATATATTTACCTATATAGAGACAGAACAAATATAAATTTAAAATTTAATGCAAAATGGTTTGGGAGGGAAGGCACTAAACAGCTGGGGTGAGGAAAGGCTTCCTGTAGAAGATGGTCCTTGGGCATTTTCTCCAAAGAAGAGAGGGATTTTATGAGGTAGAATTGAGGAGGGAGTGCATTCCATGAATGGGATAACAGCCACTACAAAGACACAGAAGGGGAAGTTCCCCCAAGAACAGATAGAAGGCTAATTTGGCTGGACTTCAAAGAACAATGTATAAGGAAGCTGGAAAGACAGGTTGGGGCCATGACTAGAAGCAATAAGGAACCACAGGATTTTGCTGAGTAGAGGAGTGACATAGACCAGGGCTTAAGGAAAATCTCTTAGGCAACTGTGTAGAGGAGTGATGGAATGAGATCAGGTAAGATCTCATTGTGAGATATAATAGGGGTCATACCTATGTGAGTATCCAGAAAAGAGAATAAGTTTTGCAACTGATTGTATACATGAGGCTAGAGAGAATAAGGAGTTGAGGCTATGAACCTATAAGACTGAAAGAATGATGGTTCCTTCTATAAAAATATGAGTTTTAAAGAAGGGTAGATTTGAGAAGAAAGATAGTGAATCTTGTTTGGGACATGCAAAGTTTGAGATGCCTTGGGGACATTCTGTTTGAAATGTTCAATAAGCAATTGGTGAAATGGGACTGAACAGCTCAGGGATGAGACTATATAAATGAATTAAATTCATGGGAACAAATGAAATTACCAAGAGAGAAGAAAGTCTGGGGCAGAGCCTTGGGAAACACAGTTGGCAAACCAGCAAAGGAAACTAGAAGGAGATTTCAGCCAAATAGGAGAACCAGGAGAAAATAGAGCCATGACAAGTTAGAGAAGAGAATATTCAGAAAGAGAAAGCACTGGTATCCTTTCCATAGTGCTCCATAGCACCCTCTCAATCTGGTAAAATTTTTTGTCTCTCCATACTAAAGAAGTCTGAATTTTTTCTTTTTCTTTTATGAAGTGTTTATAATACTTTATTATAAAATTTCAGTTAAGTATTTAGTCACAGGCACTATAATTAATAAACATTTTCTATGTTGTCTGCTTGCCATCATGTATAGTTTGTGGCTTCTACAAAACTCTCCCCAAATTCCCATTTAATTTCTTATGCTGACCCACAATATATCAAAACTGCAATGGGGAAAGTCTTTTTAAAAAAATCTAATATATTTTTTAGAATATTTTTCTGTGTTTACATGATTCATTTTCTTTTCTTCCTTTCTTCCCTCCCCACTCCCAGAGCTGACAAGCAATTAATGGGGAAAGTCTTGATGTGGAAGATATACCTATAAAATAGAGTAGTAGAGGAGTCAGGTTGAGAACTGAGGAAAAAACAAGTATATCAATTAAGAGATCAATGGTAACCTTAGAAGGGACAGTCAGAAACCAGGTTGCAAATGGTCACGAACTGTTTACAGATTTCCTAGGCATTTATGGCTGATGTTATAGACTTGGAGACAATTAGGTGGCTTGGTGGATAGAGAGCCAGAACTGGAGATGTAAAGTCCTGAATTCAAATCTAGCCCAAGACAGTTTCCAGCTGTGTGATGTTGGGCAAGTCACTTAAGCACAATTACCTACCCCTTACTGTTGTTCTGCCTTGGAAGTGATGTTGTTATTGATTTTAAGACAGAATGTAAGAGTTTATTTTATTTTATTTTTTATTTTTTCCCATGATTCTTGTTGTCTCCCTCCCTTCTTGCCTCCCCCTTGCCAGAGCTGACAAGTAATTCCACTGGGTTATATATGTATCATTACTCAAAACCCATTTCCATATCATTCATTTTTCTAATAGAGTTATCTTTTAAAACTAAAACCCCAAATCATATACCCATATAAACAAGTGATAAATTGTATGTTTTCTTCTATATTTCTACTACCACAGTTCTTTCTCTAGATGTGGATAGTATTCTTTCTCATATATCCCTCCAAGTTGTCCTGGATCATTGCATTGTTTTTAGTAGCAAAGTCAATTACATTTGATCATCCCACAATATTTCAGTTACTGTGTATAATGTTCACCTGGTTCTGCTCATTTCATTCCGTATCAGTTCATGTAGGTCTTTTCAGTTCTTATAGAAATCAAGCAGTTCATCATTCAGAAGGTAAGAGTTTAAAAAAAAAAGATTTTTAGATTTAGAGCTGGAAGGCACTCCAGAGGTCATCAAGTTCAACCATGTAATATTACATATGAGCAAACTAAAGTATAAGTTAAATGACTTGTCCAGGGTCACCCAGCTAGGCATTGTCTGAAGTAGAATTTGAACGTAGGTCATCCTGCCTCCAAGACCAGTGCTCTATCCATTAAGGACCTTATTATAGATTTATAGGGGGTTTTAAATTTGTCTTCTCAAGGTACAAAAGCTCCCTCCACCTCTTTTCCTATGTTTATCATTTGAGAATGTTCTGACCTACAACCCTTCCCTATTATTTATCTTTTCATTTATTGCTGATTAGAAAAAAAATATCTTTCTTAGTGTATCTGTTCCCTGTCTCTAGAAACTGGGATGTGTCCTTACTTTCTTACCCTAGGAAATTAAATTCTTAATTGCTTTGAGATTATATTTAATCCAAGGTTATAACATTTATCTGTTTCAGGCATAATAGAGTATTAGTAACTTATGTGTACATTGTACTTTTCTCTATAGAATTAATAGTGCACTATGGACTTTATCACATTAGTGCTTTTGTACAAGGTATGTAGTCTGGCCAAGGAAGATTATGAAATCTCCCTTCTTGAGTATATTTGAGAGTAAGAAATTATCACTGGAGGACATCTTTGGCTCCTTAATGATCACTCAATTTTCACCTAAGGAAACTGAAACAAAGAGAGATGTGACCCTCTAGAGAAATGGAGGACTCAGAATTTCTAATGACTAATTACATGGATATGGCTAAATGAGGACTATATAGCTAAATGATTATTTTCTTTGATTGGAACAAGTAAAGATGTTTTTGATTTGTAGCTCTTTGCAGTGAGAGGCACTTTGAAATTCTGGGTCCTAGACTCACTATCAAGGCCAAATATTTGTATGCCAGGATAGTTCTTTGCTCCACTTCAACCTATTTAATTTGGCAAATATTTGTTAAAGATTTATAGGCCCATGGTAGAGGGGGACACACTCTCCCACTAAAGGGCTCCAGCTCTGTGCTTATATTGACTAGACTCAGTCCCAGAGAGCCAGACTCCTAAAAGAGAGGAGTTGGGCTCTTCTTGTACCCTCTGCCTCATTGCTCCCTTACTCCAGAGCCCTAGAAAATATTTTATAAAGCTTAGATTTGGCTCATGCCTAAGGCCTCCCCCAAAGGGATTATAGTATCCATTTGAGAAAGGTGCTCAGTAAACAGAAAAAATTGGTTATAGGACAATTATTTTTTCCTTTGCCACAAAAGAAATACTTAAAACACAAAGGACTCATAAATTCACTTTGAAAAATACATCATGATCCTGTGATGTATAGTCCTCTATCACGAGGTTGATACTTAAAACACTAAACACTTTGTGGGACCAAGGTACCTGAACCACTTTCACCTTGGTGTCATTGTCTGAACAGTAAGATTTAAGGTCAGTATCTTCTGAGAAGCCATGTTTTGGGCTCATCCTCCTGCTGATGGTCATCTTCTCTGAGTATTATAGTAGCTCCAGGGATCACCTCCCACAAGACAGAAGTTACTAAATGAGAACCCAGAAACAGAGGAACTCTTGATGTAACCACCAAACTTGGAAATTCATCTTTCAGAATTAGTTTGGTCACCTGTGCTCAGAAAAAGAAAACCAAGCAGTCAAGGTTGCTTGAATTTTGAGAGCTATTCTCAGGTTTACCTAAATGAGCAAATGATCTATCTGTCATCTACAAATAGTCACTAGTAGCTGCAGGGGCTGAAGGGAAAGAAAACTCTAGTCCCTCTCAGGAAGTCCAAAGGAAAGCTGTCTCAAGCTACAAATTCAGAAGAAAGTAAAAGTTTTCTTCCTTTAAATTCTACTGAGTGAGCAATTCTTTCTCTAGTCCTCTCTAATATAGTCCCTTGCCACAGGTGGTGATAAGTAGAGGTAATATCTGGGGAAAATCAGAGGTCTCTGGTTGCATATGTCTTTTTATCAAGGAACCCAATGGAAAGAGTCAGGGTAAATTGTCGCCCAAAGAGACTCAGTTTCAAGGACAATGTATATGATGCCAGAAAAAGTCCCTCTCCATGAATTATCCCCAAAAGAGATGGACACCATTATATTTATATGCTTTCTGAGCTAGGCATTAGGAAAGACAGTAAGTTTAGAGGACATGACCTCTAAACTTGTGGAGCTTATGGTCTAGCAGGGAGCTCGGGGAGATACATCAATGTTAATATATAGTGATACCTAAGTGAATTAGTGAGGTACCAAGTAGTCCTATATGAGATTCAAGATGGAAGGCTTATTGGGTAGGGCTCCAACAGAAAAAAAAAGTAAAGAAAACATTCTAGGAATAGTTAAGAACAGAAAGCTCAAGGCATATGCAGAGGGAAGAGCAGGAGAGTGACGTGGTTAGTGAATGAGAAAAATAAGTCTAGCAATGAATAGCTTGAAGTTTAACTTTTTTTTTAAAGCCCAAACTAAGATTGTGGCAACTGGTCCCATCACTCCCTGACAAATAGAAGGAGAAGAAATAGAAGCTATGTCAAATTTTATATTTTTGTACTCAAAGATCACTACTGACAAATGCTTCTCAAAGGGAAAGCTATGACAAGTCTAGGCAGCATACTAAAAAACAGACATCACCTTGCTGACAAAGGTCTATATAGTCAAAGCTATGGTTTCAGTAGTAAAACTAGGGTCATAAAGAGTTAGACAACTGAACAACTAAGCAACAAACCTGGCAATAACATGAAGAAAGCAGAAACACAAAGCTTGGGAGTTAATTCCAAAACTCCAATTCAGTGATACCAAAGACTTTTTTAGTAGAGTCCTGTCACTATGGTTTCCCAATAGGCCATAGTTATTACATATCAGAACTGCTTCAGAATATCTAGGAAATGTTCTACTAGATTAGCCATTTACCCTTTTTAGATCATCAAGCAACAGTTAATGTCTCTGTTATCCATTCTCATGTACTCATTCACAATTCCTTCAGTACATGTTCATTTCTTTGCTGAGTAAAGGCTATTTCAAGTCAACTCAAGAATTTATTAAGTACCCACTATATTCCAGGCACTGTGTTAAGCATTAGGATACAAAAAAGGCAAAGAATAGTCCCTTGTCTCTAGGAGCTCACAGCCTAATAGAGGAAACAACATGAAAGCAACACTATATAGGGAGAATTGGAGGTAATCTCAGAGTGAAGGCCCTGGTGTTTGTGGGGAATGGGGTAAGGTCTCTTGTAGAATGTGGCATTTGAAGTGAGACTTGAAGAAAGCCAGGGAAGCCAAGAGGCAGAAATGAGGAGGGAGGACATTCCAGATATGCAGAACAGCCAATGAAAATATAAGGGGTTGGGAGATATGTCATGTTAAAAGAACAGCAGAAGCCAGTATCTCCAGATTGTGGAGAGGGTGGAAGGAAGTAAAGTTTAATAAGACTGGAGAGGTATGAAGGGACCAGGTGAGAGGGGCTTTAAAAGCCAAACAAAAGAGTTTATATTTGATCCCAAGATGGGGAGCCACTGAATGCAACTTATTAAGAAAAGGAATGACATGGATATGGTCAGATTTAGACCATAGACTTAGAAAGATCATATTGGCAGCTGAGTGGAGCATGGACTGAAGTGGGGAGAAACTTGAGGCAGAGAAACCTACCTGCAAATTATCACTGTTGTCCAGGTAATGAAAAGCTGTACCAGCATGATGGCAATGTCAGAGTAGAGAAGGGGACATATACAAGAGATGTGAAGGTTGAAACAAAAAGATTTAGCAACAGATTGGATATGTAGTGTGAATGAGAGGGAGAATGACAACTTGGTTGCAAACCTGGGTCACTGGGAGGATGATGGTGCCCTCAACAGTAATAGGGAAACTAGGAAGAGGGGAGGGATGGTGAATTCAGTATTGGATAGGTTGAGTTCAGTATGCTTATGGGACACACAATTCAAAATGTCCAATAGGCATTTAGAAATGCAAGACTGAAAATTAGGAGAGAGGCTAGGGCTGGAGAAATAGATCTGAGAAACATCTGAGTAAAGATATTTAAATCTATAGAAACTAATTAAACTAGTAAAAGAGATGCTATAGAGCAGTGATGGCAAACCTATGGCATGGGTGCCAAAGATGGCATGCAGAGTGCTCTCTGTGGACATGTGGCCACCCTCCCCCACCTCCCCAGCTTATTACTAGAGGGATCCCAGAGGATCTGCTTTCTTCCTCTTCTTTACTGTGCCTGATGACATTTTTTTCACATCTCTAGCCCCTCTGCCTAGCAGCCCAGTGGGAGAACACAGAGGGTAAGGTGGGCAGCTCACAGATGGTAGAGCCAGAGGGCAGCAGAGTGCTTGGGCCACTCCCCTCCCCCTCTTTATACTTGCTTTGGATATTCTTCACTTCACCTGTGTGAGGTAAGGGGGGAAGGCATGTCCAACATTTGGTTGGGGGGGTGAGGAGGGATATGACATGTGGTCTCTAGGGGCAGGTGGGCACAACACTTGGTCTGGGGGGATGAGGAGGGTGGGGGCTGGCACTCCATCTCTAAAAGGTTCACCATCACTGGTGTAGAGGAAGCAGAGAAGAAAGAACGAGGACAGCCCCTTGGTGGACTCAGCAGTTAGTAGGCATGATCTGATTGAAGAATCAGCAAAGAAAACTGATAAGGACAGTCATAGAGGTAGGAGAAAGATCAGGAGAGAGTAATGGTTGTGAAATCCTAGAAAGAATGGATGTAAAAAGGTGATGGACAGTGTCAAAGGCTGCAGAGAGGACAAGAAGGAATATGACTGAGAAAATGACATTAGATTTCGCAATTAAGAGACCACTGGTTTAAAAAAAAAGGATCTTTAGTAACTTTGAAAAGAGAAATTTCCATTGAATGACGAAGTCAGAAGTCAAACTACAGAGAGTTTAGAAGATAGTGAGGTAAATGGAAGTTTCAATTCTAGATGGTTTTCTCAAGGTTAGCTAAAAAATGAGGGGAAATGAAGGAATAGCTAACAAGGATAGAGAGATCAAGTGAGGGGATTTTTGTTTTGTTTTAAACCCTTATTTCTTAGAATAAATATTGTGTATTGGTTCGAAGGCAGAAGAGTGATAAGGGCTTGACAATGAGGCAGTAGGGTTTAAGGGACTTGCTCAGGGTCACACAGCTAGGAAGTGTGTTTCCTAATTTTCTCTAGCTCCATGTGCTCCTGAAGCACATAAACAGGAGCAAAGGCAACAGATGACAGAAGCAATCCAAGGTTGGGGCTTGCCAAGGAATGATCAGAATAGGATAGGATAAAGGAGCAATGGACATGAGTACAGAGAACAATGTAGAGTTGAAGTAGTTCACCAATGGGTCAAGATAGGGAAAGAAAGAGTGTTGGATAAAGGGATTGGAGGTTATAGTTAAAATGAAAGACAGTATGTGCGTTCTACGGAAGAGGGAAAGAGCTAGTTAATAAATGTGGAAGTTGTGATATTGGAAATTTGGGAGTCCTTGAACTAACTTTGAGGTCCCTGATCTAAACTTCTTGTGGACATTTAGGGCTCTTTCAAACTACTTTTCCCATGATTCCTCTTGTGTAATGTTATAAAGAAATAGGTAATCTAGGCAGGTCTCAGGCAATTTGGGTAGTGAGGAGGGATAAAAGGGATATAGGTGATTGGAGGAGGAATGAAGAGATAGTTGAGTGTAGGGAAGGATGAGGTGGTATATAGAAATGTAGGGGAAAGACAGGGAGAATACAGGAGGGCAGTTTAAACAGACTTATTCATCAAGGCTAGAGACAGAGGATACTGGGGAGATAGACTGAACCCTTCAGGTAGGGAAGGTATCTCTAACAAGAGGAATTTGGGCCAGACAGAAATGTTTAGATCAAGGCTAGGTTTCTCTTGTTAATTTCTAAGTCCCTTGAGGGAGGAGACAAAAGGGTTCCTCCCTGCCAGTGAAACTGATGACTGCAGGAAGTCTCAGGTAGATACTTCCTGCTAAGATGGATGCCTATGGTTCCCTCAAGAAATAAAAAGAAAATAATTCCTTTCCTTTTCAGCCCTTGCCTTATCTTCGATACAATGATTCACCAGAGACTTGTATAGGTAACAAAGGGGATTTATTAAAGTCAGGAATAATCAGAGGGAGAAAGGTTTTAGGTTTTCTAATTGCTGCTAGGGAGAAGGTTGGTGTTGGGGGATGGGTCGCAGGAGAGGGCTAGACTGAGAGAGTCTGGCTCTCCCAATCAGGAAGGTTTGACTGCCTTTGAACTAAAGTATTTATCAAATCACTAAATTAGGGGTAACTTGTTTTAGGATGCCCTACTTGCCTGCAGAAACTAAACCCAATGTAAATGTCCAATTACCAAGCCCACCCTTCCTCCCAGGGCCCAAAGAGAAATTTAGGGGAATTAGCAGGGATGTAATGGAGAGATCAGGGAGAGGTCCAGAGAAATCAGATAGGTCCAAATTTCCCCAAGAGAAAATAAGCACAGGCATTCGCCAAAAGGCCAAAGCCAAGCCAAAAGGCCAAAGCCAACAGGCTAAGCCAAAGCCCAAAAAGCAAAAGCCCCCAGGCAAAGCGAAAGCCAGAAGGCAAAAGCCCTGTCAGTAGGAACTTCAGCCCTATTTATAGCCTCAGGCTCCAACTGCCTTTCTGAAGATTCTAAAACCTCCAACTGCCTTTCTGTTACAGTTTGAAATTGCAAAAGCAAAAGGCTTCTGCTTGCAACCTTGCATTACAATAATCATGTAGACAGGAAGTATAATAATGTAGAGAGAAGTATAAAAAGGAAGTGCCTGGAAGGACACACTCTCTTTTCTGGCTGAAGCAGCAGAGTGGTGGAGGTATGACAGGTCTTTCAAACTAACTTTTAATATGGCATGTAGCTTCACTTTTCAAATGGATACCAATAAGTCCTTTAAAACCCTAATATTTTTAAATCTATCCTGTTATACCCATTTTATTTCTTGCATTTTTGGCAACCAGGAAGGGATGGTAACTCTCAATTTTTCAGATAGCATAACAAGCCACACCTTTGCCATGATTTTTTTACCCTGCCCCCACAGGCAGAATTCTGAGACACCTCCAGATCCTCTCTGGAGTTTCAGACATGCTTCTGCCAGTTTTTGTGCTTTTCTTTTTGGCCACTTTGCTCAGTTCTTTTGAGTGCTTTTTGAAAGGGGAACATTATTTTTCTGCATGCCGCTATTTTCCTTTGAGGTACTTTTCCGGGAAAGGGGAAAGTCATTTTTCAAGCAGCCTTTTCTTGGCTACCGGTTCTTACATTCCCCTTGGCCTCGGATCCAGCTGATGCAGGCAGTCCCCACCTCCCCCTACTTAGAAGGGAAGCCATTTCTGACCTTCCCACCCGAGTGCTGATCCCAGATCCTAGCTGTAGTTCCCGTTTCCAGTTCCTGATCCCCTTGGATGCCAGATGCCTGATGCCCGCCTGAACTCCAGCTGTTGCCGCTAATCCCAGCTGCCACTTGAAACATGGAAAGTATAACCCCACTTCCTTTTCATTGGGAACAGTCCTTACTTAGCTGCTCTGAATGTGTTTCCTCCTAGGCATTAAGGATTTTTAACCTGAAGGGAACTTCTACACCCACCAGAGTCCTTCACATGGTTTTTTCAAACCTGATCTAGCCACTTATGTACTATCCCCCACCCCCACAAGCCTACTCTATGTGGCCTAGTTGGCTTCCATGCTCTGCCTTTGGGGGAGGGGACTGAGTTAGCCCTAGCAGACCCCAGTTCTGGGATGTTTTTTTTTCTTCCTACCATTCCTTGCAATTATATATATAATAAAGAAAGTTGTCTTTAAAAGGTAGAGAAAACAGATGGAAGTTTCCTACCCAAACCTTTTATATATTACTCAGGAAGCCAAAAAGAGCTCCTGTATGCTTGATATTTTAACTCTATTTTAATTTACTTTCTCATCAGAAGGATCTAGAATTCCTGGTAATATTTTAGAACCAAAAGGTTTTTGTTTTTTTTCTAGGCTCTGCCCCACAATTGGGATGGAGGCAGTAACAAATTTTGTTAAAACTATCTCAGCCAGGGGCAGCTAGGTAGCTCAATGGATTGAGAGCCAGGCCTAGAGACAGGAGGTCCTAGGTTCAAATCTGACCTCAGACACTTCTCAGCTGTGTGACCCTGGGCAAGTCACTTGACCCCCATTGCCTACCCTTACCACTCTTTTGCTTGGAGCCAATACACAGTATTGACTCCAAGATGGAAGGTAAGGGTTTTAAAAAAAATATCTCAGCCAAGTGAATGATTTACTCTACCTGTTGAATTGTGACAAGTATACATTTTTAAACATCACAGCAAGTGATCATAATAATGGGTTTGTTTGCTATTGTCTTTAAATGTGCTATTGAATATGGGTTTGTTTGCTATTGTCTTTAAATGTGCTATTGAAAATTTTGATACTTTACTTGAATTGCATTATGAATCTGCTATTTTGTAAAAGTCATTTGCACTCATAGGAGTTCATGGAAAAGCTTAATAGGAAATGGATCTCATTTTCAGGTGAAAAACCTTTCACTAATTCTAAGCTATATATATTTTGATTTTTAAAACATTCTTTTATTATTTTTTCCCTTCTATGTGCAATAGAGTATTTCAGGTTTTTTTCTCTCTCATTTTTATACTTGAAAACATTATATTTTCCCTGAATTTTTAATTTTCTTATTGCTTTTCTTTTTACTTTTTTAATAGAATAATTGACTCTTTTTCCTTTTTTCTCATTTTTGTACTTAAAGTACATATAATCAATATTAATCCCCTTTGATTTTATAGTAATATGTTTAATAAAAATATACTTGCTATAATATTAATGCATACTCAAAAGTCTTAGACTGTGGTAACCTGCCAATTATTGGTAAATGATATGGGACTGTGATTAATGATTCTGTCTGATTCCAGGAGAAGGGAACAAAAGAGCCACAAGGTCAAGGAAACCACGCAGTCCAAATGGGATTGGTGAGAAACTGCATAGTGCCTAGCAGAACAAGATAAAAAAAAAGACCATATCAATCCAGGTAGGATTGAGGAACTTCTATGCCAATACTGAAGGACTTGAACTTAGTGTTTGGGGTTCAGGGTTGTGGCTTTTCTGACATATGTTAGAGGCCAGATTTCCCTGAGTTTCATCCTAGTCAAGTACCAAAGGTTGGCCATCATCCTGACTCACCCTATCCCTGAGAAGTGCAGGCAAATCAAACCAGGGAAAGACACTTCCCTTGCACACAAATTTGGTCCTTTTATTTCTCTTATAAGTGTGGCAACTTTCTGTAGTCCTGGCTATTGAATTGGGTAATTGCACAATTGCTTAAATCACTTTAATTCAATCACCTTGATTCAAGGACCTGTTGTAAGTTTATTTTTCCTTACATTTTTGAACATAAGACTTTGATATTTTACATTTCATTCACAAGTTATTTTTTCTCTTTTATTTGGATTTTTTCATCTTTATTTCTTTTGCCAGTTGATTCACACAACCCCAAAAACTCAGCCATGTATCCTTAGCTGATCTGGGTGTTGGCCTTAACCTTCTTCAGGGGAGAATGTGTTATTCTCCTCAGAAGGGTATGTATGTTTTATAATCAATAATGTAAAGTTTAAATTCTTTAGAGAGTAATTTCAGGATAAGAAATTTGCCATCTTCCCAGAATCCAGACAATGAACCTGTTTGGAGAAGGCACCATGAAGATGCCTGAAGAACCTACACTGCATCATGATGATCCAAAACGAACTTTGGGGTGCAGTTGATTGAACTATGGGGAGTTGAATGCATTTGTTTTGAATGTACACACTTATGCTGAAGGGGACTGCCCCTAATTGGCTTTTTGTCAATGCACCTAGCAATCATAGGATTATTGTTTTTGTCCTCTTTTCTTTTTATCCCCAAATTTATGTAATTTAAAAGTTATGTTTACAAGAGCTTTTGGGGAGACCAGTCTCCCTCTGCTCTTCAGGGGGGGATGTGATATTGGAAATTTGGGAGTCCTTGAACTAATTTTGAGGTCCTTGATCTTCCTGTGGACATTTAGGACTCTTTCAATCTACACTTCCCATGATTCCTCTTGTATAATCACATGGACAGGAACTATAATAATGTAGAGAGAAGTATAAAAAGGAAGTGCCTGGAAGGGCACACTCTCTTTTCCAGCTAAAGCAGCAGAGTGGTGAAGGTATGGTGGGTCTTTCAAACTAACTTTAATATGGCACATGGCTTCACTTTTCAAATGGATACCAATAAATCCTTTAAAACCCTAATATTTTTAAATCTATCATTTTATACCAATTTTATTTCTTACAAAGTAGAATACTTGTGACTTGGCAAGATCAAGGGTATGACTGTGTGTGAAACCGAGATAGAATAAAGGATTAGTTTCATGGAAATTAGCAGATTGAAGAACTGGGAAATTAGGGTGTTAAAGGGGGTATTAATATGCATGTTAGAAGTCCCCAAGTATGAAGTTGGGAATTGAGGAGGAAAAAAAGGTCATGACCTGAACACTGAACTATTTGTGTAAGGAAGACAAGTTCCTGGGGATAGGTGGATAATAGTGTCTCTAGTCTTGATTGGGTGATAAATATGGATTGAATGAACCTCAAAGTAGGAGAGATCACTGAGTGATGGTGGTGGCAGGAGAACCTGGAAGTGGCAATGCCAAACAAAGAGTATTACACTCCCCACCCCTACTCCATGACCAGTGAGGAAAGAGAGATGATGACCATACAAAATATTAAAAGAATCAGACTAAGGTCTCCAGTATGTTGGGTGTATCCTTTATACACTGGAGAATTTTGTGAAAGAGAATTGTACCCAGTGAATTGCCTGCTATCTGCACCTGGGGAGAATGAAATCACAGATCCATCAAAGTATGGTCAAATGATAATGAGAAAACTATTTGAGAAGATAGGATTTATTGTTATTTTGAAACATTAAAGATATAAGATTTTTGTCAGTGTGGGAACTCCCTGTACCAACAAAAATCCCAATTCATTTATAATCTGTTCTAAAGAGTTATCTGAGTCTCAGAAGGGTTAAGTGATTTGGCCATGCCCAGTGTATAAGTCTGAGGAGGGAGTCAAACCCAGGTTTTCCTGGCTCCAAGTTATCACCCTCCTGTAACATACTGCCTCTGTCCTGGCACATAGTAGCTACTTAATAAATTCTTGTTGATAAATAAAAATGGAATTACACGTGTAATATGCCCTGTTTTGAGTCTTGCTGGAGTCAGCTAAAACCAGGTTGGTAAAACTAATTGTTACATTTTCACCATGAACATTCACACCTCAGAAGCTGGCAAGCGCTACAAATCAAGATTGATTTATTATTTGTGCTGATGATCTAGATTTAAGAAAGTTATAGAGAAAATGTTAGTCATGCAGATAAAACTTAAAAGTGTGTTATGGGCATGTCTGTAGACAGAGACAGGGGTGTGTGTGTGTGTGTGTGTGTGTGTGTGTGTGTGTGTGTGTGTAGAAGAGTTGGAGATCCGGTTGTTAAATATTCACCAATACGTTCCTCTCTGAGAATTACAGCATTTCTCATACCACCAGTCCTACTTCCAGCCCAACCTCACCACCATCACCTATGGAAGCAATTCCTGTGGAGAAGAGGTCAATAATCTTTACCAAGAGGTGCCCTGCCCACACACACAGGGCAGGCAAGCCAGCCACACTGAAGCAGCAGGACACCTTGAGGGAGTGACAGAAGGTACCACTCCTATCACTTTAACCACCATCTCCCCCTGGGCTTCAATGGAGATGGTCCAAGGTCCAGAACCCAAGAGCCTTGGGAATAGCAGCTCTTCAGCCCAGTGCAGTACCTACAGCCATCTTCCTCTGGGTAGTTAGAGCCTGGCAACTGCTCCTGGAGTCTCTACAACCGTAGCTTCTGAAGACCCAGAAAAGAAAGTTATTGCCACCAAAGTCCTTGGTACCGTCAAAAGGTTCAATATCAGATTCAATATTATATCAGAAATGGACGGGATTTTATCAATGGAAATGGCATTAAAGAAGAGGCATTACCACCATAGGACTTTTCCATCTGCCTCATTGGAATGTGAGCTCCCTGAGGCCAGTGACTGTCTTGTTTTTCTATTTGTATTGCTTAGTGCAGAGCTTTTGCACATAGAGTTTAATAAATGCTTCATCCATTATTGTTATCCTTCCAATTATATTAGAATGTTATTCGTATTATAAACATTGATGTGAAGTATTACTGTATTTATATTTTTATAATATTAATAATAGATTATTATTGTTAGTAAGAGGACACAGTTTTGAAGCCTCTTCCATACTCTTTTTTTTTTAACCCTTGTACTTCGGTGTATTGTCTCATAGGTGGAAGATTGGTAAGGGTGGGCAATGGGGGTCAAGTGACTTGCCCAGGGTCACACAAGTGGGAAGTGGCTGAGGCCGGGTTTGAACCTAGGACCTCCTGTCTCTAGGCCTGACTCTCACTCCACTGAGCTACCCAGCTGCCCCC
>NC_058130.1:717059830-717076547 GCF_016433145.1 Gracilinanus agilis | reverse complement strand
GTGACTTGCCCAGGGTCACACAGCTGGGAAGTGGCTGAGGCCGGGTTTGAACCTAGGACCTCCTGTCTCTAGGCCTGACTCTCACTCCACTGAGCTACCCAGCTGCCCCCTTCCATACTCTTTTAAGCCTTCTATTTGGACTGAAATTGGATCTGATATGTCACAAGTGTTATAATAATACTACTAGATGTAAGTAGATGAAGTATAGAGAGAGGATGAGATGACACCTTCCTCCTTTATAACAGTGCCCAGGCAGGATCCTTTAGGTCAATGGATGATATCCCTTCAGGACCCACCTGGGGTTAATTGATATTATATAATGGGCTCTTTAGCTTGGTAATTATGGTATACTTGGTATACTTGGTATTTATGTTCAACTGATGTGTTATGAATTTTTGTATTCAAATCCCACACTTTCACAGAAAACCTATCCTAAACCCTTGTCATTAGCTTTAGGCTAGTTAGTTAGTTAAGGCATTAGATAAGGTAGGATTTGTTATTTTTGGGGAAGGGATAGTTGATGGGATAGGAACACATAGTTATGATTAGTATAGAGTAGAGATCATCCACGGACAAGATCAGCTGGAAATTTACAGGTTGAAATTTCCAAAAACAAAACGGCATTCATGTTATATTGAATCTCTGGGAGCCAGGAGTTCGCACTGTGATTAACAGGTGGATCCGTTGGATGTTGGAATGTTCCCAGAGGGGCGTGCGGACACAGGAGAAGGCAGTTGGCCCAGGGGGGTATAAAACCACCCTGGCAGCCCTGGCAGGGATTCCTTTCTTTCCCTGAGACCTGAGATCTGTGGATCCTGGTCTTTTGTGGGATTGAGACTTGCAGACTCAACCCTGCAAGCTCCTCCTGTTTGTTCCTGTAACATCAACAACCTGTACCCAGGCCACCATCTCTGATTCTACTACCCCTAGATATTAGGAAGTCAATCATCTTAGTTATCTAGGTTTCCCAGGGCCTGGGAGGGATCTGGGAAATGGGCAGGAGAAGAAGAAGAGGGTGGAAAGGAGTGGATATCTCAAACTGGTTAGGCATATCATCTAGTGAAGAAGAAGCTGAAAGATCATACAGCAGATTGCCTACTCTGGTGTGGCTCTGGCCAGGCTGGACCAGAGAGAAGCTAACCATCCTAATTCATTTACTTGCCTACAGTTTAGAGATTCATCATTATCATTTTAATTAGGGTCTCCCAATACCCCTATCCAATACCATTATCCTCCTTTGTTAAATACAAAGTTTTAAAGTACCTTCCTGAAGTGGTTGTTCATAACTTCTTTGAGAAGGGAGAGACGCAGTCAGATACCAACGTTACCAAGCTAAAGAGCCCATTATATAATATCAATTAACCCCAGGTGGGTCCTGAAGGGATATCATCCATTGACCTAAAGGATCCTGCCTGGGCACTGTTATAAAGGAGGGAGGTGTCATCTCATCCTCTTTCTATACTTCATCTACATACATCTAGTAGAGGAGTATCATTTATTATAACACAAGGAACTGGTGAGCTTTCTCGAGTCTATGTTCTAGTCTTTGGTCTATCATTACACGATGGCATGCACAGGCATATGTCCAAATTCAGTGGCAAGATTTCAAGTGCCAGTATATGTGGATATAATCTCAGCCTTCTTCATATATTTTTTTAAACCCTTACCTTCCACCTTAGCATCAATACTGTGTATTGGTTCCAAGGATTAGGCAATGGGGGTTAAGTGACTTGCCCAGTGTCATACAGCTAGGAAGTGTCTGAGGCCAAATTTGAGCCCAGGGCCTCCATCTCTTGGCCTGACTCTCAATCCACTGAGCCACCCAGCTGCCCCCTCCTACCCCTCACCCCCCATATTTTTCTTTTTTAAATCTATACTTCCTGACTTAGTATCAATTCTAAGACAGAAGAGCAACAAGGGCTAGGCAATGGGGGTAAAGTGACTTGCCCAGGGTCACACAGCTAGGAAGTAGCTAAGGTCACATTTGAACCCAAGTCCTCTTGACTCTGGGCCTGGAGCTCTATCCATGGTGCCACCTAGCTGCCCTACAGTATATTTCCTAGCTTCCTCAGCAGCCTTTTTGTACTACATAAGTTTGGTTGGGGGCTGACTCAGAAAGGCTGCCCATTTCTTTTTCATAGTCAGGCAAAGGATCATTTGCATGCTGCTTTGCATATGAGCTTATAAAATATAATCATTCTCTGTGTATTTGAGCTTCTAGATGCCCAAAGAAACACTCCAATAAACAAAAAGTTTCCTAGATTACCAAAAACATATTTTATGATCAAGGAAAAAAATTTTTTTAAATCCCTTACCTTCCGTCTTGGAGTTAATACTGTGTATTGGCTCCAAGGCAGAAGAGTGGTAAGGGTTAGGCAATGGGGGAGGGGGGGAGTAAGTGACTTGCCCAGGGTCATACAGTTAGGAAGTGTCTGAGGCCAGATTTGAACCTAGGACCTCCTGTCTCTAGGCCTGGTTCTTAATCCACTGAGCCACCCAGATGGCCCCTCAAGGAAAATTTTTTAAAAGATTTAAGAGAAGATGTTTGTACATTGGAATTACTATATTTGTGACAGCAGAAATCAGCTTGGGCTGGAAGTCAGAAGATTTGATTAAGTTCCAGCCCCATCCATCATTAGCTCACTTTGAAACTTTGGGTGGAACCCTTCTTCTTTCAGGGACCCAGGCTCCTTAGCTGCAAACCCAGGGGACCAGACTTGGTCTCTGAGATATCTTCCATTTCTGACCCTTTGAATTTAAAAGGCAATTTAATAGATCACTTGTATCCTATCAGTAAATACTACTCCAGTCACAACTTCCTTCATGCCTCAGAGATAGGAGGTTTCCCATAACTTAGGAGTCTTCTAGTGAAAGCTGAATGACTTGAGAAGTATTATAGAACAAAGGTCTCCCCACTAGCAAAACTCCCAAGTGCTGCCAGAACTAGATTCAAATGTATTTGGGAAGGGCAGCTGGGTGACTCATTGGATTGAGAACCAGGCCCAGAGATGGGATTCAAATTTGCCCTCAGACCCTTCCTAGCTGTGTGACCCTGGACAAGTCACTTAACCCTCATTGCCTAGCCCTTACTACTCTTCTGCCTTGGAAACAATACACAGTATTGACTCTAAGACAGAAGGTAAGGGTTTTGAAAAAAAATTCTACATAGATAATGTTAATTTGTTGTTTTATAAGTCAAACTGCTCGTGGCTTTAGGGACCCATTTCTATTTGTGTGACAGCACTGTTGGAGAGTGAATTCTTGTACAGATATCAATTAAGTTCTGTGGCCTTTGAGGTCCTTTTCATTTTGAGATTATGATTATGTAATTAGTTACCTTTCACTTCCTCTTAACCTACACTGGCTAATCAAGTGATATTGCTAGTTCCTTATGTCACCAACTTTTGCTTGAGTCTGTGATAAGCTAAGCCAGGCAGAAGAATCCCATTTCGGTTCTGATGAAATGGCATAATTTCTCTGTTCAAAGTATCAATCCCAAGGTCTCCGGAAGAGTGATGACTTTTGTACAGAGCAATTAAAAATAACCTAGACCTGCTAAGATCTGATAAGTGAATAAACATCTCAAGATCATTTTCCAGCCCAAGTCCAACTTAATGATTGTTTTATTTGTAAAAGTTACAAGTATTTTTCCTGCAAAGAACTCAAGGTAGTTCCGAGAACTTGAAAAGCTCATTTGGGCCAAAATAAGGGAGCCTCAATTAGCCAAGCAATCCCAAAGCATTTAAAAGTGCCCTAGGCAACGTGCTAAACACCCGGGATACAAAGACAAAAATGAAAAAATCCCTGCCTGCCCTCAGAGAGCTTGTATTCTAGAGTGGGAGAGACATACACAAGCATATACATACATATCTATATGTGTATGCGTATGTGTATGTGTATACATATATATATATATTTTAATTTTTTTTTTAAATCCTTACCTTCCAATCTTAGAATCAATACTCTATTGGTTCCAAAGTAGAAGAGTGGCTAACCAGTGGTGGTTAAGTGACTTACCCAGGGTACCCAGCTAGGAAGTAACTGAGGCTAGATTTAAACCCAGAACCTCCTGTCTCGAAGCCTGGCTCTCAATCCACGGAGCTACCTAGCTGCCTGCTAAGCATATTTTTTAAATGAGGTAACTTTGAGGGGAAGCACCAACACTATAGAAGGATTAGGAAAGGCCTCCTAGAGGAGGTAGTGGTTGAGCTGAGCTTTGAAAGAAGTTTGGAGTTTTAGGAAGGAGTCTTTTCCAGGCATGGGGCATGTGGATGTAGAGGACACCAAAGAGACCAGTTAGGCCAGAGTATAGGATGCATAAAGGGGAGTATTGTTTAATAAGGTTGGAAGACCAGTCTGTGGCTAGTTGCAAAAGGTTTTAAATGCCAAAGGAGTTTGCATTTAATCACAGAGGAAATTGGGAGCCACAGGCTTTTTATGGAGCAAGAGTGTCAACAGTCAGACTTTTTGCTTTAGGAATATCACTTTTTGAGTTAATGATAATTCACTGTGTAACCTTAGGCAAATCAAATTAATTTCTTTGGGCCTCTGAACCTCTGGACCTACACCATTCCCTCTACTATTCTTATTTTCATTCTACCAGGCTTTTAAGAACTGCCTCCTCCATGAAGCCTTATGGGGTAACTCCATAAGGATCACCACATTGCTCTATCACTTTTAGTTAGGTCTAGATGTGCCTGGGGCCATCTCTTGGAATTTATGACCCAGGGTGACCTCTGGACCGGATAAGAAAAAGAAGAGAGAAAAGGAAATATTCATTTCCAGGTGTTAGGTCTTACTAACCCAGAAGTTTCTGGGGTATGAGCTGCTTCACCTGAAGCTGTTCTAGAGGACTTTTGTTTTTTGGTTCCAGGATATTCACTACTTTCTAACTGTCTTGATCTAAACTGAATCCTCACTTCAGGCACTGTGTGTTTTCTTTTTTCTTTTTTTTTTTTTTTACCCTTGTACTTCGGTGTATTGTCTCATAGGTGGAAGAGTGGTAAGGGTGGGCAATGGGGGTCAAGTGACTTGCCCAGGGTCACACAGCTGGGAAGTGGCTGAGGCTGGGTTTGGACCTAGGACCTCCTGTCTCTAGGCCTGACTCTCACTCCACTGAGCTACCCAGCTGCCCCCTCAGGCACTGTGTTTTCTGTCGCTGTCTTGGCTCCTAAATCACTGTGGCTCTCTGAGTTCAGAGATCTACCACACTCAAACTCTAATTACCTGTCCCCTCTCCTCTGCTAATAAAAATCACTTTTTCTGAGTACACAACCCGAGTTCCTATATGCTCATTCCCTTCTATCCCCATTCCCTACATCAGAAAAGAGTATTGTCTATATTTTTCATGAGATGAATATATGTAAATTTAGAAAGAATCCTGCAGAATACGAGTTAGAAGTATATATAAAATAAATCTAAACAGTATAAAAGAAAGTACATATAAAATAAATATTAGAAAGACTGCTAAAATTTCTAATTTGAAACAACTACAGGTCCACCGCCTAACACAGCTCATGGTCTAAGCTGAGATTTCCACTCGTTCATCGGTCTCATGGCCTCAACTGAGAAAGGCTTCTTCCTTCCCAGAACAGCCTTTTCCTGATTTGGGGATTAGCCTGTACTGAGCTCTCCAAATGTAGGCCAAATCTCAGACAATTAGGAGACTTTCTGACGGCACATGATACCTGTGCTATGCCACCTAAGTTACTAAGTAATTGCTTTGTTAATGAGACATCTTCTATTCTTATATTCAGGGATGGAGCAGTAGACAGAATTGCCACATACAGCTCTCATCTACCTCAAAAATCCTAATCATCTAATCAGATACACAGATCACCACCAAAGTTCACAAAATACTGCCTTTGCCCCATTGTCCTGAGTTTGAATTGTTCGGTTCTGACGCTGACTAGTTGTGTGAACATGGGCAAGTCATTGTTCCTTCTGGAGCCTCGGTTTCCTCAACTGTACAATAAGAATCGTAGTGAATTTCCAACCTCCCAAGAATCATAATGAATTTCCAACCTCCCAATACTTTGAAGCACTTAAGACACTTTAGAAATTCAATTATTATTTTGTGTTATATGTTATATGTTATAATTGTTATTATAATCATGAGCTAGGCAGAGAAATGTCCCCTCCTTAATCACACCTAATCTTCCCTCCACCCCTCTGTGTAATTAATTATGTTAAGGTGACTATCTGAGGCAGCACAAAGGGCAAAAAGAAGTCAAGAAACGGCATTTTGATGGTTTTAGGGGTGGGACTAAGAGGGGAAAAGTTATTAGAACTCTCATTTTGGTGATAATGGGGAAGTTTATGTTTTAGTTTTAAGGAGATGAGCCTCCCGTCTGTTTATCACTCTAGCTAACTGAAATTTCTCTTCCCCTACACGTTGCCTGCCTGAATAATTTACAATTTTGCAAGAATCAAGAACCGACCTGCTCCAATTCTTGCTGAGTTCAGCTCTGTCCTTCTTCAGGTTGCTTTAGATTATAAACTCCATGAGGGCAGCAACCATGTTCTATCATATGAAACTTCCTCTCAACTCCTTGAGTACCTCATCAAGACATGGAGGCAGCCTGGGGTTCTCAAAGGCTATGCCAGCAGAGCAGAATCTCTGACAGGTCCTACCAAGCTAGAAAGGCTTTAGGTATGAGCCTAACAACAGACTGTACTTCTGTTCTGAGGACCATCCTGAACAGAACTCATATATGAAATTGGATGTATTTTTGTTTTTGAAATTTCCTGACCTTTTAGGCATGAAAAAGAATCAGAAATACACGGATTGGGGCGCCTCAGGACAGGTGATATGTTTCAGGTAGTTCTATTTTTTTCTTAAACCTTTCCCTTCCATCTTAGAATCAATACTATGTATTGGTTCCAAGGAAGAAGAACAGTAAGGGCTAAGCAATGGGGGTTAAGTGACTTGCCCAGAGATGAAAGAGAATTTAGAGCATTTAGTTCAACTTCTTAATTTTACTGAGGAGAAAACTATGATTTAGAAAGCAGAGGAAGCAGGAAAAACTGAGATCAGCTTCGAACCCAGGACCTCCTGTCTCTAGGTTTTGCTTTCAAGCCATTGAGCCATCTACCTGGACCCATCTCAGATGCTTCTACCCTTAAAAGAGAGTTATCATGCTAACAGGAAAGAAGCCAGAAATACAAGAAATCACCAACTCTGAGGGGGTTTCAAGCTTGCTTGGAGGCTGGTCACATTTTCATTTTGACTGGACATACCAACACACCCAAAGTGGGTAGTGATAGTGGTGTGTGTGTGTGTGTGTGTGTGTGTGTGTGTGTGTGTGTGTGTGTGTGTGTGTTAGTGTACTCAGCTATGATTGGAGACTGGTTGGGCGTGGGAGGGGAAAGTCTGGGCCTTGGCAATAACTGTTAGGAAAATCCTCCAAGGCTGCATTCGACCTGTGAACCTCTAGAGAGCTGTATCTGAAGCAAGGTTTGCCAGGAAGTTTATAGGGAATGGAGTCTTTGAATGATCATTAGCTTCACAGGGAGATGGGGGAAGGTATGGAGAAGAGACAACAAATCCTGTCCCTCCTCCTGGAGCCTCTGAGACCACCCAACAGTACAGAAACCACTGGGGTCGCCAGTCTCCTTCTCTTCCCTTTAAGGGAATCTGCTTTGATGCAGAAGATTTGAGATCTGACTTCACTAGCAGTGCTGTGTAATCCTTTAGATTGTAAACTCTCAGAGGGCAGGGGCTGCCTTTCTTTTTGTTAATTGTATCCCTGATGTTTAGCATAGTGCCTGCCCAGAGTTAATAAATGTTTATGGGATCGGATTTATTGAATTGTGTTTTAAAGCCAACATTATTCATTTTTTTTATTCAAAGATCTTTCCCAATTACATGTAATAACAATTTTCAACATATGTTCCAAAATTATAAATCCAAATGATCTCCCTCCTGTTCCTCCCCACTTTGATCTGGGTTATACACATTTGTTTCATTTTCACTGTAATGAGGAGTCCATTTAGTCTATTTGTGAATGGGGGCAGCTAAGTGGCATGGCATGTGGTAGAGCACCACGCCTGGAGTCAGAAGGATCTGGGCTTAAATCTAATCTCAGATACTTCCAACTGTGTGACCCATGCAAGTCACTTTACCTTGTTTGTCTCAGTTTCCTCATCTGTAAAATTAACTGGAGAAGGAAATGGCAAAGCACTTCAGGACCTTTGCCAAGAGTCAGACATGACTGAAAAACCACACCATCCATTTAATAAATTAAAGAGTCAAGATGCCAAACTGGCTACTCTGACTCTAAATCCAGTTGCCTTTCCGCACTACCTTTACATTTTGATCACATTTCATAGCTAATCAGCATTGCACAAATATTTGATTGCTGTTTTGTTATTGTTATTATTCCAGATGAAAGAGAACTGAGAGAACGTTTAGTCCATCTTCTTCATTTTACAGAGGAGGAAACCCAGGTCTAGAAAGCAGAAGAGGCAGGAATGAACGATAGCAATAGTAGCTTGTTGCCACAGATGGCTGTCTGCCTATGAAGTGTGATTCCGTGGAACCAGTTATTAATGCTTGACATTTTACCATAAGAAATCCATTCCTTTGGGTTAAAGATTACTAGAAGAAAAGAGCACTGGATTGGGAATCATAAACTAGCCTGGTTTATGATTCTTGCTCTGCTACTTGCTAACCATGGGAACTTGGACAAATTACTTGCTATTAATTTTCTCATCTGTAGAATGGGATAATAAAATTTGTAATACCTACCTCATAGGGTTACTATGAGGAAAGGTTTTTGTTTTTTTGTTTTTTTTTTTAATTAAAGCTACATAAATGTGAGCTGTCATTCTTATGCTTCAATAATTCCATGCATCTGTGATCTCATTGCCTTCATCAGGGCCAATTACAACCCGTATGCACCTTCTTCTCACCTTGTTGAATTTTTAATCATAATCTCCCATAAATGCTCCATAGAAGACCTACCAAACATGTAGGGCTCAAAGAAATACTGTTGGATTGAGTTAAATGTCCCAGATGCGATGCCGAGCTTTCACAAGAGATTTTCCTAGTCCTCCTTCCTTCTGTTGACTATCTCCAATTTATCCTAGTTAGAACATAGCATGTTCACTCCCTCCATTAGATCTCAAGCTTCTTGAAGGCAGAGATGTTTGCCTTTCTTTGTATTTTCAGAGCTTAGTACAGTGCCTGACACATAGTAGATGCTTAATAAATGCTTGACTTACTATACTTCTTTGTGTGTATATACTGTATTTTGATCAATAGAATGTAAGTCCTAAGAAGGCAGGAATTTGAAATTTTTTTTTGGCCTTTTTATCCCCAAAGTCTAACACAGGCCCTTGTGCACAGGAGGAACTTGATAAATGATTGTTGAATTAAATTGAATTGATAACTCAAATTTATATAATATTTTACAAAGGGCTTTATCCCTGTATTCCCATTTTACAGATGAGAAAACTGAGGCTCAAGGAAATGAAGCCACTTGCCCAAGATTACTAGTACCCTTGAACCCAAGTCTTTTGACTCCCTACGAGCCTTTTGTTATACTTTGTTATAATAAAAAGTGATATGTCTTTTATTATTGTTACTTCTTTGTAGTCACTACTTTGATACAGTTTCACTAGCACCGTTAACAGGAATTTGAACCCAACCAATGAGGGAATTTGTTTTGCTTAAATATAAATGTTTAGTACAAGAATTCCCCCTCCCTTTTTATTTTTTAATCTCCAATGGGCTGGGGCTGGGGTGTGTGTGTGTAAGAAAGATTGGAGAAAAAAGAGTTTTTAAAAAATTAATTAAAAACCCCAAAGTTAATATAAATTCAAAAGAATTTAGGACAAATCTTACCTAGATTGGAAATTGTCAATGGTGACTCCATTTTCTTGATACTTTTATGTTTTTTCTCTGAAGTGAAGATTGTGATTTCCTAGAAGGCAGGTACTATCTTTGACCTTTCTTTATATCCCCAGTGCTTAACCCAGTTCCTGACACATAGTATTTGTTTAATTAATATTTTTTAACTGACTAAAGTTTTGTAAGCCTGCTCCAGTTGACACCAGAATGACCTGTAAGTGAAGACAAGGCTTCTAGTCCCAGCTTTGTCATTAACTATGCAAACTTGGGAGTTTTGGGGGGCCTCAGTTTCCTTCTGTATAAATGAGAGTTGCCCTCTATAACCTTTAAGTCCTCTCCTGCTTTGGTTTCCCAAGAGTACCCAACTATGTCACTTCTGAAATATTTCAAGATGTTTGTGATTTTATGACTTTCAGAGATCAGGGGGCCCCAGTAGTTGGTAAAAGACAAGAAACTGCAAGGAGGGAAGGTTAGTAGAGGAAGGACATGAAAGCAAACCTTTTGACCTTAACAATTTTACTGAGGGCTAGTCTGTCCTCAGTAAATCTCTATTTGAGGAAGAATGGAGGGAGTTTATACTCAGACCCCTTAACTCCTATAGAGGGCAACAGCAAACCAGAGCAAAAGATCATACCCAGCTTTTTCTGCTGGAATTTACTGAAATAGCAAAAGGAAACAGAGTGGAGGGAGATGGGGAGAACAGAAATGTTATGCAGGGTCAATGCCAAGTGCAGGGCAGGCAGGACAGTCCTTTAAGGTGGCAAAGGTAGCTAAAATAACATAGTGGCCTTTCTTCTCCTCCGAGATATTATTATTTTTAAAAAATTATGTATTACCAATTACATGTAATAACACATTTCCATGTGAGTTTTCCCAAGTTTTGATTGAACTTATCTCCTTCCCTCCCTTCCCTGCCTTGTCCCAGTGCTGGCAGGCAATTCGATCTGGTTTTTACACGTATCATCATGTAAAACATAATTCCATATTGTTCATTTTTGTAAGTGGATAACCTTATAAAACCCAAACCCCAAAACATAAACCCAAATAAACAAGTGAAAAACTGCATGCTTTCATCTGCATTCTGACCCTAAGAATTCTTCCTCTGGAGGTGGAGAGCATTCTTTGTCCTAAGTCCCTCAGAAGTGTCCTGGATCATCGTATTGCTGTTAATAGTGAAGTCCAGAGAAATGACGTTATTGTGTACAATGTTTTCATGATTCTGCTACACTTTAATTTTTTTAATTCCCTGACATTTTTACCAGGTTAAAATAAACAGTGAAGTGCGACCCTAGTCACTGAACCCCCATCGCCTCGCCCTTACCACTCTTCTGCCTTGGAACCAATACACAGTACTGTAAGGTAAGGGTTTTAATAAAATAAAAAAACAGTGAAGGCAACTTTGAAGGAATCATACAATATGCAGCCTTGGTTGAAATGACGGGATGAAAGGAAAGGTGAGGAAGATTGCATCATGATCCATCTTGGTTTCCTTTGGAAGGGGACAGGGTTGTATAAAGTCATCTCTTCTTTGTTGGCCTCAGCTTGGAGGTCCTTCTCATAGAATGAGAGAACTAAAAGGGACGTCGAAGTACATCTACTCCAGATTCTCTCTGATGCATGAATACCCTTGACAGCATCCCAAGCAATCATCACCCAGTCTCCTTTCCAGTGATAGGGTGGGTGATCACTAACCCTACCAAGGCAACTCATTCCACTTTTGGTCTGCTCTGATCATTAGTTTTTTGTATGAAGTTCTCTACAACTTCCCTCTGTCCTCAGAGGTCAAACAGAACATATTTGATCATTCTTCCATGAGATAACCCTTTAAATATTTGAAGGTAGCTCTCAGGGCTCCTCCCATCAAACATTTCCATTTCTCCATCTTAGTGGGTAACAATGTGGTGGTCATGGAAACGACCAAGGCCAAGGATCTCCATGAGAAGGAAGAGGAAGAAGAGGAGCTGCTCCAACAGTTAGAAGACTTGAAGGTGGAACTTTCCTAGTTGCAAGTGGCCAAGGTCACTTGGAGGGCCTTCATCCAAGCTATCCAAGATCTAAGTTAGCCACAGATCCATTACTCAGGTCCTGACTATTATCAACATGGCTATTATTCTACAAGGGCAAGAAACACAAGCCTCTGGGAGTATGGCCCAAGGACTGCTATGAGAAAAGTTATATAAAGAGGGATGGTAGGGAAAAATTATGGCACCCACCATGTGCCACAGGCTTCATAGATATGAGGAACTTCTGAAGACCAAAAAACAGCAGAGGAAGGAATATTTGTACTCTTTTCAGAAAGTTGAGTGCCTTAACAGGTGCTCAAGAAAAAGACAAACTGTTGAAACTTAGAGATTTTTTCCATGTTTTTCAACCAATCAACAGATAACATGGTTTCAAGTCCCCTTCACATGTACTCATTAATAATAGCTCATATCTGAGTATCATTTGACAATTTACAAAGTGCTTGGTTTGCAAAGTGAGGTTGTTGTTCCCTCACAAACATAGGAAGTAGATGCACTCTTTTTATCCTCATTTACAGATGAGGAAACTGAGGCAGACTGATGAGGAAGCAGGCAGGATCTGAATGCAACCCTTTTTTAAATTGTATTCCCCACCCCCGATTGCATACAGAAACAATTTTTAATGTTCATTTTCTGACATTTTGCAATTCAAATTCTCTCCCTCCCTTCATTCCCACTCCTTTCCCTGAGGTGGCAAGCAATAGCAGTCATGCATGTGCTATCATGCAATATATATTTCCATATTCATCATATTGTGAAAGAAGACATATCAAACATTCAAGAAAAAACTCATGAAGAAATAACATAAAAATGGAATGCACGTCTTCTGGACTCCAAATCCAGGGCTATCTAACTGCTTCTAGCTGGAATGAAGGAAATGTACTACAAAACAGTTGCAATAAGAACTAACTTTCCAAGAACAAATGGTCAAAGACCAACAGTACAAATGTTATCTCCATTTTATAGATGAGAGGGCAGCTGGGTAGCTCAGTGGATTGAGAGCCAGGCCTAGAGACAGGAGGTCCTAGGTTCAAATCCGGCCTCAGACACTTCCCAGCTGTGTGACCCTGGGCAAGTCACTTGACCCTCATTGCCTACCCTTACCAATCTTTCACCTATAAAGTCAATACACAGAAGTTAAGGGTGTTTAAAATAAAAAAAAAAAAAAAAAAAAATTAAAAAAAAAAAAATTATAGATGAGAAAACTAAGGTTGAAAGAGTTTAATATGACTTGCTCAAGATCACCCAGATCATAAATTTTATAAATTTATGTCTTGTGATTCAGCATGGCATAGGGAAGGAAGGTAGTGAGTCTTTGACTCTCACTCCTGTTTGAAGCAACACAGTAGAGTAGAAAGAGCAAAGGATTCGTAAGTCAGTAACTGTTAAGAAATATACATAATGAAAATGTTTAATTAAAGACAGTGAAACCCCAAGTAATTAAAAAAAACCAGTGAAGGGGGGGCAGCTGGGTAGCTCAGTGGATTGAGAGCCAGGCCTAGAGACAGGAAGTCCTGAGTCCAAATTTGGCCTCAGATACTTCCTAGCTGCGTGACCCTGGGAAAGTCACTTGACTCCCATTGCCTAGCCCTTACCACTCTTCTATCTTGGAACCAATATGCAGTACTGATTCCAAGACGGAAGGTAAGGATTAAAAAAAAATTACAAAACAAAACAAAACAATAAAGATCTGGAGACTAGATAATGAAACATACCCTCCTCAGAGAAAAGTATGACTAATAGGATAGAATGTTGTACACACTTCAAGACGTCATCATAATATTAGGTGTTTTTGCTTGTTTTTCTTAGTTAACAAACATTTATTAAGTGTCTATAAAGAAGGGTTGTTCTGCTTTATTTTTATAGAAATGATTGCAAACACAAACGTGTCAGTTTTTGTTGTTCAGTCATTTCAGTGATGTACAACTCTTCATGACCCCAGTTGGAGTTTTCTTGGCAAAGTATTAAAGTGGTTCATCATTTCCTTCTCCAGATCATTTTTCAGATGAGGAAACTGAGGCAAACAGGAGTAAGTGACTTGCCCAGAGTCACATAGCCAGTAAGTGTCTGAAGCCAGATTTGAATGCAGGTTTTCCTGACTCCATTGCTGGGTATTTTATCCATTGACCCATCTAATTGCCCCCAAAGCATCAATAGAAATGAATATAAAGAAATTTTTTACATAAATGTGACAAACAATTCTCTGTTAAATACAACCTTAATAATACACCCCTTTGTGTTAAGCATCATCTCCTTTTAAAATGCAAAGTCTGGGGGCAGCTGGGTAGCTCAGTGGATTGAGAGCCAGGCCTAGAGATGGGAGGTCCTGGGTTCAAATTTGGCCTCAGACTTTTCCCAGCTATGTGACCCTGGGGAAGACACTTGACCCCCATTGCCTAAAAAATAAAATAAAATAAAAAAATATGGTGTGTTGAAACAAAAGATGTACATATATGTAACACGGCTGGGTGTGCTAGATTTCATTCTCTCACCCACTGCCCCTCCTCCAGCACCCTTAAAAAGATTGGAGGTCTCTGCAAAAAGCTCCAGCCTCCCTGCCCCGGCAGTGGCGTTCCCTCAGTGGCAGGGGATGTTCCAATAGGCACTAATAGCCAGATGAACTTTAATGCAGAAATATTTATTCCAAAAGGTATGATCACAAACATTCAAGTTTTGCAATGGGTGCATAGGGCTCCCCTCATTCTGGGGGAGAGGAAAGGAATCAGGTACACACTTTAGTTGGGTTCTGAAAAGCGCCGTCCCAGTTCCAAGTCCAAACCCCGCTTCCCCGCCTCTGGCTGGAGTCCCAGGCACCTGGGTTCCTCTGGGATTACCCGCAGGTCTGGCAGTCTGCCCCATCCCATTCGAGAGCACTGCAGAAAGAAACTGGGGGGAAAGAGCAGTGGAAAATTTGCAAGTGGCACACTCACCAGTTTTAAAATCGCAGGCAGCCAATCAAAGAAGGCTACCCCCACTCCAGGGTGGGGGGACACAGTAGGCTCCATATTAGGCAAGCCGGGCATGCTAAAAAGGCTGCTCAGTCATCTCCATGTTAGGTGATCTGGGCATGCCCAGAGAAGTTCGAGTTGCACATGTACACATACATACACACATATGCATGTATATATTACATATAATTAGTCAATCGGTAAACATTTATGAAGGTCCTGCTATGTGCCAGGCACTGTGCTAAGCATATCTGCAGGGACACAAAGAGAAGTGAAGACAATCTCTGTTCTCAAGCAGTTCACAATCCAGTGGAGAAGACTAAACTCCAAACGACTCTATGCCAACAAAGTTATAGACAGGATAAGTTGGAGCTAATCGCTGGAGGAAAGGGCCTAAATTGAAGGGGAATCTGGAAAGACTTCCTACGGACAGAAGCCAAGGGTGGGGGAGCATAAGATAGACCTGAAAAATGAAAAGCCACAAATGCACTTTTTGTGGTTCTCTATTTGTTCTTTTGAATGCTAATGTAAATTAGTACTAATTCTGTATGTTCTATTAGTTGCCTTTATTGATGGTTATTAAGTTTGAAAAGACTAGATTATTGAATTTGTGTTCCTTAAATGCTTTGATATCCTTAACTCCCAAGATGCCATTCACTTATTTAACAAATATTTATTGGATGCCTAAATGACAATGAAAAGATCACAGGGTCTTCGAATCAAAAGATCAAGAATTTAAGCCCTGGCTTCGTCACAGACTAGTGGTGTGACTGACTACCTGTGAATCATTTGATCTTTCTGAGCCTCAGGTACTTCATCTCAAAAATGAGAGTTTGGATTAGATAATCTCAAAGGTTCCTTTCAGTTCTGACATCACGTTTTGTATTCCCGCAGAGAAGAGGAGTTTTTGACCAGGGGTCTATGGGTAAATTTCAGGATAGGAATTGGATGGGGGGGAGGGGGCGGAGGGGGCAGAGATGACATAATTTCCCTGACTGATAATTGAAACAGCATTTGTCATTTAATTAAAAACCTTATTCTGAGAAGGGGTCCGTAGGTTTCTCAAGAATGCTGAAAGGGTCGATGACACCCACATAAAAACACTTGCCTTAGGAACACAGGTCTGTTGATGTCTAGGTGCTATTTAGACATTATTTGGGATTACGAAAAAGTAGGGGAAAGTTCAATTAACTCTGTGTCTTAACTCTAGTCCTGGACCCAGCCTTTAGTCTGATTCTCCAGGACTCAAGGGTCAAACACAGAACTTCTCTCCCTCCCCCTTCTTCAAAGAGGGCTCATGGGATACCCTCCCAATTCCTCCAGTGACTGGAATGAGTCACCTACTGTAGAGTTCTCCCCTTGACCAATGAGGAGGAGAGCAAGGGAGAGAGAGGGGGGAGAATGAAGTCTGTTAATAGGCAGCCCCACCCCCTAACCATGAGGGAGGGCCCCCTCCTCCAATGACCCTTGTACATGGTACAGATCAGTGCCTCCCTTCCAAAGAGAGGCATAAAGTAATTAGAGAGGCGAGCTGGTGACTGGACTGGAAGGGGTGGGGACAGAGCAAAGAAAGAAGGAACTGACTGTTCTTTGGCTTAGAGTGTAAACCCCTCAAGTTGGGAGATCTTCTGCAGTGATTCTTGATAAAGTGTCTTTCCCTCTTCTGCTCCTTAAAGCAGAGCTTCCCATGTTGTGCCAGGGTTGTGAAGCTGCTGGAATGCAGATAGGGAAACATCTCTCCCCTCACCCACCAAACAGATACTGACCTTCAATTCTGTTTAATTGCTGCCTCAAGGATCAATGATTTCCTTGGGGTGAACATCTGCTCCATAACCCCTCTTCTTCTTCTTCTTCTTTCTTCTTCTTCTTCTTCTTCTTCTTCTTCTTCTTCTTCT
>NC_058130.1:716877760-717054896 GCF_016433145.1 Gracilinanus agilis | reverse complement strand
CTTCTTCTTCTTCTTCTTCTTCTTCTTCTTCTTCTTCTTCTTCTTCTTCTTCTTCTTCATGAAAAATCTCATCACTTAGCCACCCTTGTGGATAGTTCAGAGCTGAGTCATAGTCTTTCCCTTAGCTAAGCTTGCCCTGCAATGAGTAACCCAAAGCCACTCTAGCTTGGGAGGACCTGCTAAGGTTTGTGCCTTGCTGATGCCCACGGTCACCTCCTGACCACAGTGCGACTTTAGTAGAAGATCAGTCAGCTAGTTATTTTTTAAAATGGAAGCAGGGGTTACATAGAGAAGGGGCAAAGCTTTGCTACCCTTTTCCAGTCATCACATATGATGGTTAAGAGTTTGGGTGCTTTGGGTATAATGAAGCCCCTGACTTGTTATGGCAGGCCAAAGGTGACTCAGTACTAGGGTGCTTTGGGATAACAAAGAAATCCCCTTATTGGCCACTGAGCAGGAAGAGGAGATGACTCAGGGAACCTTTAAAAAGAGAGAAACTTTGCTCCTGGCTCTCTTTTTAAGACCCTAAAGGAGGTCTCATCATAGAACACTGAAACTTCCCATAAGGGGTGGGGAAGAGTTGGACCTTTTCCATCCCATCAAAGGTTCCCACAGGACAAGAGCCAGAGGGCAGGGCTCTTGAAGGTGAGAGAGTGTGGGCCTGGGCTTCTTGTGGCCCCTTCAGCTTTGTGGTCCATTGCCCGATCCTAGTTCCCAAACACTGATCATCAGATGGATGTGGCCAGGTGTAGAAGCATCCTTTCAAGTTTGAAAGATATGGACATCCTGAGTCTATTCACCCAAGCCAAGTGAGAAAATGACCACTGATTGGAGGATGAGTCTAGTCTCTGGCATGATTTGTTGGAAGATGTCTACCTTGAGGGGGGACCAAGCATCCCTTGTCTTTTTAGACTTTGACATGAAATATAACAGTGCTTATTCAGCACTTTTGGGCTATATCACATGATTATCTTTAGTCCTTTTCAGCTCCAGTATTATGTTCTATATTCTTACAGAATAGGGTTAAAGAATCCTTACTTTCTGTCTTAGAACCCATACTAACTCTTGGTTCTAAGGCAGAAGATTGGTAAGGATGAAGAAACTGGAGTTAAGTGACTTGCCTAGCATTACACATCTAGAAAGTGTCTAAGGTCAGATTTGAATCCAGGACTTCCTGTTTCCAAGCCTGTCTCTCTATCCACTGAGCTACCTGGCTGCTCCCAGAATTGGGTTTTCAAATCGGAGGTCCATGGACCCCTCCAATGGTTCATGTATATATTTTAGGTTGAGAACTTAGATGGGGAAAAAAATTACATCATTTTTCCTTCTCTCTAACTGAAATTTAGCATTTCCACAAGCAGCTTCTTGTTCTGAGGTTTGGCTCCCAATATCCTAGAAGAATATAACAGTAGCGACATAAGCTGTTGAATCCTATTTAAAGTTTTTCTGCCAATGCATACTTATGACAGGTATGCATTTAGCATCTATTGTGTGTGCAGGAAATATCTGATTTCCATTGTACCCTGAGTGCCCTTCTACTCTTTTCCATCTTTGGGGAGATCCTAGACATGCGCCAGCACCTAAAAGTATAAGTAAATCCTCCCCAAGTGCTAGGGTAGGCATGAAAAGAATTTCTCAAATTCAAAGAATATGAGAAAAGGAGCTGAACTGCTCTCCTGAGAGGCCAGGACTGAGTCCCTGCTGACCATGGGGCTGGATCCCCATGGATCCAGGGGCTCCTTTATGGAAAGTCCCAACCCCTCAAGAGCCCAGCAGCAGGTTCTCCTTGTTATAACAGTAATAACAACTCATACTTCTATAGTGTTTTAAGGTTCATAGAGCACTTTCTTCACCAAAAAAAAATATATTTCCTAAAGATGAGAAGATGGAATCCCAAAGAAGAGAAGTGGCTTGATTGTTATCATATGGCTAGGAATGCTGGTCTCTCAATGCCAGATGTAGGACTTATAAATATGTATGGCCTCAGCAGAAGTCTTCTGCCAATACTCACCTTGGCATGGAGGCCGACCAGGAGATCTGCTATGTCAACAGAGAACAAGATCTATCTGGTCTAACCAACCTGGGAAGCCCTAGCCTGGAATGTTCACTGGACGTGGGAGAAGCAGCCTCACTAATTGCAAAGAAGCTCATCATTGGCCACTGAGTAATTTAAAAACCAAACCAAACCACAGTAGCTTATGGAACCATCCATTAAGGCTTGGAGTAGTTACAATCCAGGGTGTACGAGATGTTCACAAGAGGACTGGCGTAAGGGCTTGCCAACTCCTTTTCAGTGTTGCTCATCCACCTTTGGTGTCTACCTTTCACCCAACTCTCGCCTGTGGTTCCAAGAAGCTTTAGCATGCCAGCTGCCACACCCCCATAAAGCCATCTGGGCAGACAGGCTAAACCAGGTTGCGGGTAAATGACAAGCCTCAAACTAGATGATGAGTTAGGGGGGTATCTACCCCAAGCACATAAAAAGATTTTATGCAAACAAAACCAATGCAACCAAAATTAGAAGAAATGCAACAAACTGGGTGGAATGAGTGGTTGAGAACAAATTGTTCCTAATGGCCATGAAGCAGGTACTGTGGAGTGCTTAAGAGTTTAATCAGACATCTAAGATGCCAAGGTCATCCACTGCATCCCAGGCCATAGCCTGTTGTCTTGTCACTGGACTTCTATGACTCTGGGGAAAGAAATGAGGCTGAGGCCTTTGTGCAATTAATTCTGCCTCACTTAAATCCAATTCATGCAGGAGTCAAGACATCACCTCCCCGGTATCATTAGTCTTCTTCAGAAACAAAGGGTGAGCAATGTTACAATCTGCATCAATGGAGTGAGTACCTAAAGCATTTATATTACTTTGTTCTAGGCATTGTATTAAGTTCTGGGGAAAGGAATATAAAAAACAAGACAATCTCTACCCAAATGGAGCTTATGTTCTAATAGGAGAAAAGAATACATATTGGTAGGGAAGAGTTGTTAGCCAGGAGGAATGTTTTGGACTGGGAAATCACTCAGATAGTGAGTGGACTCAGGATAATTGGCTGATCTAACAATTGACTGATCTATTCTTTCTAGGAATGACTGTATTAATTTTATTTATTTATTTATTTGTTTTAAAGTATTTTTCCATGGTTACATGATTCATGTTCTCTTCCTCCCTTCTTTCCTCCCTGCTCCCAGAGCTGAAAAGCAATTCCACTAGGATTATCATTCCTGTATTATCACGCAATACCTATTTCTATATTATTCATCTATGTAATAATCTTTTTAAACCAAAACCCTAAATCATATAACCATATAAACAAGTGATAAAATCATGTTTTTCTTCTGCATTTCTACTCCCACAGTTCTTTCTGTTGATGTGGAGAGCATTCTTTCTCATAAATCCCTTGGGATTGTCTTAGATTTGATCATGCCATAATGTTTCAGTTACTGTGTACAATGTTTTCTGGTTCTGCTCATTTCACTCCACATCAGTTCAAGGAGGTCTTCCCAGTTTTTATAGAAATCAAGCAGTTCATCATTACTTATAGCACAATGGTATTCTATCACCATCATATACCATTCCCCAAATGAGGGATACCCCCTCTTTCCAATTTTTTGCTGCCCCAAAGAGCAAAGCTATAAATATTTTTGAACAAACTTAAATCTCTTTGGGGTAGAAACCTAGTAGTGGTATTGCTGGATCGAAAGGCATGCATTCTTTGAAAACCCTTTGGGCATAATTCCAAATTGTCTTCCAGAATGGTTGGATCAATTCACAACTCCACCAGCAATGCATTAGTGTCCCAATTTTGTCACATCCCCTCCAACTTTTATTATTTTCCTTTACTGTTACATTGGTTGATCTGCTAGGTGTGAGGTGGTATCTCAGAGTTGTTTTGACTTGTATTTCTCTAATCAGGAGGGATTTAGAACACTTTCCATGTGATTATTGATAGTTTTGATTTCTTCCTCTGGAAACTTCTTATTCAAATCCCTTGATTGTTATCATATGGCCAGGAATGCTGGTCTCTCAGTGCCAGATGTAGGACTGTCAATTGGAGAATGGCTTGATTCTTGTACATTTGACTTAGTTCCTTATATATTTGAGAAATTAGACTTTTGTCAGAGAATTTTGTTAAAAAATTTTTTCCCCAGTTTGTTGTGTTTCTTCTAATTTTGGTTGCATTGGTTTTGTTTGCATAAAATCTTTTTAATGAAATATAATCAACACTATTCATTTTATATCTTGTAATATTCTCTATCTCTTGTTTGGGCTTAAATTCCTTCCTTTCGCACAGATCTGACAGGTATACTATTCTATGTTCCCCTAATTTACTTATAATTTCTCCCTTTATATTTAAGCCATTTACCCATTTTAAATTTATCTTGGTATAGGATGTGAGATATTGATCTAAACCTAATTTTTCCCATACTATTTTCCAATGACAGTGTTAATTTGATTACAGTTCCTAGAACAAGAGGTGCTGGTTATATTCCTGCAGGGAATGTCAGGAAGGTGACTGAAGTATATTGTGGTAGGGCTGGATTGTGTGGGATATGGTGAACTGTCATCAATCAGTAGGATGTGGTCACAGGATAGGAACTAGAATGTCATTGGAATTTGAAGAAAGGGGCCAGAGTTGGGTCACACCATTGAAATTAAGGCTCTGTAAAGTTGAATATTTCATTTAATTAATGCCTAATACCTATTGGGCACCTCAGGGGATGCAAAGATGAGTGAAAACTAATCCTCTGTATTTCCTAATATATACATTCAGATAAACACCAAATTCCTGCTACACATGGAGATTGACATATAATCACAAATATATTTAAATGTATCTATGTACAAGACCTACTATGCACAAAATATTTGCCCACCATATAGCTACATACATGTCCCGTTCAAATATGTATATGGCTAAACACTTGTTATACTAAGACTATCTGTGTGATAATGGACAAGTTCCTTGTTTCTTAAGAGTTTCCTTATCAATAAAATGATGTGGTTGGAATAAGTAATAGTAAAGGTCCATTTTAGTTCCACAGCCTATGACTATATCCCACTATGTCACATCCCTCCACCTCTGCTTGCGTTACACTTTGGGAAAAGGAAAGGAGGCTGGGGGTGGGAGAAGAACCCAACTATTGTCCATCAAGAATGTATTTTATAGGATCAATTGGGTAACTCAGTGGTTTGAGAGCCAGGCCTAGAGACAGGAGGTCCAAGGTTCAAATCTGGCCTCAGACACTCCCTAGCTGTGTGACGCTGGGCAAGTCACTTATCCCTTACCACTCTTCTGCCTTGGAACCAACACTTAGTATTAATTCTAAGGTGGAAGGTAAGGGTTAAAAAAAAAAAAAAGAATGTATCTTATGGGAAGGGAACTGTTTGTATAAGAATATTTATAGCTGTACTTTTTGTGGTGGCAAAAAATTGGAAAATTGAGGGGATGTCTCTCGATTGGGGAATGGTTGAACAAATTGTGGTATATGATGGTGATGGAATACTGTTGTGCTGTAAGGAATGGTGAATCTATTGATTTCTATAAGAAATGGAAGGACCTACATGAACTGATTCAGAGGGAAATCAGCAGAACCAGGAGAAAATTATACACAGTAACTGAAATATTGTGGAATGATCAAATGTAATACTTTGCTAGCAATAGCAATACAATGATCCAGGACAGTCCTGAGGGACTTATGAGAAAGAATGCTATCCACATAGAAAGAACTGTGGGAGTAGAAATGCAAAAGAAAAACATGATTTATCACTTGTTTATATGGGTTTATGATTTGGGGTTTGGGTTTTAAAAGATTATTACAAAAATGAATAATATGGAAATAGGATTTGAGTGATAATATATGTATAACCCAGGGGAATTGCTTGTCAGCTCTGGGAGGGGGGAGGGAGACATGGAATATTTTAAAAATAAAATTATATTAAAATTTTTTTAAGAATATTTTAGATTCAAAGGATTTCAAAATGAAGAAACTCTTTCCTAAATATTGGTTGACTGATAAATTAGCTCCTTCCTAGGTTTCTCAGGGATAGAAAGAACATCATGGGAAGCCTAGACAGCTCCCAGCATTCCATATCTGCAAAACCCAAAGAGTAGGACACAATCTGCTCCCTGAGGGCAGGCATTGCTTTGTTTCTGTGTTAGAATTCCAAAAACCTAGCACAGAGCCTGGCACTTTGCAGTTACTTCAGAAATATTGGCCAAGTTGAACTTTAAAGTAGAAGAGCTGGATAGTACTGGGGCCATCACTTATCTGGTCAGGGGAGTTGAAGGCAATTAATTCCTAATCAGTTAGAACTGCATAACCAGCAGATCAGTCACCCTCTTTCCCTCCCCCCAGATCCCCTCTGAGCTATGAACGACATTTACCACACCCCAGTCACAAGGTTTCTTATTCACCCTCACTTAAGCCAGGAAGAAAGGAAATGGCTTCCTCAGGAGTGCCACACCTGAGGAGATCAAGGTTTCTGTGCTGAAGCTATATAAGACTTAGCCTCTTCCTCAATGGGGGCTCTAGAGGAATAGTCTAAAATATGAGTAAAGATTCTCCCCCCTCTGAAAGCATCCTGTCTCAATGCAACGTACGTGTCCAAAAAGTGGAATGAACTGCTTTGGTATATAATGAGTGGTTGTCTTATCTCTGGGGGATTTCAGATCAGAGACTGTAGGACTAAACTTATCAAGATGCTATATAAGGGATTTCTACTCAGAAATAGATTGTATTAGATGCGTTCTGAGGTCTCTTCTAGTGCTGAGATTCTGTGAGTCTATAATCTCCTAAAGGGAAAGAAAAAAGCAAAGAAGGGAAGGAAAACTATCAATACATCTTTATTGAGCACTATTACCATGGGCCCAGCCCTATGTAATTTGCTCTAGCATTTTAAAGTTTACAAAGCACTTTCTGCACAACTCTGTATCTTACAGATGAGAAAACTGAGGCTCCTAGAAGGGTTGTGATTTGTCCAAGGTCTCCTAGCTGGTGTTTGTCAGAGTTAGGATTTCAGTTGAGACATCCTGATTCTGAGTTGAAGGCCTTTTCCAGTAAACAAGGCTGCCTCTAGAGAGTGGAGCTGGAAATGATGTGACAATATTACTAAACTTTGCACAGTGCTTGGCACACAGTAAGCATTTAATTAGTTGACTGACTGATTGATAATTTCTTACTCCCACCTGAAAAAAACCAAAACATTATTTGGTATATTTTGTTTTGATGCTAACGATGCTTCCCAAGTAGATGCATGAAACTTTTTCAGTTTTATAGAGTTGGACATGTCTTCTGATCCTGTATCTGGTTGCAAATTCTTCTGCCCACAGCTGTAAAAAAATATAACCTTCTTTTCCCCATAACAGTATAATTTTTTTGGTAAATATATTTTATTTTATCTATTGCATATAATAACAAATTTCCACATAAGTTTTTCAAAGTTATATCATCTAAATTGTCTCCCTCCCTCCCATCCCTCCCCCTTCCCAGAGCTGGTAAGCAATTCGATCTGGACTACATATGTATTATCACGTAAAACATATTTCAATATTAGTTTTTTTGTAAGTGAATAATCACATAAAACCTAAAACCCAAGTAAACTAAAGTGAAAAATCATATGCTTTGATCTATATTCCAACTCTTAACAGTTCTTTCTCTGGAGGTGGATAGTATTCTTCGTCTTAAATCCTTTAAATTGTCCTGGATCATTGTATTGCTGAGATTCCACAATATTGCAGTTACTGTGTACAGTGTCCTCCTGGTTCTGCTCATTTCACTCTGCATCAGTTCATGGAGGTCTTTCCAGCTCTTGCTGAAATCATCCTTTTCATTTCTTACAGCACAATAGTATTCGATCACCATCATATACCACAGTTTGTTCAGTCATTCCCCAATTGATGGACATCCCTTCAATTTCCAACTCTTTGCCACCACAAAAAGAGCCATTATTATGGCATAATCTTAAATGTTTATATCAGATCAATTTAGAGTTTATGTGCATAGTATAAATGGATGGTTATGTGTGATGTCAGTGGATAGAGAGATGTCCTTGGAGTCAGGAAAACCTTGGCTCAAGTCTTGCTTTCTGTACATGTAAACCTTATTCCCATAGACAGGGTAGTTAAGTGGTACAATGGATAGAGTGCTGGGCCTAAAATCAGGAAGATTCCTCTTCAGGAGTTCAAATCTGTCCTCAGACACTTACTAATCATGTGATCCTGGGCAAGATCCTTGCCTCAGTTCCTCATCTGTAAAATGAACTGGAGAAGAAAATGGCAAGCCATTCCAGCATTTTTGCCAAGAAAACCCCAAATGGGATCACGAAGAGTTGCATATGACTGAACAACATTTTAGGAGCAGCTAGGTGGTACAGTGGGTAGAGCACCAGACCTTGAATCAGGAAGATCTGAGTTGAAACACAGCCTTAGACTCTTACTAGCTATGTGGCCTTGGGCAAGTCACTTAACCTCTATTTGCTTCGATTCCTCATCTGTAAAATGGGGGCACACTGGAGAAGGAAATGGCAAACCACTCCAGTTTTTGCCAATTAATTTGTTATATTATTATTATATTATTTTGCTAATAAACTCCATGACTGAATAACAATAACCACTGGCAAGTCACTTGAGCTCCAAAGGCCCCAGGTCCTAAAGTAAGACTTTAAGGCAGGGGTTGGCAACTTATGGCTCTCAAGCCATATCTGGCTCTTTTGAGGGCCAGATATGGCTCTTTTTACAGGAGGCATAAAGTCAATTTTTTTTCAGGCACTGTGAGCACTGTACGGCTCTCACGAAATTACATTTTAAAAAATGTGGCGTTTATGGCTCTCACGGCCAAAAAGGTTGCTGACCCCTGCTTTAAGGTATAAACAAGTTACCTATTTGTATCAGAAGAATTAGTTTCTACACTAGAAGTTCCTGATGAAATTACACATCCAGACCAAAAAATGTCAGTCAGTTAAAGTATTTATTAAGTGCCTACTGGATACCAGGCTCTGTGCTAAGCTCTGGGGATAAAAAAGAAAGGCAACAGACTTTGTTCTGAAGGAGCTCATAGTTTAATGGGAAGACAACATGAAAACCAATATATACAGACAAGCCAAATACAAGGTAAAGTGGAGATTCTTCCCTGCAGGTAGGGAGGAAAGGAAAAGAGGCAGGGATCAGGAAAGGCCTCGTCCAGAAAGTGAGATTTGAACTGAATTTTGAAGAAAGACAGAAGATGGAAGTGAATAGAGAGTATTTTAGGCAAGGGAGACAGCTGGTGAGAAGGCTTTGTCAGGAGATAGCATCCTGAGTGTGAGACATGGCAAGAAGGCCAGTGTTGATGGATCTTAGAGTGAGTGGAAGAGAATAAAAAGTACAAAGACTAGAAAGGTAGGAAGGGGCCATAGTGTAAGGACTTTAAAAGTCAAACAGATAAAATTAAGTGTGTAGAGAAATGGTTTTTTCTCTGTCTAAAATATAGCACCACAAGATGTAAATGCCTGATCCAAACTTATTTGCCACCAAAATTCTTTCCCATTTTCCCAAATGTTTTCAAATACAGAATTCCCTAGTAGTTTTTATTTTTGTATTTATTAAACATTAGGCTGCTATGTGCATTTGCTTCTGTGTCTTGTTCTTGAATCTCTTCCACTGATCTAATTTTCTATTTTTAAATTCAGTATCAGAGCTGATAATTATTTTATAATACAATTTGAAGATCCCTTTCATATATGCTTTTCCCCACCCATTATTTCCCTCAATTTTTTTTTTTAACACTTACCTTCCATCTTAGAATCAATACTGTGTATTGGTTCCAAGGCAGGAAAGCAGAAAGGACTAGGTAATGGGAGTTAAATGACTGCCCAGGGTCATACAGCTAGGCAATATCTAAGGTCAAATTTGAACCCAGGACCTCCTTTCTCTAGGCCTAGCCCTCTAACCATTGTACCACCTAGATGACCGCACCCTCAATATTCTTGAACTTTTATCTTTCCATATGAATGTTGTTATTGTCTAATTCTATAAAGTCTCCCTTTGGTATTGAGTGGTATAGTATCAAATGTGTAGATCAGTGATTCCCAAAGTAGGCGCCACCTCCCCCTGGTGGGTGCTGCAGCGATCCAGGGAGGTGGTGATGGCCACACTTTTTTTTGTATTACATTCTATTCTGAGTTCAATAAATAGTTTCATAATTTCCAGGGGGCGCTAAGTAATATTTTTTCTGGAAAGAGGGCGGTAGGCCAAAAAAGTTTGGGAACCACGGGTGTAGATTGTCACCACCACTTTTTTGGAACATGTGGTTCACAAGCTTCCCTCTTTTCTAATAATGCTTACTTTTTAGATATGTGATTACTTGTCATTTAATCCATATATTTACTCAAAGATCATACACTGCTTGTGAGTGCGTCTGTCCTCTGTTTATCCCTGCTATTGTTGGAAATTCCCTCAGGTGATTAGCTCTCAGCACTGGAGGGAAAGGCCACTCTTTGGGGAAGCCTTCCTCCCCTAAAACACTTCCCCATGGCAACTTGGCATTCTACCTATTAGAACATCATTCCTCTGGGTTAAGAGCTGACCTTTCCTTTTAAAAACGCATGTCCCCAGAGAGAATGATAGGAGTTTCTAGAATCTGGCTTAAAAGTAGAGACCTCAAGAGTTACCCAGTCCCACCCAGAGCTGAACAAGAGTTCCCTATTTAATATTAGTTCTAAATCACTGGTCTTGAAAAGAACCTTAAAGATAATCTAGTGCTATTACCTGCTTTCACAGATAAGGAAACTGAGGCATGGAACGATCAGGCAATTTACTCAAAGTTATCCAGGTACCCAGTGACAGTGTTTGAAAGAAAAGAGGATGCTTAAAGTCTGGAGAACAGGAACACTTGGGCAGGAGTCATGAGAGCTGGGGTCACATATCTGAAGAAATGTTATGTGGAAGAAAGATTAACTTATCTTGCTTGGTCTCAGGGAGTAGGACAGAGGAGAAAGGGGTGAAAGTTACAGGGTGATTTATAATCCTGCTCTCTCTAAGGAACAATTTCCTACTGTTCATAATGGAGTCACAATAGAATAGGTTGCCCCCAGGGATGATGAGCTTGCCCCTCACTGGAGGTTTTTATGAGGAAGGGATAGGATGCCTTTTCAGGGATGTTTAGTGTGCTCAGAGTCCTAAGACCCAGACTCCCCGGGTTTAAATCCTGGCTCCGTCACTTAGCCCTCATTCACAAAATGAAAACACTGTGCGTACGAGACCATCTCTCAGGTCTTTTTCAAGGACCAGCAGCCCTCGAAGTGGGCCTCTGTGTCAGAAGCAGAGAGACAGGGCATCCGAACAGGAAGACTATATTGTGTAGCAATACAGAACCACACCTGGTTGCCTGAATGGAGTCATGAGACGATGAGGTGATTGACTAGATAGATTATATTACATCATACCACTATGATGCCATCTGGGGGTACAGTGGAGTGATATTGCATCATGGCATTCCTAGGAAGATATTGCGTTAGCCCTCCCCCTCCCCTGTCTCTTCAGCAGGTAAATGTGCTACTGAACAGTGGGAGATAAATATCTCGCCTCACCTACCAGCTCTTCTCAATATACAAAGCTCAGTTTCCACTAAGTAGCTCTCTTCTTTTGCCGGAATATAGTGGAAAGAGACATGAAGGCGCAATTAGGGGACCCGAGTCTTGAGTGCTAGCTGTTTGACCCTGGGCAAAATCAATTAATCTCTCTGAGCCTCTGTTTCCTCATCTGGAAATAAGGATAACAACACACCACTTACTTCACAAGGATATTATCAGTGGGAATATCTTAAAAGCTTTTATCTTCTGTTCCCGAGGCCTCTTTACCCAGGAAGTTCATTCTGTTTTTGTGACTGTATCATTCTGTTTCCTCTGATTGGTTGGCTAGTCCAGAATCTCCATTTTCAGGTGCCCTGAGGCCAGTCCTGTCTTCTTGCCTCTGTCCTTTGCCAGGCTTCCATTCTGACTCTCTCTCTCTGGATTTTTTTCCGTCATGCCCCTCCACCTTCTCACCCGGTTCACCCTCTTTCACTTCTTTTTATGTTTTCTTCCCTCGTTAGAATGTAAGTTCCTGAGGGCAGCTAGGTGATTAGGTAGATTGAGAGAGGCAGGCTTGGAGGTAATAGGGTTCTGAGTTCAAATTTGTCTGCAGATACTTCCTAGCTGTGTGACCCTGGGCAAGTCATTTAATTCCCATTGCCCAAACCCTTACCACTCTTCTGCCTTGGAACCAACAGATGGTATTGATTCCAAGATGGAAGGTAAGAATTAAAAAAAAAAAGTAATTTCCTTGAGGGCAGGAACTATCCTTCTGCTTATATTTGTATTTCCAGTACTTGGTATGATGCCTGGCACAGGAAGAACTTTTTGATATGTTGATCCTCCCAGGCTGGCTGCCCACTGTCCTCCCAGGCTGATGACACTCTATGTTCTGGCCAAAACAGCCTACTTGATTTTCCTCCTACACAACATTCCAGTCTCTTTCTTTGGACCTTTGTATGGGATCCAGACTAAGAAAGGTTCCCTTCCTCACCTTTAGCTCTTGGAGACACTCACTAGTTCCCTTTAAGGCTCAGGGCCTTTCCTGATTCCCCTTCTGGGTAGTGCCTCCTGCTTCCTTCCCAAATTACTTTGCATCTATATTGTATTCACTTGTCTGTATAAAAGTAATAGAATGTAAGTTCCTTGTAGGGGAAGGAACTGTTTCACTTTTGTCCCCTGTTCCCTAGCAATGGACACAGTGTCTACATATAAAAGGAACTTGAGAATGCAGAATGAAATATGAAGCCATGTGAGAAAGAGCTATCACTATTATTACACTCATCCATTCTTGACACAATTTCCTAAATCCACAGACAGTGGCTATCGAGTGTCTATAGTGAGGTTTTTATGCCTTTCTTGAGTCGTGGAGTCCTTTGGCACTCTAGTGATGCCCATGACTCATTTCTCAGATGCTTACAAGCTTACAATGTAAATCAATTATATTGAATTAGTTCTCTCTCTCTCTCTCTCTCTCTCTTTCTCTCTCTCTCTCTCTCTCAACAGGTTCATTGACCCCAGTTTAAGAAACCCTAGATAGGATAAAATGTAAACTTGGAATTGGCTTGCCATTTAAGATCCTTCAAATTGTGGTTTTTACATAGTTTTCCAGCCTTATCTTACCTTTATCTTTGTTCCTCCAACACAAGGTAGGTGATTAATAAGTGACTGTTAAATTGAATTGGATTAGAACCTTCATCTTGCTTTCTACTTCTTTAAATATTTCCATTTCAGATAGGAAAAACAAGTACAATGATACACTGTTGGGAAAGCTGTGAATTGGTCCAGTCTTTTCGAAAGGCAAGAAGCAGAATTAGGAGTTACAAAAAAATGTTTATAACCTTTGGCCAAACTACCTCACTATTAGACTCTAAGGATGCTATTGACAAAGTTATTACAATAGCTCAGGCAAGAAGTGAGGAGGTCCTGAACTAGGGTAGTGGTAATGTGAATAGAGATGGCTGTGAAAGATGTTTTAGAGATAGAAATTTCGAACTTTGATAACTGACTGTTGCCAAGGAGACAGAGTTAGGAATCAAGAATGACCCAGGTTGTGAACTTGACTCACTTGAAGGGTGATGGTGCTTTTGACAGACTTGAAGTTTGGAAGAAGAGTGGTTTGGGAAGAAAAGATGATGCTTTTGGACACAATGAATTTGAGATGTTTGTGGGGCATCTCATTATGCCCAATAGGCACCTGGTGATTGAGGACTGGAGATCAAGAGAAACTCTGGGACTGGATTTATAAATTTGGGAGTCATATGCATAGATAGAATATTTAAATCTATAGATGCTGATGAGGCCACCAAGAGAGTAAATATAGAGAAAAGAGCCCAGAACAGAACCTTAGAGCACAGCCTCAGTTACAAGATATATTGACAATCACACAAGAGACTGAGGAGTGGTCAGAGATAGGAAAAGAGAACAGAAGTAGCATCACAAAAATTTGGAGGAAAGGTGATTCAGGAAGAAAGGCTAGTAAACCATATCAAATGCTGTAGTGAAGTCAAGAAGGATATAGATTGAGAAAAGGCCATTTGATTTGTCAAATCTGGAGAGAATGATTAACTTTGGAGAGAGCAGTTTCAGTTGAGTGATGAGGTTGGAAGCCAGATTGCAGAAAGGTGAGAAGTGAGAGATGGAGAGGCAATGAAAGTAGATGGCTTTTCCTACGAGGCAGTATTATTGAGAGAGAGGAGGGCTGGTGAGCAATAGCACAAGGAGATGGTAGTGTCTAGTGAAGGTCTTTTCAAAATGGTGGAATAGGTGGGGATTACAGGCAGCAGGGAAGAAGCTGATAGGGAGAGATTGAATATTAGAGAAGAGGAGGATTGTGGGGACAAATGTTGGAGGAGTGGGAAGGTGGTGGGATCAAGGGTACATGTAAAGCAGTTGACTTTGGTGAAGAGAAAAGCCATTTCTTCATCAGAGAAGAAAAAAGGTAATGATGTCAAGGGATTTAGAGATGAAAAGAAAGGGAGAAGAGGGAGTTCACAGAGAATGGCCCTGATTTTTTCAAGGTTACTCATGATGTTTCATGGGGTGTCATATTCCCAAAAAAGGACTCTGGCTCTAGGTTCAAGCTGTTCAGTCCTGGAGGAATCTAACGTCTGGAGAGGCTGTCAGATTTTTCTTATTGCCTCTAGCTCATTATGTCCCCATTCCAGGGAAGAATGCCAAGAAAAATTTTTGCAACAAAATATAGGTATTATTTATGTCCAAGGGCTCCATTAAATTGAGTCCCTACTAGAAAGGGACTCAGAACCAGAATAGTAGATATTAGGTATAGGATAGGAATTTATTCACTGCAAAATAAAAGAAATGCTTAACACACTAAAGTCATAAGCAACCATTGGCAAATAACTAAAATATGAATCACATTGTGTTGAGTGTGTTTAAAGTGTTTAAAGAAAATAAATTCTTTAAAATATGGAGCATGATCTCAACATAATGGGACAATTGAACAAGTATTTCACTTTCATTCATGACCTGTACTGACTAAACTACTTACAAGTCCTGGTAAGTCAGAATATAACTGCAGAATCTTCCTGGGTTTTTCTTTTGGCAGTAGTATGTATCTTATCCCCTGAGAACTGTGTTGCAGGAACTACCTCCTGCTACCAGTGAGAAGTATAGTTGCAGGAACTACCTCCTGCTACCAGTCAGCATTTAAGAACTCCTGAGATTGTGTGCATACATAAAATTACCACCAGTGTTGGAAGTATCCATCTCAGGATTGCTATTTAGTCACCTATATTTAGGGAAAGAAATATGAAGTGAAGAAGCAGTAGCCAGAGATTTAAGATCCAGTCCCAGGCTTGCCCAAGCAAGCATGTTTCCCTACCATATGCTTGTGGCCACCATAGCTACTACCGAGGAAGGAATGAGAGAGAGAGTAATCCCTTCCTCTCCTGCTGTGAAATCTAAAGGGGAGCCTGGTTCTGCCTGTGTCCCAAAAAAGACATTGTCTTGGAGAGGGACCAGAAACTGTCTCTCATTCCAGAAAACTAATAGAGTGAATATTCTTTCTTGGATCAGTTGATAATCCTCTTTGACTGACACAGGTCCTTCCCTTCACTTACATCCATTTCTATCACAAAGACCAAGAGACTATCCAGAAGCCACTGGATATACTTACATATCCTTTAGATAGATGCTATTTATCATTTTGAAGAATTGTTCCATTTGTTCCAATGTTCTCTAGTGTCTTTAATAGGAACAGCTGTTGTATTATGCCAAAAACTTTTTCTGTATTTATTGAAATAATCATATGGTTTCTATTATGATACGGCCAGTTATGCTGATAGTTCTAATATTGAACCATCCTTGCATTCCCAGCATAAAACCCACCTGGCCGTATGACCCTTGTGATATATTGCTATAATCTTGTTAGTATTTGGTTTAATATTTTTGCATCAATATTCATGAGGGATATGGGTCAATAATTTTGTTTTGTTCTTTCTGTTTTAAATATCAACATCATATTTGTGTCATAAAAGGAACTTTGTAGAGTTTCTTCTTCAGCTATTTCCCCAAATAGTTTATATAATATTGGAATTAATTGTTCTTTAAATGATTCACAGAATTCCCTTGTGAATTAATTTCCTCCTGGGACTTTTCTTCTTAGGGAATGCATTGATGGTTTGTTCAGTTTCTTTTTCTAAGATGGAATTAAGTATGCTATTTCCCCTTCTGTTAATCTGAGCAATTTATATTTGTTTGAAATTACTTCCCTATGGATAAGATAGTTTGTTATGACCTGAGTGTAGATGTCATTCCCATTTTGTGTCATTTCCAATGAGTGTAAGGTTCAAGTATTACCTGCCATCCCATCTTCCCTTTCACTGTATTGATCTTATATGTCTCCACATGTGACATGATTTACCTGCAAGTTTCTGTCCTTTTTTCTGTTCCCAGTGTATTCCTCTTTCTTATTCCTTGATTTTTGTTTTGTTTTGGACACCATCCAATCATATTCAACTTATTCTCTGCTCTCTATTTATATAAGCTCCTTTTCCTTGCCCTAATAATGTTCTTAAGTATCTTCAGTACCTTAAGTATACTTTATGTATCTTAAGTACTTTAAGTATCATTCATATATATATATATATATATATCTGAAGCATCTTAGTTATCACCTTCTTACTAGTAATGTAATCAGTTTAACTCCATTCTTCCTCTTGATTACCTTAAATATATTAAGTACTTTAGATATCTCTTGTAACAAAGAAATCCTTATCACTTTCCATGCAAGGATGTGATTAGTTTAATCCCACTGATTCCCTTGAGTTTTTTGTGTTTACATTTTTTAAGCATTTATTGAGTGTCAAATTTGAACATTAAATTTTCTTTTTAGCTGTCATCATTTCATCAGGAATGCCTGGAATTCCTCTATGTCATTAAATATCCATTTCTTCCCTTGGAGTTTAGTTTCATTGGGTAGATGATTTTCAATTGTAGGCCTAGATATCCTGACTTGTGGAATATCATATTCTATATCTTTTGATCCTTTTATGTATTAGTTGCTTGGTTTTGTGCAATCCTGGCTGTGGTTCCAAAATACATACTCTTTTTTCCTGGCTGCTTGTAGTATTTTCTCCTTCACTTGGGAGTTCTGGAATTTGGATGTAATGGCCCTGGGATTTTAAAATTTGGGATTTCTTTCAGGTAGTGATTGATGGATTCTTCCTATTTCCATCCTCCCCTCTTACTCAAGAACATCAAGGCAGTTTTCCCCAATAATTTCTTGCAATATGGTAGGCAGGTTCTTTTTTTCATCATGGCTTTCAGGCAAAATTCTTGGATTAGCTCTCCTGGATCTATTTTCCAGGTCAGTTGTTTTTCCAGAGAGAGAGAGAGAGTTTAGATTTTTTTCTTTATTTTCATTCTTTTGAATTTGTCTTAATGTTTCTTGCTGGCTTATGAAGTCATTAGCTTCCATTTTCTGATTCTAATTTTTAAGGAGATATTTTCTGTTTTGAGGCTTTGTATTTCCTTTTTTATGGAGTTATTTCCTGTTTGAAGTATTGTATTTCCTTTTTAGAGAATTGTTTTCTTCAGTAAGTTTTTGTTCTAAGCTATTCATTTTTTCTATCATTTTCTTTTCTCATTTTTCTTCTAAGTCTCTTATTTGTTTTTCTATCCTTTTTTGAAGCTCTTCTAGGAATTCATTTTGGGCTTGATGTTCTTTCACATTTTCTTTTGAGGTTTCACATGTTTTCATTTTTGTATTGCTGCCCTCTTCTTAGCTCCCATTTTGGTCATCTCTCTTGTTGAAATATTTTTCTAGCATGGGTTTTTTTCTCTGTCTTTTGCTCATTTGGGGGTTATTTTCTCCTTCTGATTTAGTCTGAATGCTGAAGCTTAGCTCCATTTCTGGGGTGGAGGAAGCACTATCTTACTCTTATGCTTTTCCTGGGGTTGGCTCAGTTGTTTTGGTCCCTCTGCAGAGGAGACCTGGTTGGCCTGCTATGTGGTTTGCAGCTGTTCAGTCCAGCTAGGTCAAGTTGGAATCTCCTCAAGCTCACTAAGGCTTGACTTTGTTGGGCTGAGATCCTCTTCCTACTGCTCACACTGGATCACTCCTAGCCTCTAATTCAGCTAGACCAGTGGTGGCTAACCTTTTAGAGATAGAGTGCTGTGCATCTCCCCCAACCAAGTACTGGGTATTCCCTGCCCTCTCCATTACCTCACACAGGGGAGGGAGAAAGCACTCCCATTGTGCTGCTAAGCAGAGGGGTGGGTGAAGTGAGGAATGTCCTCAGTGAGTGTAGAGAGAGGAATGGCCCAAGCTCTCTTGCTCCCCTCCAGCTCTGCCGCCTATGAGCTGCCCACCTTATCCCCTCCTGTCTGCTCCCATTGGATGCTGGGCAGAGGGACAGGGATGTGAAAAAATGTCATCAAGGCAGGAAGAGAGGGGGAGGGGAGCAGCTCCACCCAAGTTCTAGTAATAAACTGGGGGTGGGAGAGGTGGCTGTGTGTCCACAGAGAGTGCTCTGTATGCCGTCTTTGGCATCTGTACCATAGGTTTGCCATCACTGGGCTAGACTATGCAAGCTTCTTTCCTCCCACTAACGCCTGTTCTGCTTTGTTTTTTTTTCTGCTTTTCCTCTACTGAAGCTAGACGGAGCCAACTGTGTACCTGCTGCTTGTGCTATATCATGTCTGAGTTCCACTGAGGCTTGTTCAGTGCTCTCTACTCGTACCCCACTGAGATCAACACTCCTTGCTATCTCTCCATGTTGTTCTGGGCCTGAGCACTGCTTTACTCCTTCCTCTGTTGGTTCTGCTGCTCCAGGATTCATTTTGAGTGTTCTTCTGTGGTTGTTTGGAGGGTGGTTGGTAGGTTCTAGATGTTTCTAATTCCGCCATCTTGGCAAGTGGATCTGCATTTGTCCTTTAGCAAAGAGACCAAAGTGTGTGGCCTATTGGAAGAAGTCACACATAGGCTCATTTCTACACATTATCCAAGGGATGGATTGCCTGATGCATTAGCAAAATAGGAAGTACTGGGTTAAGAAGGCAAGGGGAGGGGGAAGTATGGAAAACTTGAGAGAAGAGAAGGCTTGGAATGGCTGCTATGTGGCATGTAATAAAGACTCAATTAAGGAAAAAGGAAAAGAGATTACTTTGGTGCTATAATGGCCCAGTTCAGAGCAGGTAATATGAATGGACCCTGTTAGTGTGGGTGCATCATTTTTTTCTGGTTCCATCTGGTGGTGTATGAGAAAGAGCTGAGGAGGTGGATGGTGGGAATAATGGTATAATGGATGTTATAAAATGTTATTGCTAATTAATATGTAGAATTCAAAGAAATATAGGAAGGAAGACTTGTATGAAGTGATGTGAAATGAAAAAAGCAGTCAAGAGAAACATACACACTTACTAAAATTATACAGCTAAAAGAAACAATAGTAGCAATAAATGCCAAGCCAAATATACCCCAGATATTTGTGGTCAACTTGCTAATGTATAAAGCTTTTGTTTCTTATAACAACTGATAAATCAAAAGCATAAATTTAGGGGCAGCTGGGTAGCTCAGTGGATTGAGAGTCAGTCGTAGAATTTGGAGGTCCTAGGTTCAAAGCCAGCCTCAGACACTTCCCAGCTGTGTGACCCTGGGCAAGTCACTTGACCCCCATTGCCCACCCTTACCACTTTTCCACCTAGGAGCCAATACACAGAAGTTAAGGGTTTAAAAAAAAGCATAAATTTATAAGTGCAATCATTTAAGATAATTTTTTCCACTCGTTCTGTCTATTCCTTTTATTTGTACTCCTTGTTGTTGTTGTTTCATATAGCTGAATACTGTTATTGTTGAATCTTTTCAGTTGTGTTCAACTCTTCCTGACTCCATCTAGGATTTTCTTGGCAAAGATATTAGGATGATTTGCCACTTCCTTCTCCAGTTCATTTTATAAATGAGGAAACCAAGGCAAACAGGGATAAGTGACTTGCCCAGGGTTACACAACTAGTAGCTGGATTTGAACTCAGGTCTTCCTGACTCCAGGTCCAATGTTCTATCCACTGTACCACTTAGTTGCCCTATCTAAATATTATTGTGGTCAATAGAAATTAAAGAATTTATTTTTTAAATATGTATATTTTAGGGGGGAAGGAAAAACCATCCTCATTCAAGTTTGCGCTCCAAGAAGGCTTCCTCTCAAATTGTAAATCATCCTACTTTTGTGGTCCCCACTTCTATCACTGAACATAGATAGATGGATTGAGAAACAAATGGATGGATCCCTCTACACTTAATCATCAACTATTAAGGAGGACATTTCCCTGACTTCTTTTCATGTTCTCTCATTCCCAGCCCAACCCCTGTCCCAATTCAACATTGCCTATCTCTTCTACCCCATGCTCTGGAATTCCTGTTACATAGCAAACTCTTCAGCTTAAACTGTTTTTTCTCATACTTGTTCCAACTATGAATCCATACTGATACTCATCTCCCCTCTGATAATATTTTATTCCCAACTGCCCTCTCTACTACTGGATGTATTTTCTCTCACATTTTTCCTTTACTACTTTTCCCCTATCACACTCAGCAAGGCAGTCCAATGGATAGAGGGCTAGGCCTGGAGTCAGGAAGACATGAGTTCAAATCTAGCCTTAAACACTATCTGTGTGACTCTGGGCAAGTAACGCAACCTGTTTGCCTCAGTTTCCCCAACTGTAAAAATAGAGATAATAATAGTACCTCTTTCCCAGGGTTGTTGTAAAAATTAAATAAACTGACATTTGTAAAGTATTTAGCATTTGTATGGTAGCTAAATGGAGTGGTGGTTAGGACACTGGGTCTGGGGCCAGGAAGATATGAGTTCAAATCTATTCTTAGAAACTAGCTTTGTGACCTTGGGCAAGTCACTTCATTCTGTTTGACTCAGTTTCCTTATCAGTAAAATGAGCTGGAGAAGGAAATGGCAAACCACTCCAGTATCTTTTCCAAGAAAACTCCAAATGGGGTCAAGAAGAGTCAGATATGACTGAACCACAACATTATTATTACTACTGTATTATGTTCTAATGTCCCTCAGATTCTGACATTCTGCGTAAGTTCTGACAATTTGTGTTCTATGGTCCTAATAGGGAAAGCTAAGATATGTATACGAATTATTATGAGGTAGTAGGTTGGGATGTGTGAATAAGAAGTGTCTAAAGTATTACAGAAGCTCTAAGGAAAAAAAGAGAATCCTAAAAAGTTTTTTGGTAAGATGAGAAATACAAAGGATCAAGGAAGGCTTCTTGGAAGAGGAGGGTATGTGGGCTGGCTGGCAAAGTGTAAGTAAAATTAATATAGGCTGAAACAGGTGATGGTGGTGGTGGTGGTCTTGGTAATTCTACTCCAGCAAACAGGGATCTGGAGTTAGTGGGAAGGGCTTAGTCCTTGGAAGCTGGAGGTGGGAAGGGCTGGCTTTCAGGGTGCCAAAGCTATGAAGTAGAAGGGAAGAATTCCTGGTAAGTAGGGGAAAGGTCATGGCAGACCTCCTCTAGAGACTTTGAGCTTTGCCCACTCGGGACTGGAAAAGCACAAAACATTTAGATAACGGTCACCCCGCCCCCTCCAAACACACCTGGGAGGAGGGGCAGATTTGTCTGATTGGTCATTTCTCCTACCATTCACCCCAAACTCCCACCCCTACCAATTAGTCTCAAGGGGTGGGATTTCAGCTCGCTCTTGATGTTTTTTAGCCCTCACCAGAGTGGAAATGTCATAAAGTTGAGCCAGCTGGGGTTTGGGAAACAGTTGAGGGAAGGGATTCAATGTCTGGTGGTTCAAGAAGTTGCAATCCAAAATCTGGGGAAGGAAGAAGAAACCTGTCTTGAGCATCCCCTCATGAATAGGGACGTTGCCTCAGAAAAGGTGAGGAGGGGATGGGAGATTCTCCGGATTGGGGGAACGAGAGCATTTGAAAGTCCCGACTTCTCTGGGTCTCGGTTTTCACATCTGTATAATGAGGTGGGAAGACCACATGATCTCAAAGGATCCTTCGGGCTTCAGCTACAGTAATCTGAATTTGGATGGGGGTTCTTGTGTCACAGGTACAGAACAAAGGGGTCTTAGGCCTGTGTCAGAGCTGGGAAGAATTTAGGATACACAAATGTTAGAGTTGGGAGCCACTTCGGAACATGAGGCCCAGTGGGGGATTTAAAGATCTTCTATACCAGCCTCCTCCTTATTTCATAGATGAGGAAACTCAGGCTCAATGACTTGCTCGAAGTCAGACAAGTGAGTTTGTGGCGAGGGTCTGTCCATTCTTCCCTGATACTGTGCCCTCCCTGGCCACTGCTCTCCCAGTCTCTTGTTCCCTATGGCCAAAGCCCCTCTGTGGAAGCTCAGGACATACAGGTGGATGCCCACAATACTTGGCAAAATAAGCAATCAGGTCTGTGGAAAAGCCCAAGGGCTCTACCTATCTCCCCTGCCTTCATTCAGCAGGAGGGGAGAGAGATAGAGGCATAGAGACAAAAAGAGAGAGAACTGATGTTTCTATAGCCCTTTATACATTATTTCCTGAGTCCTACTACATTCTTGTAAAGAATATTTACAGGCATTAGCATCCTCATTTTACAAAAGGACCCTTGCCCATGATCACACCGTTTATTAAGAACTAGACATGCCCTTTCTGGTCCTAAGACCTGCACCTTGTTTACATGGCCCTCTCTGAGGGCAGGGGGAGCTACACTAATGCCCTTTTCCCTTTTAGTTCCAGATGGCCTCTTCCTGCCCCATGGGGTCCGTTGACAGCCTGGAGCTTCTAGATCTTCTCTTTGACCCACAGGATGGGGTCTTATGGCTTATGGAGCTAGGAGGTCCTGATTGTGCCCCTGCTAAGGACCAAGTGAGTTCCTACTCGTCCCACAACCCCTTGGACGATGTTCTCTCGGTTGAATCAGCAGCAGTCAGATCTCCTACCTCCCAAACAAAGGATTATACATTAATTTAGAATGAGAAGGAATCTCGGAGAGTTCTCAGTATCCTCCTGCCAAAGCCTCTCAGCAATTGTTCCATTCCTGACCAGAGTTCTTAGGCGTCAGGAGTGGAGTCTCTATTTTTAATCCTCTCAACTCTAAGCCCTCTTTACTTATCTTTGCTTTCTTCTTTGGTTCCTAGCAGACTCCACCGGCTCCAGAACCAGACAAATTCCTTAATTCTATCTTAGGATATGGGGACTCTAATCCCAGCTCTCCACTCTGGTCACCAGCTGCCAGTGACAGTGGGATCTCTGAGGACCTGCCCTCTGACCCCCAGGACAGCCCACAGTGCTTTCACACTGGGACCAGCCCAGATGGCCACCAAAAGGCTTCTCAACCTTCCTACTGTCATGCTGGCCACTTCCCTGGCCTGACTGGGCCTGAAAGGCCAAGAGCCCAAGTGCTAGAATCATCTGTGTCCATAGATCTGGGTGAGTGCTGGCACTGACCCAGGCCACTGTCCTTTATATCACCTTATCAGAATATATCCCTTCCCTACCTCCCTGCCCCCCCACCTCCACCCCAACCAGCCACACTTAGCCTGATATGTTTTTTTTTATTAAATTGAGAAGGATTAGGGACAGGGAATAGGGGATCCTAAAGTTAAACTCAAGGAAATCCATATTTGCAAAGGGAAGACAAAAAAAGACCTTAATGGGTAAGAGTAATTTGGATGTGTGAAGTTGGAAGTTATCTGGTTAGGAAAGAATGGGGTTCAAGGCAGTAATTGCCTGAGAACAAAATTCCAAGATGAAAGGGATCCCTAGGACTTGGTATGGTTAAGTTCCAAGTATCAGAAGGGCTTAGGGCCAGTAGGAGGAATAAAAGCCCTCACCTTTCCTTCCCAAAATTGGGTGAGTGAGCTCCAAGAGGGGATACCTGGGCCTGAGGGTGTTGGCATGACCAGGGCTGAAGAGACCTGTAGCAAATACCAGCCCTGAGAGATTTCTTCTCTTGTCCTATGTCCCTGGGGCAGAAATGTGGAGCCCAGGAGGCATCTTCCAGGATAGTCCAAAGCTGACAGGCTCACCTCCATCCTGTACCCTCACAGTCAAGGACCTGCTCCTATCCAGTAATGTGGACATGGTGAGCTCCTTCTTCACGACGCCCTGTTTGTATGTCATGTTCCTGAACTGCCCTCCACTTCCCCCTACATCCTTCGTCTCCCGGTAACTTCACACCTAGACCCCCCTCGTCCCATCCCTGAATTTGTTCCCATATTGGCCTAGCTGTCCTGGCTGTCACCCACAGCTAGGTTAGCCCCCCAGAGGTTCCTGCCCACATACAGGCTTCAATAAGACATAGAAAGTTAGAGATAGGAGGGACCTTAGAGATCAAGAGCTGGAAAGGGTATCGGAGTTTAGATACAACCCTCTCATTTGCTAGCTAGGGAGCCAAGGTCCAGAGAGTGATAAGCCAGGGTGGAGGAAGGAAAGATTTAAATCCAGGGTTCTTTCTATTATGACAAAGCTGACTCTTAGTTGATGAGACAACTGAGGCTCAGAAATGAAGGCTAAGGGGAGCTAGGTGGCTCGGTGGCTCGAGACAGGTTGTTAAATCTGGTTCAAATCTGACCTTGGACACTTCCTAGCTGGGAAAGCCACCTAATCCCAAAGGCCTAGCCCTTACCACTCTTCTGTTCTTGGATTCAATACTTAGTATCAATTCTAAGACAGAAGGGAAGGCTTAAAAAAAAAAGTGAAGGCTACACTTCAGGACCCCTCAGTGTCATAGGTGGGATCTGAACCCAGGTCTCCTGCCTCCTATGCCAGGGCTCTTTCTGCCATGCTCAGTCACTCCCTTTGACCCTGAACCTTTGGCCTCTCTGGCATTAAACCTATTTGCTCCCTCCCTCCTCCCCCTGGATCTCCTTTGCCAGCCTGGGCTCAACATAAGCAGCTTTGGGGGATGGTCCTGATCCATGACTATCCTCTCTGGGACTTTGGGTCTGCCTGTAGCAGCAGCAACAGCAGCAGCAGCAGGGATCTCCAGCTGTGCAGAGGCCAGGTGTTGGCCACAGCCAGGAACTGGTGCTGACTGAGGATGAGAAGAAGCTCCTTGCCAAAGAGGGCATCACTCTGCCCACCCAGCTGCCCCTTACCAAGGTGAGCCCCTTCTACCATCGAACTCTCTCTCAAAGAGGAAGTCATTCCCTGAGCCTCCTGTCTGGTCAGTTCCCCACCTTCATTTTTCAGAAGCTCTCCCAACCCCAGGGCCAGGCCCACCTCCCCACGAGACCCAGGGAGAACAATCTGCCTATCTGCCTAGCCCTTTAAAGTTTAAGAACAGATTTTCTTAGTTCTATGAGACGCTTGGCCTGAGCATCACTGCTCCCTTTGTAAGAGAGGAAGTGACCTGACCCAAGTCACATGGCTAGGAATTGTGGGACCTGGGATAGAAATCCAGGCTAGTCTCAGTCTACTGAATTAATTTCCCCAAATATTCCATTGCATGACATCTTAGACTTGGAGGACAACTTCGCAGATTATCTGTTTCTGAAGTAGATAGAACATTGGACATGGTGGAGTCATGGGCTCAGGAGGGTTTGGGACTCTACTGATACTCATTAGTCATGGGACCCTGAGCAAGTTGTTATGTTACCTCTAACAGCCTCATTTCTCTCATCTGTAAAATGGGTTTGGCATGATGGACCCTGCAAGGGAGTTACAAGAAAAATATCTAAACTTTTAGGAAGTACAGAAATGTGAGTTATTCTTCTATGATTTTGGGATTCTCCAAGGAAAATCAATGTGACGAACTGTCACACTGAGGAGTTAGGTGCTTAATGTATCCACTCTCAGGAGCACTGTTTAGAATAGGAAATAAATCTTTAAATGGTGGGATTTCAGGTGCCTGTGGAGGAGACAATTTGGTGAGTCTTCCAATTGCCTCTCACTACATACCAGTTAGGCCATCTCGTACTACCAGAGAGCCAATGGCTCCTCATAGGGAGGTGGCTAGCTATGGTCACTTTGGTTATACCCATGCCTTTGGAGGCCAGGGCAATAAGAAGGAGAGGTGGGGCTCTCAGCGCAAATGAGCAGACAGTACAGTGACTCTATACAAAGTTGTTCTCAGCTACAGAGAGAAAAATAATTGGTCTTGATATCAAAGGGCTAGGAAACTGGGATTTCATGGAAAGCACATGGAAGGCAGGGAAGCTGAGATTCTGAGGATCAGGAGAATTTGGCTGTCAGGACCACAGACTGTCCACTTGATTCTACCGAGTCTTGTCTGGCAGTATGAAGAACGAGTGCTCAAGAAGATCCGAAGGAAAATAAGAAACAAGCAGTCAGCACAAGAAAGCCGGAAAAAGAAGAAGGAATACATTGATGGGCTGGAGAACCGGTAATGAACTTCCCTGACATCTGTTTCATGCTAGGAGTAAATTCATCTCTCATGATGATGAGAGGGCATGCCAGGCATTGGTGCTTCCATCTGACAGATGGAAACTGAAGCCCAGGAAGGGGAAGGGGCTTGACCATAATCATATAACAATGAATGAGAAGCACAACTACTTGTTTTGGGAAAGACCTTAGAATTTGTCCAGTGCAACACTTTCATTTGACAGATGGGGAAGCTGAGGCCCAAAAAAGGTAGGTGATTTGTTCAAAACCACAAAGCATGTCAGTGGCAGAACCAGGACAAGAACCAAGGTCCTGTGACTTATGGTCCTGGGTTTCATTCAACCACAATAGGACCTGTCTCTGTGTTCCCATGACCTCTCTTTCATTCACCTTAATTTCCAAGGAAGCCTGAGCCAACCAAGGCAACATATCCTTGGGAGGAAGCTAGAAAGAAGCAAGAGATGGGAGGAAGATTAGCTGAAGGAACTGGGGTGGTTAGGCTAGAGAAGAGCAGATTTCGAGAACATCATCATCTTTCTCCTGTACCCTCCCTGGCCTTCAAGGCTCTTTCTAGGATAGTCTTCTCTCTGCACCCTCTCTTGGAAGTCATGAGCTGAATATTCAGATGACTCACAGATCTATATATTCAGCCCTAATCTTTCTCCTGAGCTCTAGTCTCATATCATCAAACAGATATCTCTATTTGGATGTTTCATAGGCATCTCAAACTCAATATGTCTAAGACATATTTCATTAGCTTCCTTCTGAATTTCCTATCAGTTGCCACATCTAATTAATTCTCCTTCCATGTCTCTTACATCCATATCCTTCTCTCAACTGACAGTGCCAACTCTGGTTCTGACCCTCATTACCTATGATCTGACCTTTTGCAGTAATCTCCTAATTGGTCTCCCTGTCTCAAATTTCTTGAATCCAGCCTTTGCACTGCTGCCAAAGTGATGTTCTAAAGCCCAGGTCTGACTATATCACTCCACTACTCAGAAAACTCAAATGGCTTCCTATTACTTCCAGAACTAAATACAAACTTTTCCATCTGGCATTTAAAACTCTCCATTACCATGCTCTTTCCCATTTTCTAGTTTCTTAGACTTTACTCCCCTCCATGTATTTTAACCTGATGATGTTACCAGAAGCTTTGATGCCTCCTCATTGCTCTTAGGATAAAACACAACCCCCCCCCCCCCAGCTTGACACTTAAAGCTCTTTACCATCTGGATCCAGCCTCCCTTTAGGACTTATTTCATTTTGTTCCCTTTCATATATTATATGTTCCCCATCCCCACTGGCATATTTTGCTGTCCTCTAAACTCGGCATTCTGCTGCCCCAATTCATGCTTTTTCACTGGCTTTCTTCTATGCCTAGAATGAAACTTCTTTCTCAAGTTTCTCCCTGTTAAAATTATTAGCTTTCTTCAAAGCAATACTGGAGACTGCCTTCCCCTTGAAGCTCTTTCTCATCCCCCTATGGGTTAGTTCGTGCTGTCTCCTCTCCCCAGCCCCTCTCCTCCCCTATTCCCCTCCTCCTCCTCTCTCTGACTCTTTGCCTCTCTCCAAGCCATCTTGTAGGGCTTCTAGTGGTTGGCATAAGTATTTGAAATGGGGAAGAGGGATGAGACTCCTTTTGTGTGGCACCAAGGAATAGATTTTATCTTTGATGTCCTATATCTTGGCCAAATCATTTCAATGCTCTGAGCCTCAATTTTCTCATTTATAAAATGAAAGGGTTAGACTAAATGCTCTTATAGGGACCTTCGAGTCTCAAAGAAGATGGGATGCCTCTGAAGTAATGCACCACAGATCACTGGGAAGGCTTCTGAAGATAGAGGAATCACTGGGGATTTTGTAGAAGGACCCCTGCCCAGGTGTGGGTTACAATAGCTGCCCTGAGCATTCCTTTTGGATGTGAAGTAAGAGTGGGAAAGACTTCATCTCTTCCCATGTTTCATTACCTGGCAATTAAGCTGAAGTGTCTTGGGCTTATCTCTCCAGGGGTTGGGGTTGAGTGACACCTTCCACTCCCTGTTCTTGTAGCATGTCGGAATGCACAGCTGAGAATCAGGAGCTCCAGAGGAAAGTCTTGCACTTGGAGAAACAAAATCTGTAAGTCTGAACATTCTCTCCCCTCATACCACCAGATGAAGGGAGGGGAGGTGGGATCAATCTAGTCTAATCAGCCCCAGAGACCCTAAATGAGCAAGTACCAAGCTCACTCTTACTCTTCGATGGATGGACTAAGTTCAAACTCTTCAGCTTGGCATTGGAGTCCTTCACAGCCACTACTCTAGCCTCAATTTCCCTCTACAATCCTGTTCTCTAGCACCAACACTAGCCCCTCTACCCCAGCCAATTCAGGTTCTCATTTGCATCCACTAAGCTTATTCCTGTTCCCTCTCCTCAAGAACACCCTCCTTCCTCTCTGCTCAGAGTTCAGTTCAAGTTCTGTTTTGCCCAGAAAATCTTCCCAGATCCCTCCCCTTATTCCCACAACTTTTGCCCTCATTGAGCTCTTCTCTGATCACCAACAGAATTTATCTACCCTTCATTTGGCATGGAGAACATCTAATCATGGGACAACTCATCCTTGTCTGGAACTCTTTTTTATCCTACTTCTTTTAAATGTTTTGTGTATTGTCTCCCCACCTACATTGTAAAGTCTTTGGCTGGGCCTGGGCTGGCTCCTTTACTATCCCCCTAGGAGAAGGGGGAAATCAGTAAAAAGACCAGTGAACTAATGGCTCCCTCCAGAGCTTCAAATGCAATTCAAAGAGCTGTCTGAAACTTCCTATACAGTCAAAACTGTGGGAGATCAAAGAAATTGAGGGTTGTCTGGAAGCTAGCCCCTGCCTCTGAGGACTTAAGAGTCTGGCTGGTGAGAAAAGACTTACCCATCCTATAAAACAAGAAGATTACAGCTCACATTTACAACCCACTGGATGTCTGTTGTCCTAGGACTAGGCTAGCTGACCTTAGAGAGGCTCTTCACCACAAGGTTGGCTATCAGATGATAAAATGTTCAATTGATAGTGACTCATGCTCTAATAAGAAAAGGTTGCAATCTGTGTTTGTGGGAGGAACCTCTATATAAATAGAATCATGGACATTCGATGACAGATAAATATGCCACCATAGTTTGGAAGCAAGAGACCATGAAGGTCAGATTCTATGTCCATCTTTGTCACCTCTTTCACCGGTGTCTGTTCTTCTCTTTGGGCCTTGGTTTCTCTTTCTGCAAAGTGAGGGATGGTAGGATTTAGATTTGATTTCTAAGAGCCCTTCAGTCCAAAATGTCTATGAGAGTTTTTGTGAGATTCAGGTCTTAAAGAGGGACTTTGTGCTTTTTTAATGATAGCCCAATAAGGTATTTTACATAAAGAAATCGAGTTTCAAAGAGAATGACTTGCTCAAGGTCACACAACTTGAAAAGACTGGAGCTGAGACTTGAATTCAGGACTCCTGTATGTAATAGCAGTACTTTTTTCCATTATATAATACAATACCATGGAATTAAGTCAAGACTGAAGGAACTCAGGAGAGATATAGAGGTTGGGTGGAGGAGGATGGAAGGTGGCTTGGGAAGATTTCTTGGAGGAAACAGGGATTGAACTGGCCCCTGAAGGATGGGATTGGTCTAAAAAAGAGAGGGGCATTTCCTAGCTGTGTGACCCTGAGAAAGTCACTTAACTTCAACTGCCTAGCCCTAGCTGCTCTTCTGCATTGGAACCAAAACTTAATATTGATTCTAAGATAGAAGGTAAGGGCTTTTAAAAAACCACAAAAGACAGGGTAGTGGTACAATTTTGGAGAGGTGGGGAAGGCAACTGATAAAAGTATAGGAGGGCAAAAATGAAAACTGCATAGTTTGAGATGCCTAAGTCTGACCTGACTTGACCAGGTTTTTCCTTGTACTCCCTAGATCTCTCATAGAGCAGCTGAAGAAACTCCAGGCCCTCATGGTACATTCTACAAGCAAATCGGCCCAGACAGGCACCTGTATAGCAGTATGTTCTCTCCTCCTAAACTTTTTTTTGTTACTTCTTCCTGGGGCCTCTAACCTGAGTGATAGAAATAAGAGAAAGTTGACACCTAACTGATTGGTGCCTGCAAGGAGTCAAAGTCAGAGAAAGAAGTGGGCAGAGCCTTTCTATTTCAGACTTCAAGTCTCGGCCCCCAATTCCATCCAACAAACATTTATTAAATTGCCTCCTATGTGCAGGCACTTTGTTAAGTGTTGGGGATACAAAGACAAAAAGAAAAACCATCTTTGACTTCAAGGTACTTAAATTCTACCTTAAAGGGCAGAAAAATAATTCCCATAGCACTTTACAGGCCCATTTGAGACTCTCCAACTCAGAATGAAGAAAGTGGAGGAGAGATCTGATTAACCACTTCTGAAGTCATAAGTCAGAGATAAGAATTAGAGATCACAGAAAATAAAATGCCAGAGCTAGAAGGAACTTTAGAACATAAGAATGTCAAAGCTGGAAGCCATCTTAGAAAACAGAATGTCAGAGTTGGAAAGGACTTTAGAAACTGGGATGCCAATGCTGGGACCATAGAGGTCATCAATTCAATTCAACAAGCATTTACAGGTGCCTAGAATGTGCCATGCACACATAGTGTTAAGCACTGGGGATATAAAGAAAAAAATGAGCCATCTGTTTTCAAGATGGCACAGGGATGTTGGATATGGAGTCAACAAGACCAGAATTTAAATCCTTCCTCAAGCTATGTGACCTTGGGCAGGACATTAACCTCTGTTTGACCTAGCTTTCACATCTGTAAAATGGGGATAATAGCCCTTACCTTGCAGAATTGTTGTGAGGATCAGATGAGATAACAGGTAAATTGCTTTAGACTGTACAGTACAAAAGTACTGTACAAATGCTACCTATTATTATTGCTTCAAAGGAGTTTCCATTTTACTGTGACCTTGAGATACATACATCATATCTGGGGAGAACATAGAATGTCAGGTCTCAAAGGGTCCTTAAAGTATAAACTAGAACAGTGCCTTTCGCATAGAAAGCACTGATGTTTGCTGAATTGAATTTCATATAGTCAGAGCTAGAAAAGGCCTTAGAGATAATCTACTTATCATTTTGAAGAGGAAGAGTCTATATGTGGACTTGCTTGCCCAAGGCCATAGAGGGTACTGATGGCACAGAGCCAACAAGTCTCTTGACTCCAAGTCCAGAGCTCTTTCCACTTCACAGATCAGATGTGGAATTAGAGACCAGGAACTGGGGAAAGGAGAGAGATAAGAGAAATGACCTCCCCCATCAGCCCTTCCTTCCTCTCCTTTGCAAAGAAGCTTACCTTCCAGCCCTGACATTGCCATTACATAGCTGACCATCAGGAAAGGGAGGGCTGAGGTTTCCCAGTTTGGCAGTCAGTTCTAAAGCCCTGGGATGGGAGCTAGGGGAGTCTTGGTACCTGTGACCCTTGTTCTTCCCACCCCAGGTCCTGCTGCTGTCCTTTGCCCTAATCATCTTTCCTTCCATCAGTCCCTTCGCCCCCAACAAAACTGAGGCACCTGGAGACTTTGTGCCAGTCAGAGGTAGGTTCTATCCCCAATCCCTGTCTCCTTATGGAGTTGCCAATGGATCTCTCTTTTCCCTCCCTGATTTCCCTTTGAGTCCTTGGGGGCCCCTCTTACATGATCCTATCAACAGTGAGGATAGGTAGAAGCTAATTAGGGCTAAAGGGCTATTTTTTTTTAACTACACAGATTAGGATTTAGAAATTATTTTAAGAGATCATTTAGTTCAACTCATTTGACAGATGAAGAAACTGAGAATTTAAGTGGCTTTCCTAATTGAAGGGGAGGGAAGTGGAAGGGAATAAGCACTTATAGAGCAGTTACTATGTATCAGGCACTGTGCTAAATGATTTATAAATACTATCTCATTGGATCCTCACAACAATCCTGGGAGGTAGGTGAAGTTATTCCTATTTTATAACTGAAGAAACTGAGGCAGACAAAGGTCAAGTGACTTGTCTGAGTCATAAAGCTAGACAATGTCTGAAGCTGGATTTGAACTCAGCTTTTCTTGACTCCAGCATTTTCTCCACTGTCCCACCAAGCTGCCTCAATACTAAATAGTAAAAAGTATTTGGGGAAAAAATACTCTACATTTCTTAATGGACATCAAGTATCTTGCAAACCATAATCTCACAGCAACTCTGAGAAGACAGTATTAGCTCTATTTTACAGATGAGCAAACTGACGCTCATCAAAGTTAAGTGACTTGCTCAAGGTTGAGGGAGGGAGCTAGGATTCCAAAACAGAGATTTGCTGACAAGCTCCAATGATCCTTCCTCTACTCGAAGTTACCTAAGCAGGTACCAAAGCGATGGCTTAGGTAGCTGATGTGTAAGCTGAGGCCCTGTAGCTCCGAAGCCAGTGGCCTTTCCATCCTCTAAGTTGCTTTCAATGCAACAGTAATCTATGCTTTCATCTAAGCAGGTACATGGTCCACCAATCTGTATGTATGCACAATATGTATCTTTCCACCCCTTTGGACAAAAAACTCTCCAGCTGGTAGCCTACCCTCAGGTTGGGAGCCTCTCTCCACAGGGTAATACTTTTTAAAAAATGTATAAACATCTGCATATAAGTATACATACATGCACATCTGTAACAGGTCACATAAGGCCGGTGGGGACATATATCACAACATGCTTTACACAAAAACACAACAAAAAAGTTAGTTCCCTGCCTGACTGTAGCTGCCAAAGCTTGCCCTTCTCGCCCTAATTTCTGAGGCCCTGGGTCACCTCCACTCCTCAGCGAGGCACTGGAAGTCTGTAATGGAGAACTAACAGTCTATACTGAGAGTTCCCTACTCTGATGAACTCAGAGGTAGAAGTCAAAATATAAGAAGCAGGTCCTGATCCGCTTATGTGGCCAGGGCCCTTTTTCTCAGCCCTGCCAGAGAGGAGTATAAGTTTTATTGGCCCTAAAGGGTTGGCAGCAGAGCCAGGAGAGGCATCTGAGGCTTTGCCCTGGCTGGCTGGCTGGCTTGCTCCTAGGGGGCCTCCACAACCCCACTTCCAACGCTTTCCTGACCTGTCCTCTCTCTCCCTCGCTCCAGTGTTCTCCAGGTCGCTGCATGCTGATGCCGCCTCTAGAGTGTTCCATGCTCCAGTCCCAGGAGGGGAGGAGCTAGGTCCCCGAGCCCCAAGCCGCTGGAGCCGCTATCCCCAGGAGGCTGGTGGCCCAGGGCCTCTGTCCGAGGTCACTCCGGGCAACCGGACTCCAGCAGAGGCACCAGAGGCTATGTCTGTGGCGCTACCGGCCAGGGTCGAGATGGGCCATACCAAGGCTGGAGGGCTGCTGGAGGCCGAGGAGGAGCTTTGAGATGGGCACCCCCAGGAGACCCCCCGCTCCAAGCAGAGGCCAGGCAGTATCATTCCCGTGGTGCTGTGGGGGAGTTTAAAATGGGCTGCAAGAGGAATGGTCCATTATAGGTCAGGTCCCTGCATCCTGCATCAGTCTCCTACATCCTGCCAGGGCTGGACCCAGGCCAAAGAGTGACGTGGTCACCCCCAATCCTCCATCTCCTCTGCTTCAGACTGAGAGGAAGCTACTAGACAGAGACCAAAACATAGACAGACTTGCAGAGGATGTCAGAAATGGAAGGTGCCTTAAAGACCAGATCAGTTCCCTGACTCTGCATATGAGAAAACTGATGCCCAAAGGTGAGGAAGGAACTTGCTTAAGTTCATCCAGAGAATCTGGGATCTGTCCAAGTCTAGGACTAGGTCTTCTGAGTCCCAGCCCTGGCCCCTTTCTACAGACATATATTGCCAACCCCAGGAACAAATCAGTCTGCATGACTAGGCTAAGATATGTATCCTGGCATCCCAGAAAAAGATAATTCCAGAGCCCCCAGAAGTACGTGGAAGAAATCTTGAACCTTGGGGGCTATCCCCATCTCCCAAGTTCAGCCTTTCAGGAAATCCTATAGGTTCTACCCCTGAAGCCTTGGGGATGTTTTCTCTCTTCTCCCAATTCCCTGGAGGTAGGATTTTTGTAAACAGAAGTAATTCCTTAATAAAGTATTTTGGCAGAAAGTGGCTGGAATGTTTCTGGTTTTGGGGAGAAATGAGTGAGGTATAGCAAATGAACTATAGATGGAATCTCAAGCCAGGGCTGTTATTGGAGGAAGGGTCCTGCAGATCTGAGGCAAAATCTCACCCTTTTCCTACAACCCCAACAGGGCTTGCTTGGCTGTGGCAACACCTCAGAAGCCTGGGCCTGTCTGGCCATTTTGGTATGTTCTCATCCCCATCTCCTCTGGGGAACCCCACTCTCCTCACCTGTCACAGGCAATGTGTAGAGAGGAGACACTGCCACAGCAGGAATACCATTCTGAGAATAGAGAGAATGTTTCAGGACCTTGGAGAGCAGCACTGCTGCTGGCTAAGCATGAAATTTGGATTCAGATTCCCTTTTATCAAACTGGAAATTGAGGGTTTGTTGACTCTTAATTCTCAAATTCTGAAGTGACAGTCCTGAGAAGTTAGATTACTTTCTCCACATCACACATTTGTAACTAAAAGAATTTTTAAGTTGGGACCAGATTTAAATCCTATGATCTTAAGTCAATGTAGGTGAGGAAAGAACAAGCCTGCCAGGACTACAGTCCAAAAGGGAAGAAGGATCTTATGATTTTAGAGGAGAAAAAGAAAACCAAAGGTCACAGAGCCTGAATGTGAAGTCAAATCCCCCTAACAACAGTCCTAATGCTCTTCACTCCAGAGTTCAGCTGGCTCCAGTCTCTCCCTCTTCCAATTCAAATGCCCTCCCCTTTCTTAATGGGACAACAATGGGGTCTAGAGCCACAAGAAGGAGAATTCCAGAGGGCCAAATGTCTTCTGTCTGATCCCTAGCAGGGGCAAAAGGCTCAGTCAAGGGACTCATTATAGACCCCAGAAGCAGTTTTTCCCTATCAGATACTTGGATACTTCCTTATTACTGGAAAAACCTGGAGGATTGGAGGGAGAAGGTAAGGAGGGGAAAGAGACAACAAACAAAATATAGAGAAAATAGATACTTGGAACTTTTTGGAAGATACTGTGGATCACAGTATCTACAGAGGTGGAATAGACCTTAAGAGATTATTTATTATATTGAAGTCCAACCCCTTCATTTCATGGATGAGGAAACTAAAGCCACAAGAGGAGAAATGGACTTTTCCAAAACAATACAAGTAGTAAGTGTCACAAGAAGCACTTTAACCTGGGCCCTGTGGCTACAGATTCAGAGTTCTTTTAATATGTTCCCTGAGGGAGGAAGGAAAATATTTATGGAGAAAAGCCAATCCATAGCCTGCTCTCTCCCCAGAACTAGCCTTCTTGCTGTTTCTCACACCCAACACTCTTTCACCTTAGGTTTTCTGTTCCTCCTGCCTAGATACACTCTGTCCTCACCTCCACCTTAGACTCCCTTCAAAACTTAACTCAAGCACCAGAGAGAGAGAGAGAGTGGGTGTATGTGTGTTCGAATATGAATGAGAGAGAGACTGGCAAGTGTTTTTTTCCCCACATCCTGGCCCCTGCTATTAAAGTCTCAGGGATATCACTTCCTATTTGGCTGGGGATAAAGTACAGGCTCCAAGCTGCCTCGGAGTTTCATTTTCTATTAAGCTGTTTACTTTCTCAGATCTCTTGATCCTGAGGTCCCCTGAGCAGGGACTGTACAGAAAATGCTAGACATGGCCCTAGTGGAAGATCCCAATAGTTTTGGCAGAAAGGCCTGTGGACCAGGTAGCCTCATCCTCCCTTTCTCTCCCTTAACAAATGTCTACATCTTTCCAGGCTAGGGCCAAGATAGACTCAATGACTATGGGCCAGATCAATTTAGGTGGATGAAACCTAGAGAAACTTCCAAAGCAGAAGTTGTAGGCCCTGGCTTGGGCCAGGGTGGGATATTGCACTGAAAGCCGGAACCCACCTTGATCCCCAACACAAAATCCACATTTAGGAGACTCAATCAGAAAGGCAAAGAGATCATGAGATGTTCAGCTGGAAAAGATCTTAAAAACCATTTAGTCTTTCCTCTCATTTTTTTTTATAGGCAATGGGGGTCAAGTGACTTGCCCAGGGTCACACAGCTGGAAAGTGTCTGAGGCCAGATTTGAACCTAGGACCTCCCGTCTCTAGGCCTGACTCTCAATCCACTGAGCTACCCAGCTGCCCCCTTTCCTCTCATTTTTAAGTAGAGAAGCAGGTCCAGAGATTGGATGGAACTTGCCCAGAGTTCCACAGCTAGTGCCCAAGCTAGAACTGGAACCTCATTTGGGGCTTTGGGACTTGATTCTCCCTTATCTTAGCAGCCCCTGACAGTTTATTCACCAAGTATGGCTGTAATCCTTGTGCAGAAGGAGGTAGGTGCACATGCCCAGGCAACAGGGAAAGAGAGAAGGCAAAATGACCCATTTATGCTCAAGGATCAGGAACTGCCACTGAATTGGCAATGGGAAGGTTGCAACACAAGAGAAACATCTAGAGGTGATATAATCCTTCTCATTAAACTCCCCTTCTGCCTGAGGATAGCTGGTTGGTCTCTAACATGTCTCAAAAGACAAGCTGAAAAAAACAGGCTCTGCAGGGCTGGCAAAGGTAAGAGTCCTAGGGGCTGAGAATGCCCATAGGCCCCTCTTATGTTTGTTGTTCTTAGCACCAGATTCCCCAGTGACTTCAGAGAAGATGAGGGACAAGAGCAGGCATGACAGAATCAGAAGATTTAGAGATGGAAAAGACTTCAGGTTTACAGAAAGGAAAAATGAGTCTCAGAGAGAAGGAAATTAGTGAAGGTCACACAGGACTCTGATGACTGGTCTAGAGGTAGAAAACAAGTCCTGACTACAGTGAGAGAGAGAACAGCAGAGGGTTGAAGACAAGGTCCTTAGAGGGGATCAGAAGTCTGGGAGATGTTGTTTTGCAAACAGAAGGAAAATAAAATTGTTTCTATTTTAAAAAAAAAAAACCTCTAGTATGAAAAAAGAAATCAAATTTATTTAAAAATAAAAAACCCACCTAGACTTGCTCATTCCCATCAAAGGATCATAACTTAGAGGAACTGGAAAAGCCCTTCAAGATTAACTAGTTCAACTTCATTTTACAAATATGAAACTATAAGGCCCAGAGGAGTGAAGCAACTTTTCCAAAGTTACACAGGATGGGATTCAAACCCAAGACTCTAAGTCACCGGGACTTAGTATTGGACAGGCCTGTAGATATTGCTTGAGTGTATTCCCCTTCTGTACAGTGAGGAAGACTGGGGCTTAGAGAGGAGTACATAAGGCTGAGTCCACATGCTGTCTCAAACCAATTCAGCTGGGCATAGGTTCCACTTTCACCCTCTTGGGCAGCTGGGTGGCAGGGGGCCGTTCCCGTTTGCCCCCTTCCTGCTTTGGTCTGTGGCGCTGGGCAGGGACCTCTGCCTTGGGTGCTGCAGGCAGGGCTTGCAGGGTGTGGGGCTCAGCTTTCACCTGTATCGGAAGGGGCAAGAGGGGTGGGGCCCGTTCCACCACAAGGGGCCCCTGCCACTCAGGGATCTCCAAGCATAGGTGCTTCATGAGCTTGGCCATGACATCATCGACGTAGCCATGAATTCGAAGGTCAGCCTGGCGATCCTGGGAGGAAAGGGGAGGCAGACCTAAGTGAAAGAAACCTTGCCAGGTGAAAGATGAGGCCAGAGAATAAACTCTCTCATGGAGTAAATGGGGCCAAGTACTCACATGTTTGGTGGCCTGCAGGTTGACTATGACCAAGCGGCCTCCTTTGCGTTTAGTGAGCAGAGGCAGGTTGCCACTGGGTCGGATCTGCAATGATGTACCCAGAGTGATGGAGAGATCTGCATTCCTAGAAATTAAATGGGATGATCTCAATACACTCAGTTCCCTGGATCCCCTTAGATGTGGACCTTTCCTCCTCCTCCTCCTCACAATAGTAAGACCACAGGGCTAAGGCCAGCATTGTCACCTTCCCAGTCCCCCAGGCTGAAAAAACACTATTATCTCTGCATTCTCCCTCTCCTTATTCCCCAAACTCAATAAGGTATAGGGGGAAGAATGCTGAAAGTTGGGAGTCAGAACGCCCAGATTCAAAGCTGACTCCTACACTGGCTAGAGCTTTTCTATCTCTTCAGAACCTTGAGTTTTGAGCCTGAGCTTGTTCATCTGCTAAATGGAAGAATAACACAAATATTATCCTTTTCAAGCTGTTTTGTGATTAGAATAATCTGTGAATTTTAAAATGCTTTAGGAAAAAATGAGAAGCTAACAGTATTTTATTATTCAGCCCTCAAAGTCCTGTTGATTTTACCAGTATTATTTTAGCATCTACTATTTTAGTATCTTCATTCTCATAAACCACAGGTGCTCCCTACTACCACTGACCCCAGAAAGAAGAAGGACAGGGAAGATGAAAGAGGAGGGAGCGAAACACTCAGAGTTTATCATACCTACAAGCTTCATCAGCAAGGCTGAGGTCTCGATCAGGCAGAGCATCTTCCCAGTCCAGGATTGTGTCCCTCAGTTCTCCCCTACAATGGGCAAATAGGAATCCCTAAGTGACTGAGCACCTGTGACTGGCTACCCTCAAGCAAAGCCAAAATGAGCTGCTTAACCTTAAGCAATCAATAGGGCATCAGAGAAGAAGCCAACAGACTAGAGTTGTTGGAAATAGGATTCTACTAATTAGCCCAAGAAAAGTGATTCTGGATAATGATTCCTTGTTTGTCCTTTGTTTCTGAAAAGGATCAATGACATTGCTGGGTGATGACTTTCAAGTGAACTGGATGTCAATCAGGTAGAGGTGCATAGTCATCAGCCTCACTCTCTTTTCTAGAGTTATCCAAGTCCAATGGCAAGACAAAAGTCAAGATGACTGGATATGGCCCAGGATGCAATGGATGACCTTGGCATCTTCCATGTTTGATCAAGCTCTAGGTGCTCCACGGAACAAACTATTCTTATCCAACCATTCTGCCCAGGGAAGTCTTTACATGCTTGGGGTAGATACCTTCCTAACTCATCAACAGGTTTAAGGCCTGTTGGTTAACTTCAATCTGGTTTAGCCCAGTCTACTGAAAGTTTTACTGAGGAGTAGCTCCTGTGCATGCTACAGCTTCTTAGAGCCACAAGTGAGAGTTGGATGAAAGGTGGACACCAAAGGCAGGTAAGCAGCAAGCCCTTTTAGATTAATGATATGGCAGAGCAGAATGGAAACAATCTGATGTTTGGAGATCTGGATTTGTGTTTCACCTTTGCCACTTGTCTTCTGGGACTATTGGTTCTTGTCTATGCTTTAGCACTGCTTGGCTTTAGGGCCTTGGTCAAGTCACTTGCCCAGAACTAGATGATCTCTAAGGACCCATCCTTAGCTAAACTGTTATCTTGTACATCCTTCTGGTGTTAAGTCTAGCATATGCAATTAGCATTATTATGCAATAAGAGTAATAAATAAAAGGTGTCTGCTTAGGGGGAAGGGATTGGTGGTATTGCTCAACAGCAGAGGTCTCAAAAGGAGTAAAGATGAAAATATGATTGGGAAATGTTAATAAAATAAACAATACAACATATATAATGTTAATTTGTGATTTCCAAAGTCAATATGCACCATCAGAGATCAGTTTCTATTTGAATTTGGACACTAGAATATTTGCAATATGTTTCTACCAGCCTAAAAATGCCCTTTCCCATGGTAAACACTTCCTTATCAAAGCCCCATGAGGTAAAGAAATATAAGGATAATAAATCCTTTTTATGTGTGAAGAACCTGAAGCATAGAAAAAGTGTTATCACCTGCCTAAAGTAACACAGGGAATAAACCATTGTCTTGGGATCTTAGCTCTCCAGCTAGAAGGCACTTCAGAGGCCCCTAACTCCTCATTCTACAGATGAGGAAGTGAAGGGTAAAAGAGTAGAAATGACTAGAACACCTGATCTCTAAAATTCCTTTCAAATCTAATGTCAGTTTCCCAAGGTCACAGAGTTACCTAGAGTTGGGGAAGAGTGTCACTTACCTGCAGGCCCGGAGACCTCGGGCCTTTGCCACAGTGCACAACCGACCTGTTGCCTTGAGGCCCATGCTGCCCACCACCACATCTCGTACATACTGCCTGAAGAAGAGAGATTAGGAATAAGAAAGGAGCAAGAAGAGAGAAAGGGAGGATCGAGGTAGATCTGGACATGAACTTTGTGAATTTTTCTCTCTGACATATTCATCCTTATAGCTAGCTCCATGATATCAAATTTACCACCTGGTCAGTTAGAACTGCCTGAGATGCTCTGACAGGTATAACCTTATTCCCCTTGCCAGAGGTTGGGAGAGTTCCTCTCCCAATTGTGGCTTCAAAAAATTAATTGTATGTGACAACTACAATTTCCCATTATTTAATTAATGTAATCTTTACTTTTAAAAAAATTCCTTATATAAACTTAACCACTAATAATTTTTTTCTTTTTTTGAACAATCTTCAATCTTATCCATGTGGGTGAGCACCTTCCCCTAAAGGGTACACCTCCTAACTCATCCATGCTCTCTAAAAATCACAAATAAATGATCCAAACATTCTGGAAGCAATTTGGAATTCTACTCAAAGGGCTTTAAAAGAATGCAGACCTTTTAATCCAGAAATTGTAAGATTTAAATTAATATCCAACACTCCAAGAATTATATTTTATAGAGCTTATTAATAATCACTTGAAGTAGAAGGAATAAAAAGGAAATAGAATTAAAAATATCTAATTATCTAACAAAATTAAAACCACATAAGCATGTTCTTCCGCCTCTCGCCTCACCTCACCTCCACAGCACACTATCACTGAAAAAGAGAATGAGAGGCAGGGCTACACCAAATTTATATCCTCCCTATGTCAGCACATAACATGAGAAGGAACATGGGATGCTGAGAATTGGAGTTCTAGGGTACAGAAATTAATTACATAATACCACTATTGGGTCTGCATCCCAAAGAGATTTTAAAAAATGGGAAAACCTGTTTGTACAAAAATATTTATAGCTGCTCTTTTTGTGGTGGAAAAAAATTGGAAATTAGGGGCAGCTGGGTAGCTCAGTGGATTGAGAGCCAGGTCTAGAGACCAGAGGTCCTAGGTTCAAATCTGGCCTCAGACACTTCCTAGCTGTGTGATCCTGGGCAAGTCACTTAACCCCCACTGCCTAGCCCTTATCACTCTTCTGCCTTGGAACCAATACCCAGTACTGATTCCAAGACAAATAACAGGACCATCTTAATCTCTCTGGGTTTCAGTTTCTTTCTCTGTAAAATGAAATGATTGAACTATATGGTCTCTGAGGCCCCTTCTAGCTTTAGTGCTATGATCCTACCATCTTGTTTGCTGCTGTCTCCTTATGAATTCTGTTAATGTGTACATTATCAGATATTACTGCTGTTATTAATAATTCATGCTTTAGAAAGCTTTACCTATAGAGGATAGTGTGGGGCAATTTACTTTATCCAATTAAAGATTAGTCATATTTATAAAAGTAGGCATCCCTTGGTCAGGAACCCTATTAGACACTGCTTCTTTAGGAAAATCCAATCTAGTTTACATAGCTTTAATATAAAGTCCCTTTCTTCTAGCAATGGATCCTTCAGTAAGTTCCAGAATTTCCTGGGCTCATGGCTTAGGGAAGTGGCAGGAGAGGCACAGCTAAGAGGTCCTTGGGATTTTTTTATGTAAAGTCATCTATATTCCTCCCCCAGAGCTTCTATAACAATCCCTATGTACTCCTCCCCTTCTCCCTCTTTCCATAAAGAGGCAACTGGGGCACTCACGTCTTACACTTGGCACATTCTTCCACAAACATGTTCCCATGGAGCTCGGCCAGTTTGTCCCTGTGAAAAGGAGGAAATGTGGTGGATAGGATCTTGGAGCTAAATTTTCCCTGACCCTCAAAGTTTAGGTTACTTCACTACCAAGAATCCAAAGACCTTGGAGTTTTGGGCTTTGCCACTATGGCTCAGGGTAAGTCATTTCCCATTGGTTTCAATTTCCTGCATTGCAAGATAGGATTCATACATAGCCTTTACTCCTTCTTCTCCCAAGCGTTTAGAAAAGGGATTTGGAAATCTATAAGTGCTATCACAATATAAAAGCTTTTTTCTAGAATTATTCCAAATAGTGGAAGGTCCCTCAGATGTACAAAGGGGCCGAGAGCAGCTATTCTCTTAAGGAGATCTGAGAAGACTCCTTTATCAGATCAGCTTCTTAAGAAAAATTGGAGCAGTGCCTACTCTTAGGCACATCCACTATCCATTGAAATCCTGACAATGACTTTTAAGACTGGCTCTGACATACTCTGAATTTTGCCCCAGACTTACTCTGTTTCCCATGAATCTTCTTGCATGGCAAATACAAAATCCTCTCCCTCCCTCTCCACAGAAAGCTTTTAGCTACTTCAAACCCCAGCTTAAGAGAAGTATATCACTGAATATGCTGATCAATGGACCAAGAATCACCTTGGGCCAGTGTGTCTGAAGGGGTCAGAATTCAGTTATGAAACAGAAAACACGTGTCCCTAAAACTCCAGCCAAAAGATATGGAAGAGAGCTGAAAAGGGAACCCTGGAGTCCTATTCCAGGCTGGAAAAAGGATAAAGGAATTTTACTCCTCTAAAGAGAATAGCATGAAAACAGAGTGAGACCATGAAGTGTCAGAAAGATCCCAGAAGGCCCCTTACAAACACTGAAGGGAGATGGGGGGGTAATCTGACCCTAGATTTGGACCCCGGGCTTGTGTTGACACTGGATTCCAAAGGGAGTATTCTTGCTTTCAGGATTCAAAGGAGGGGTGATTTAGAGGGGATAGGTTGATAATTCAGGGAAAAACTACAGAGAAAGAATGTACCTGGGGAAGCCGGAGCGTACGTGCAAACCATCTACATTCTGGCTCACCAGGAATTTCAAGATGCCCACTCGCTCCAGTTGGAGCAGGGCCATGTGGGTCTTTGAAGGCCGGGCACTCTCAAATGTTGTATCGAACTTGGGTGCCAGACCCCGTTCTTCCATGGTCCACACACCCTGGGGACCCCTAGAGTGAAAAAAAGAAAGGAGAGAAGCAAGGAAAACAGGGGGCTCAGCTGGGAGATCACTTGTCATCTGTACCTTCCTTAATTCCTGGTTGTGAATCTAGTTTCCCTGAGCAGGGCCTGGAGGAGAGAGGTTGTTCCTTTTCTGTTTATATCTGTACTTAAAACATCCCTTTAGCCTTTTCTATAGGTTTTGTTTGTACAACAAATATTAGTTATGCAAAATAAATTCCTCACTGTCCATGTCCAAAAACTTTCTATGGATTTAGGAAGTGAATTCCTCACAACCTTAAAAGACAGATATTACAAGATTATCCCTTTTTCACACATTAAGAAATCAAAGTCAAGTGATCTGCTCAGAATCCCCCAGGTAGTGAGTTTCAGCAAAGCACTGAAGTCTAGATTTCCTAATGCCAAGAACAGTGCACTTCTCTCTAAACCATCATGGAGCAGTGAAAACTTGAGTTTAATTTCCCACTCTGATACTTACTGGTTGTGTTAGCCTGAAAATGAGAAAATCACAGAGACCTTAGAAGCCATCTCAATCCCATTGCCATATAGTACAGGATTTTTCTTCTGTAAGATTTTCAAATAGTCATTATACAACCTTTGCTCAAATTATTTCCAGTGATGAGTAGTTCATTATCTTTTAAGACAGGCAAGTCTACTATTCCTTATTAAAAAGTTTTCCCCTATACCAAAACAAAACCCAATTCCTGGCAAGTTTTGTCCATTGGTTCTAGCTGTCTTCTGAGGCTAAGCAAAAAAGTATGGTTCTTTTCCCCTTCAAAATCCCCCACCATAACTTGAAGATAGTAATTATGTCCCTTTGGACTCGCCTCTTCTCTAGGCTGAACTGATTGAACAATTTTAACTTCCTCCTCCAGTCCTTGCATGGCATCTTCTTTACTTGTTTCTCCCCAGCTTGGTCACCCTCCTTTAGACACACTCCAGCTTGTCAATGTCCCTTTTACAGTTTGGTGCCCAGAAGCAAGCACTAAATTCAAGGGCAAAAGTGTTTAGAATGACTTGAAAAAACTCAAACAAAACCCAAGAAAGACTGACATATTGGCCTGCTGCCTCACCAGTTCTCCTGTCCATGGAACCAATTCAATGACCTCTCATGAAGAGAACATCCAACAAAGACTACTTAACCAGAGGATGAATTTGGAAGAGGCGATAGGTTCAAGCTTTATCCTAAATCTTGAGTTATTATGCCACCAGGCAATGCTGTTCCCCCTCACCTGAAGTCTGGGATGCCTGAGGAAGTGCTGATGCCTGCACCTGTATGGAACACCACATTGGAAGATCTCTGAATCAGCTGTGCCAGCTCCCATACTTTCCTGTCTAGCTCTTCAGGGGGGTCGAAGGTCTATGGACAAAAAAAGAACCAGGAAGCTATTAGGGTATCTGCAAAGGAAAAGAGATGCCAATCAATCCGTTTTCAGGAAGAGTATCACCCACATGCCCAGATTATGGCAGGTAGTTGCCTAGAAGGTTAGTCAATCAGAAAATATATCTTGAATAAGCATTGCTGAGCGATGAGTTGGGTCCAGGACTGAATACCAGAAAGAATGGACTCTGTGTAGCTCTTCAATGATGCCAATGTACTCCATGTCACAAATATCCATCTCTGACATTAGCATTCTCCTGGTGAAGCCATAAGCCTTCAAATAACATAAACTACAACTCTGGAAAAATTAAGACTGCAGCTGACCCTAAGATCAACACAAGCTGACCCCAAATTAACAGTGGATTAAAGAGGAACATATTACCAAAAACGAAAAGCAAAAAAAAATCTGTTCTGCTTAAAATCAAAGACAAGTATAAGAATAAGAAACAGAAGGTGCAAAAGGGCAGATTTCTACTCTGGTTGTTAGCAACTTCTTCCTTAAAACTAGCTAATTAAAAGCACAGCAGGCTGACTTAGGAGGGAGTGTTGTAAAAGACCTCACCAATAACACATACAAGCAAAAAGAGCAATGGGCTAGTAATTCAGAAAGGCTGAGAGATGGAGTGCCCAATCCACATAAGTATCCACAAGATGTTCAAAGACCAGAGGAAAATATCCATGTAACAAGCTAGACAGATCTTCTGGAAAATTAATGAGAAAAGTAGGCCCAGAAGAGCCTAGGATAAAAAGGCTCAATGAGTTGAAAGATGCCCTGATAATGGAAATATCCAAGTTAAAGAGATAATAAATTTACCACTAAAGGAAACAATTACTTCCCCCTTTCCTGACTATTTCCAGAGAAGTCAATCACACCTCCCTTAATGACAAGCTCCAGCAGCTTACAATCAGGTTATTCCAGCGACTAATCCTATGGTTTCCCCATGGCACTTGTTTCACTTTCTGCCTTACCTGTGTAGGGTCAGGCCTCCTCCATTTTCTACACAAAGGGATTATTTTTGTGCTTTAAATGACTGACCCTCAAATCCAAGTTTGTTTCTTTTTTTACCTTGGGTTCCAGAAAACATATCTACTGGAATTCCCCTACCAGACTATAAGCTTCTTGAAGGGAGGAATGACAAATGATCTATCTTTGTTATCTTCCCCAGTGCCAAGTAAAGGGTTTTGTATATATCAAATTGGCTGGTTGAACAAATGAATGAATTTCTTGGGGATTTGGAAAAGGGGTGGTTTAAAGAGTCAGATTTAGAGCTGGAAAGGACCTGAAAGGCCTCTAAATCCAGTCCCCTCATTTTACAGATGAGACCACAACAAAGAGACATTACTGACTTGCTCAGAGTTGGAGTGCTAGTGTCAGAGGTGCGATTGCACTCTGGTCTTCCTGACCCCAAGTCCAGACTGCTACCTACTATACCACTCTCAGGTTTCATGTTATCAGTTTCATCTCTACCAAGTTCTTCCCATCATCATACAAAGATCAGGGAGCTCCATAAATACTTATGAAACAATGATGGCTCATATTTATATGGCAATTTATGTTTACAAAGTGCTGTCCCCACAACAAGCATGTGAGGGAGTAGAGTACTAAAATGATCATCCCCATTTTACAGAGAAGGAAACTGAGGCTGAGAGGGTAAAGAGACTTACTTGTCCATGGTCACAAAACTAACAAATACCAGTTAACCCCGCTGAGCTTCAGTTTCCTCAACTGAGGAGGAAGCTAATAAGAGTATGAGTCAGGTCTCCTGACTCAGTCCATGATTCTTCCACTATACCACATTTATTCCTGGAAAGAAAAGGGAAATTGGTATCATTCTTTCAAATGTTTATTAAACTCCTACCATGAGCAACGCATAGTGTTCCACATCGGGAACAGAAGTATATTTCTTTTTTATTGCTTATTGATGATATTGATATATATTTCCATTGTCTTTACAGAGGTCAAAATGGTTGTTTTTATTTTTAACTATCCCAATTACAGGCACATAAATATATTTCAAGAAAATTTTATTTCCAAGTTTTGGGCTCAGGGTATATTTTCCTTTCAGTTACTACACAGCTGGTTTGCTTCCATCCAGAGAAATGTGGAATGATAGCTATGTCAGAGAAAGGAATATCTTCCTTGGAGAGAAAAGTATATGAGCCCAGGAGTAAGGGAGGGTGAAGACAAGAGGAGATGGAAGAGTGATTAACATCTAATTAGTGGGATTCTAATTTGAGCCCATCTAAGTTATGTAAGTAATCATTCATTAGCTCCTTCTCTGCTCCAGCAGGGTTAGCTGCTATCACTTCTCAGTCCTGACTTTCTCGGTCATTTCTATGGTCCATCCATAGATTGGACATTTTTAGCAAACCTGGAACTCAAAGGGAAGAGGAGTCCCATATTGGAACATAATACAGGACTGAAGAAATAGTTCATTTGAAACAGACCTGGTAGTATTTGTGGACTAAAAATTCAATAGAATGGTGTTGTGATATGGCCACACACACGATTTAATTCTAGATTGAGAGGTACAATGTTGCAAACAAGATTATAGTTCCACTGTTTCCTATTCTAGTCAAAACACAACTGGGGTATTGTGCTTAGTTCTGGGCATCAGATTTAGGGGGAAAAATAAGCTGGACAACATCTGGTAGAGGATAAGTAAGAAAGGGAAGGGCCTCCAGATCTCACCTTGGGGAGATCAGATGAAGGAAATGGAATTATCCTAGAGAAGACTTAGGGAAAGAGGCCATGATAGCTATCTTCAAATCTTTAAAGGACTACATGTGGAAGAGGGATTAAATCTGTTCTGCTTAAAACCAAAGGCAAGTATAAGAATAAGAAACAGAAGATGAAAACGGGAGGGCAGATTTCTACTCTGGTTGTTAGCAACTTCTTCCTTACAACTAGCTAATTAAAAGCATAGCAAGCTGCCTTGGGAGGGGCAACAAGATGGCACAGTGGATGGAGCAAAGGTCCTAGAGTCAGGAAGGTCTAAGTTCAAATCCAGACTCAAATATGAACTAGCTGTGTGACTGTGGTCAAGTCACTTAACTTCCGATGACTTCAGTTCCCCCATCTGTAAAATGGGGATAATAGTAGCACCTATGTCTCAGAGCAGATTTTGAATTTCAAATAAGGTAATACATGTAAAGCACTTAGCACAGTGCCTCACACAAAGTAGGTGCTATATAAATGCTAGCTATCATCATTATTATTATTAGAAGGTAGGGTTTCAATTTACCAGAAGTCTTCAAACAAGACTAGAATAATCACTTGGTAAGGGTGTAGTTTCCAGATTCTTAGCCAAATACGAGTGGATTAGAGGGCCTATCAGACCTCTTACAACTATGAAATACTGGGATTTTGACTGACACAGGATCTGAAGTTGCATTTTCCCCAGATTCCTCAATATGCAGCTAACAAAAATAAGACCCTGAAAAGTTAACTGACTTGTCTTAGGCAGTAAAAAGTAGAACTGATATTTAAATCCAGGGCCTATGACCCTATCTAGTGGACTCTGGCAGTAGTTCCACTTCTGAGCTTAAAAGGAAATCCAGGAATTCAAATGGAAAATCACCTACACATCCATGAGAGTCCTTCAGTTTTACATATAAGGCCTTCCAAATATGGTTCATTCCATGCTTTAAAAATTTGTTAACAGGAGATCCAGGTGGTCCAGTGAATTGAGAGCAAGGTCTATTGACAGGAGGTACTGAGTTTAAATCTAACCGTAGATGCTTCTTGGTTGCGTGACCCTGGGCAAGTCACTTAACTTCAACTGCCTAGCCCTTACTATTCTTCTGCCTTGGAACCAAAACTTAGTATTGTTTCCAAGACAGAAAGTATGGACTTTTTTTTTTTTTTAAGTTCATTATATCACCGGCATTCCATGCTTTATATCTCCTTCCAACTTGGACATTCTATGTTCAAAAGTCTCCTGTTCTAGCCAAGGCAGTCTCTTCCATATCCCCTGCAAATGATGGGCACTCATACTTCTCTCCTAGCCCCCAAAATGCCTTTCTTTGTATTCTGATATACATATACAAATATAATTTAAATTATAATATACATAAATATTGTTGTTTTTAAAAATTATAAAGGCTGATATTATGAGGAAAATATTTTACTTAGGCCCATGTTGATAGAATAAAATCAGACCACGTGCCTGGCTATTTCAAAAATCCCACCTCCACCATTACATTCCGTACCTTCCTTAATCCTTTCTACATTCCCCAGGGAGTGTGTGCTCAGGTAGCAAAGAGGAAGTCAAGTCCAACTTCCCAATATTTAAAGCCGGGCTTTACCTTGAAAACAGGAAACCCGTTGGACCATGGGAAATGTAGTTTTCCAAGTGTCCACAGGAAGTTTGTCATTTAAAAGCTCAATTGAGCCCCAAATAGTTCTAAATGGAGCCCCAGAATTTCTAAATAACACATTACCCCCCCGCCAAATCCAGTGAAAAAGACTGGTCTTTTTCGGTGGATCTCAAACCATAGTCAACTTCTAAATTACTGAAAATTGGGGATAAAAGAAAAGAGGATAAAAGCTAGCCGCCTTGACAAAAAGCCAATTTGGGGCAGTCCCCTATTGGCATAAGAGCATACATTCAAAACAAATGCATTCAACTCCCCATAGTTCAAATCAACTGCACCCCTAAGTTCAAATTTGGATCTTCATGATCCAGTGAAGGCTCTTCAGGTATCTTCATGGTGTCTTCACCAAACAGGTTTGTTGTCTGGATTCTGGGGAGATGGCAAATTCTTATCCTGAAATTACTTTCAAAAGAATTTAAACTTTACATTATAGATTATAAAACATACATTTCCTTCTGAGAATTATACATTACCCCCCTGAAATTACTCCTAAAAGAATTTTTAAAAATATTTTTTACATTATAGATTTTAATATAGATATTATGATTATAAAACTAACACACACACCCCTGAGGAAAATTTCTAAATAACACATTTCTCGCCTGAAGAGGATACCTCAGGTCAGCCAATGATGCATGGTTGAGTCACGGGGTTGTATGAAATCAATTGGCAAAAGAAATAAAAAAATAAAAAAGAATAAAATTCAAATAAAGAAGAAAAAATTAACTTGTGAATGAAATGTAAAATGTGCAAAATGTAAGGAAAAATAAACTTATAACAGGTCTTTGAATCAAGGCCCAATTAAAGTGATTTAAGCAGTTTGCAAATACCCATTCAGGAGCCATTGACTACAGAAAGTTGTCATTCTCTATATAAGAGAAATAAGGGAAATGTCTTTCCCTGGTCTGATTTGCCTGCACCTTCTCAGGGAATGAGCCATAATGATAGCCAATCTTAGGTGCTTTACTGGCAGTGTAGTTCAAAGAGTCCTATGTCTTAACATATGTTAAGCGTCCCAACTTCGAGTCTCACACTGAGTCAGGTACCGCAGGTTGGCCATCATCTGGCTCACCCATATATTCCTGAGAGTGAAGGGAATGACAGGCACTTCCCTTGCATATAAATCTGGTCCTTTTTTCTCTCTTATAGAATGGCAACTTCCTGTAGTCTTGGCTGCAAATGGGTAAGTGCAGTATTACTGCATTGTGTCCTATAGACTAGTAGGATGGAAATTATATAAATTGGACCCTAATACAAGGGCCTGTTATGAATTTATTTTGTTTATTCAGAAATTTTATATACATATTTTGATATTTTGATTCTGATTTTAAATGTTTTTTTTCTCCCAAAGTTTCATTTTTCTTATATTTGATTTTCTTTTTATGTTTTTGTTTTTTCTTTTGAATTGATTCATACAACCCCATAACTTAACCATGTATCCTGAGCTGATCTGGGTATTTCTTTTTTAAATACCCACGTCAGGGGGGATTGTATTTTTATAAAATCCAAGATTTAATTTTTTGATTTTGTTCGAGAAAAATCCTCAGGGAAAGAAGCTTGCTGATTCCTTAATCCGTAGAATGAACTGTTTGCAGAGAGATGCCTGAAGAATCTACATTGAATCAAGAGATCCAGAATGAACTTTGGGGTACAATTGATTGAACTGATGGGGTTTGTTGCATCAAGAGATCCAGAATGAACTTTGGAGTACAATTGATTGAACTGATGGGGTTTGAACAGCTACTTTGAATGTACATTTTATGCCAATAGGGGACTGCCCCCAATTGGTTTCTTGTCAATGCGCTTAGCAAAACATTGGTTTTGCGTTCTCTCTCTTCCATTCCCCTCTTATCTCTAACTATTGTAGTTAGAAGACCTTTGTGGGTATAAGATGATTATGTAAAATGATCACTTGGGGTGACTAGGCACCCAAAATGATCACCAGGGGGGATTGTGTATATGGAATTAGCTCACCCCCCATTCACAGTTAAAACTCTAGCCACCAGAGATAATGTCATCCCCACCTCCCTTAGTGGGGAGGGGAAATGAGTTACCCATACATGACAATAAGTAATAAATCAAGAAAAAGGGACTGCCCTTTGGGCAGTCCAAAACAGTGTTGAGGCTGTCATTTGTCCACTTGAATTAGAGGTGGACTTCCAGGAAGTGACGAAAGCTGCTGTCCTTCAAATATGATGGTAACTTCCTGTTGGGGCAGTTCATGCTTTGAACTTGGTGCTGAAGGATCTCTGCTGAGACCTCAGGCAGCTTCCCCTCTGAATTGTCATGTGGGTAAGTTAGGCTTGGCTCCCTTTTGCCTACCTTGGCATTTCTAGAGCTTTTACCTCAGTAAGGCTTCTTTGTCTCTCTAATTGCTAAGGCCTTGCCACTAGTAGCCTAATTTAATTAGCCTTTTAACCCTCTCTTGGTCTGGACCTCTGCTGGTCTGGGCCAGCCTCTCCCTCTCTCTATTTCCCTACCTTCTACCTTCCCAAATTGTAAATAAACTACCATAAAACCCATCCTGACTTGGGTCTATTTTAATTATGGAATCAATCTGAATTTGATTGATTCCTGGCGACCACACCTTAAATATAATACCTAATTTTCCCTCTTACAATATACATATTAATATGCATATGAGAATTCACATGCATATACACATATCTACATTTACATCTATCTTTTTCAAGGCCCAGCTAGAGTCTTATTCAAAATCACTCTGATCCTGCCAGTTTTCATTCAATTCATGGACAAATATTAAGCAACATCTTTGTTAAAAGACACAAATTAACTATACTTTACATTTATGTATATGTTGTAGTTTCTCCTACTCCTCTCCTGCCTCAACAGAATGCCTCAGTTAGGCACCTGATACATGCTTACTGACTGGTTGAAATTATAATAAAATTTAATCTGAGAATGATACTGCTTCCTGTTGAAGAAACACATCAGAAAATATTAAAAAATTTAGTGTTTTGTCTTCGAGAGTTATAAGAATAACATATTTCTGTCATTTTTTAAGGTTTCCAAAATACTTTTCTCATAATGCTATTAAACAATAATAGTCTAAGGATTATGCCCATTTTGTAGATGAGAAAGTTAAGACTTTGAGAGATTAAGTTAGGTGGCATAAAAGATAAGCACACGCTAGATAGACTTAGGATCAGGAAGACCTGAATTCAAATCCAGTCTCAGACTTCCTGGCGGTGTGATCCTGGGCAAATTACTTAACCTCTGTCTGCCCAAGTTTTCTCAGCTGTAAAAATGGGGATAATAATAGTATAGAAAATTAAAAGCAGTTACCCCCCCACCCCCAGAGTTGTTGGGAGGATAAAATGAGAAAATATATGCTCAGTCTTTGCAAACTTTAAAGTGCTATATAAATACTAGTTATCATTAAGTGATTTGAGCAGGGTCCTGGCTTCCTCCAACTCCAAGTAAAAATCTTGTCTACCAGAAGTTTCTTCTGATCCCTCTTATAACTAATGCTTTCCCTCTACTGATCACCTCCAATTTACTTTTTTTTAAACCCTACCTTCTGTCTTAGAATCTTAGTATTTATTTTAAGACAGAAGAACCCTAAGACTTGCCCAAGGTCAAAGCTAGAAAGTGTCTGAGGCCAAATTTGAACCCAGGTCCACTTGACTCCAGGCCTGGCTCTTCATCCACAGTGCTACCTAGCTGCCTCCAATTTATATATCTTGTTTGTATATAATTGCCTTTTTTTTTTAAAAAAAACCCTTGCCTTCCATCGTAGAATCTATACTGTGTATTGGTTCCAAGGCAGAAAAGTGATAAGGGCTAGTTAACGAGGGTTAAGTTGCCCTGGGTCATACAAATACAAAGTGGCCTCCCCTCTCTAGGGCGGGCTCTCAATCCACTAAGCCACCTACCTGCTCCCACATAATTGCTTTTCAAGTTGTTTCCCCTACTCCTCATTGTGGGCAGGAACAGTCTTTTTGCTTAGTCCCAGGCACTCAGCGCCATGCCTGGAACACTGTAGGCGCTAAATAAATGCTTATTGGTTGACTGAGGGGCTGCCCAAGTAGAAAGCTGAATTCAAACCAAGTTTTCCCCACGCTAATCGCGGCAGTTTTTTTCTTAGGAAGTTGGGGCCTTTATTCACATTCGTCACCACCTCTCTCCCTCCTCCACACACAGTGCTATGTGGAAACAGAATAAGCTATGAATAGGGTCGCCCCCAATCCCCAGTCTCTTTCCCCTCAGGAATATAGGTGGAGAAGGGCCTCTGAGCTGAGGAAGGAGTTGGGAAGGGGGGGGGCAGTTCATTCCGGGGGTAGCCAAGGGGGTAGGGCCTCGGAAGGAGGGGGCCGGGCTCAAAGGGATTCCCTTAAGGGTGGCCCCCAAGTCAGTACACCCGCTGGAGGTAAGGATGGCGGGGACCTCAGCTCGGTCCCTCCAGCCCCGCCCGGCCTCACCTCGGGGAGCCCGCACTTGCCCTTGTCCGCATAAGGAGAGAGCCCGGCCGCGTAGTTCACCGACATCGTCTCCCAGGCCGTGGCCGGCCCGGCCCCGACACCCTATCCCCCCAGTTTCCTCAGGCTCAATAAAGTTTTTCTTGTTGAGGAAGCTTCCGCCGGAAACTTCAAGACCAGGGTGAAACCGCGAGCCTAGAGAAAGGGAAAGGGTGAGAAGAGCAGGGTGTAAAGGTTTTGCGCCTGCGCGGTGATGTGGGTGGAACTCGAAGCTCTGAAGGCCATTTTAATTCCTGGCACAACCTGGCAGTTTGAAAGTTGAAACCTAGGGGAGGGGGAGGAGAGACTAGTTGAGCAGTGGGTGGCAGAGTGACTCCCGAGTTAGCTCTCGAGTCAGAAAGACCTGGGTTCAAATGTCATCCCCGAAACTTAAAATGATAGCATTTATAAAGCGCTTTAAGGGTTTGCAAAGCCCTCCTCCCCACTCCCTTCTTTAGGAGACAGCTATACTGTTGCTGAAGTGGGAATCAAGAGATTTGGATTGGGGCTATTTGACAACTTTACGAACCTCAGTTTCCACATCTGAAAAAAAGAGTTCCACTGAGGCTATGTTATCTCTTTTGATCCAATATATGTAATTTAGGCTCACCTCCCTGAGCTTCAGTCTCTGTAGCCCTTTCTTCCCACCGAATCCAAGGCTATACATAGAATTCCAGGAGTGAGAATAGCCACAGAAGACATTTAGACTAACCCATAACTACATAAAGAACCTATGATACTGCTGACGAGTTGTCACTTTTGCAGAACACTTCTGGGGCAATTGCAAAAAACCCACTTCTCCAACTTCCATTTGGAAATTGTCTTTTAAGGTCAAGAGAACAAATTTACCCTCTCTTCCACGTTAGTCCCTCCAATATATACTTGAAGACAAGGAGCATCTTTCTCCACCCCTACCCAAAGTCTCTTCTTCTCCAGACTAACAGAAACTCAGTTTTTTAAGTAATCAGTGTGGGCCCTATAGAGATAAAACCAACATCTGGTCTCCTCTCATCCCCATTTCCTTTCTCCAGTCAGGAAGACTGGAGTGGAGCTGTTGGACTTTACCTTCCATATTTGCAAAATGTCTCTCCACTAAAGTCCTCAGTCCTGCTCCTAAGGACTTCATTTGAACTTCCATTAAAGGCCTCACTGCATGGGGTTGCCCTGAGTTCTCCGAGCCTATGTATACATGGTCAAAGCTCTAAAAGGTTTTGATAATTGTCAAGGGTACAAATACAATCTGGTGACAGATGGCATGAAGAGGCCTAGAACCAGGTAATTTTCTTTTTATCCAATGAGACTCAAGACACTAAGTTCTCACATCTTGTTTTGCACTTTGCAGTGTATTATTTGCTATGTGAAATTGTGACTCGTTGAATATTTAAGTTTATAACACTATCAAAAAATCAGAAGACTTGTACATGTTATTTCCTTTCAATAAGAGCAACTGGTTTTGTTTTGTTTTGTTTTTGAGGCTAGATCTTCTTCCTTTGTCCAAGCTGGAAGTACACGAGTCACTCATGGATCCGATCACAATAATGACTGTCTCAGAAGCTTTAACCTGCTCTGTTTTTCCAGTATGGAGCAATTCACCTTCCTTTTGGCATCCTGGTGGTCCTCTGTTCTAAGGCAGCCACCAACTGGCTTCTGGCTTAGCATGGATATCTAACTAGCCCAACCTACTGTAGTTCAAAGATCTACCAGTCAGCTCCCCAATAGCAGGGATGACAGGGGTGTTGGCACACACCTGTGTTTTTGTCCAGTCATTTGCAAGGTCAAAGTCTGATGTATTTTGAGATTAGTAATAGGGAAATTTTATTTATTTTGTGAATAAATACTACTCATCTAGGCAAGAACAATCTATATCAAACAAAAATAATTCATTGCCTTTTATCTGCCCAAACTATCCCAGCATGCCTGTACTGAGCGAGGTTATAGAGGGGAGTGTAAATTGAATTGCTGGAGAAAACACCCAAACCTTTTAAATCAGGGATCCTTGAGGTGTTGGAATGTAAGACTTATATGGAGCAATTGCAAGAAAAGTACTTTCTAACCCACAAGTACTATAGAGTCTGGAAATATAAGTAATGCTATTCACTCAGTATTCATAGTTGTAGTTTGTTAGACTTGGAAGTCCTCTAATCCAATCCTTTCATTTTTGTTGTCATTTCAGACTCTTTGTGACCTCATTTGGAATTTTCTTGGCAAAGATACTGGAGTGATTTGCCATTTCCTTCTTCAGCTCATTTTACAGATGAGGAAACTGAGGCAAATAGGGTTAAGTGTCACCCTTTCATTTTACAGATGAAGAACTTGAGATCCAAAGTGAAATGTTCAAGGTCACACAGGTAGTAAGTGAAATGAGGATAACACTCACCCCTGATGTTAGTTTAGACAAGGATGAAGCTAAGTAAGAGATTTTTGCCAAGAGCTCATTCTTTTCCTTCTCCCTTGTCTAAGTTCAGTGACTTTACCTGGAAAAATACATGTAGGTTCCTTATTCCATGTCATCCTTCCCATGCAGCCAGGAGCTAAAAGACTTTTGAGATTTGAGAGACTAGGGATTCCCACTGGAGCTGAAGGCTTTCTGCACTGTCACTGCAACCTGAGCAGGGACAGCACAAAGGACGATTGATCTAGGATAAATCCTGGAAAGCTCTGATCGCTGGGGATCTCAAGGTGGGATTAGCAGAATGGGAGCCAACAGAACAGAGGTAGGCTTGGACCAGAAAAGACTGATAGTAATGGTAGCTTCCATGAAACTTCCTAGCCCCAGGAATCCAACAAAACATGGTGCCAAGCTCCAACGCTTCTCTGTTTCTCTGACTAGTAGCCAAGCCAATTTCAATAAAATTTGAATCCATAATCCTTTCCTGATTCCCCTCTCCACTCCTTAGAGCACTTCCTAGAGCCAGGAAGACCTGAGTTCAAATCCAGTTTCTACTAGCTGTTTGGCTCTGGGCAAGTAATTTAATTTCTGTTTGCTTTGGTTTCCTCAACTGTAAAATGGGGATAATATCAGCACTTATCTCCCAGGGCTATTGTGAAGATCAACTAAGATCATATTCATAAAGTGTGTAGCTCGGAGCCTGGCACATAGTAGGTACTTAATAAATACTTCTCCTTCCTTTACTTTCTCCTCTTTCTGCAGAGAGAGGATGAAGGGCAGGAAGATCAGCAGGTTGTTGCAATTACCTAAGGGAAAGGTGATGAGAGCCTGAATATAAGTGGCAGCAGTGTGAATGGAGAGAAGGGGTCAGATGTGAGAGACGTCATAAATGTAGAAATGGCAAGATTTAGCAAGTGATTGTATATACGGGCTGAGGAAGTGAAGAGTAAAGATAATGCCATGATTATAAACCCGAGACATTAGAAAGATGATGGTGCCTTCTACAGAATTGGTGGGGGGGAAAGAAGGTTTAGGTCAAGGAGAAAGATAGTTCAGTTTTTGAAATACTAAATTCAAAATTTCTCTAGGATATTCAGTTTGAAATGTCCAACAGACAATTAGTGATGACATAGGACTATAGCTCAGAGACTAGGGCTGATTATATTAATCTGGGAATCATAACTAACATAGAGATGATAATTAAAATTATGGGAGCTGATGAAATTACTGGGAAAGTGAAGAGGGATAAGATCAATGATCCATAAGCAGAGTGACATCTAATACTTTCAGCCAGTAGCAAGACTGATTATGAAAACCTGTATAATACTTACTATTACCCTCATTGGAGATACCACAAATTAAAGTGCAATTGAGTCTCATTAAGATTTTCTAGGGGCAGCTAGGTGGCTCAGTGTTTTGAGAGCCAGATCCAGAGATGGGAGGCCCTAGGTTCAAATCTGACCTCAGACACTTCCTAGCTGTGTGACCCTGGGCAAGTCACTTAAGCCCCACTGCCTAGCCCTTACCACTCTTCTGCCCTGCAGCCAATACACAGGGTTAATTCTAAGATGGAAGGTAAGGGTTATTAAAAAAAAAAAAAAAAAAAAAAAGATTTCCTAGAGATAGTATAGTAATTATCGGTGTTCTTTTGGCCATGATTTTTTTTTAAATGTTGAAAAGATCTGAAACTTTTTCTATGCTTTTGATATCTTCTTCTTCAGATAGCTTGTGAATCACTCTCTTAAAGCCCTCATAACTGTTTCAACTTTGGCCTACTTTTACCATCTTTGTTCTCTTTAATCCCATTTCTCTCTCCTTTATAAGCACATCCAGAATTGTGATGGTAGTCCCAACATGGTGACTCTGTTGTCCCTGAAGTGAAAACAATTTGTTATAAAAATCTTTGCAGATAGTTTTCATTTTCTCCAGGGTTTGGGTTTTAGTTCTGGTTTTTGGAGTACTTGGGAGTTTTTTGGTTTTGTTTCTGGTCCTTCCATTTTCATCTTTTCAATGTCCTCAGGATGATTCTGCTTAATTGTATCTTTCACAAAATTTTCTATAAACTAGTGATGTCCTCCACTGCTTCTTTTTACTTTATGAGGCAATACTTCTCATAATCACTCTGTAAGAGGGAAAATTAGGTATTATAGATATATTTTTAAAGTGTGGCTGCCAGGAATCAACAATTCAGGTTGATTCCGTAATTAAATCAGACCCAAGTGATCATTGGGTTGAGGCAAGTTTATTTACAATCAGGAAGGTAAAAGTATAAGAATAAAGAGAAAAAGGAGAGGTTAGTCCAGGCCAAAGGCCTAGACAGAGAGAGAAGGTTAAAAAGCTAAATAAATGAAGCTGTAAGCCACAAGGCCCAGCAACCAGATAGGCAGAGTTTAGAATTGGCCCAGCAAGGCCAAGGAAGTCAGCCTAACTTACCCACGTGACAATACAGAGTGTAAGCGTTCTGTGGTCTCAGGAGATGTTTCAGCATCGAGTTGGAACTGGAACTCCCTCCACAGGAAGTGAGTAACATGCTTAAAGAGATAGTGTCCTTCGGCACTTCCTGTGGGTCCACCTCTAATTCAAGTAGACAAATGGCAGTCTCTACATTGATTTGGACTGCCCAAAGGGCAGTCCATTGTTCTTGATTTGTTACTCATTGTCACGTGTGGGTAACTCGTCTCCCCACTAGGGAAGGTGAGGATTACATCATTTCTACGCCTAGGATGGGCAGATTTTTGACTATGAATGGGCTCCAGCTAATTCCATTTACACAACTCATCAGCCTTCACAAGACTTTTACAAACCAGAGTTGCCTTTGGCTGTCTTACCACCCTTCCAACTTGACAAGGAAGTCAAGTGTTTACTGACTAAGGCTTTTTTTGGCTCTTTTGGCCTCCTTGTTATGGTGATTGATTTATATATATTTGGCTTCTGTACAAAATTATGATGATTAATGTTAGAGTCATTTCTTCTATCCACTACCCACTTTTTCTTGATCAATTGCTTGTTTACATGACCTGGAATTCAGTTGTTTTGATTGTTTGCTTATCTTTCATTATTCTTCCAGAATTTTACTAATGCTGACCTTTGGCCTGAGAAGTTAAACCTAAACAGACAAATCCAATGTTCAGATACCACATCAATAATGAGCCTCTTCTTGTCTATTAAAACATAAAAAATTTCATTTTCGTGATGTTACTTGATAAGTCCAGTATCAACCAATTCTTTTGATTTTTTTTTTTTTTTAAGCAATGGATAGAGTTACCAGGCCTGGAGTCAGAAAGACTCATCTTCCTGAGTTCAAATTTGGCCTCAGACACTAGTTGTGGGACCCTGGGCAAGTCACTTAACCTGGTTTGCCTCAGTTTCCTCATCTGTAAAATAAGATGGAGAAGGAAATGACAAATTACTCCAGTGTCTCTGCCAAAAAACCCCCAAATGAGGTCATGAAGGGTTGGACATGTCTGAAGTGACTGAATAGCAAAAGTCATGTTATAACGGCATGAGGCTTTTCCAGATCTTTGGCCCCTTTTACTCCTTCTCCCTTACCAAATGCTTTTTGACATTTCTCTACAACCTTATCTATTCTTTGGCATGTACTAGGCTATAAATGCTTCTTTGATAGATTGAAATATGGGGGTGGGGTGGGGGATGCAGCTGGATTGAGAGCCAGGCCTAGAGACAGGAGGTCCTGGCTTCAAATCTGGATTCAGACACTTTCCAGCTATGTGACCCTGGGCAAGTCACTTAATCCCCAATGCCTAGCCCTTACCACTCTTCTGTGTTGGAACCTTCTAAGACAGAAGGTAAGGGTTTAAAAAAAAAAGGAAAGAAATCTAGGTTATACCGTTACCTTTTCTGTTTCAGAACTTTCTGCCTGTGTGACCTTGGACAAATCATTTTGCCTTTTTTTTAATGTATTTTTGTAAATTTTTTGTAAAATGTAAATTTTTGTAAAACGAGATGGTTGGGCACAATGATATGTCAGGTTCCCTCCAGTTCTAAATCCCCTGCTCCCATAATTCTCTGTCATAAGTCTGGGTGATAGAAAGGGAGTACGGTGACACCAGATGCCTTTCCCGCCAAAGGCCTGGCCCTCTCTAAGAGGAGGCACTGGACCAGAAACAGCCAGGGGTACCCCCGCCCCCATACACATGCACACATCCAATCTCCTCACCAGCAGCCTGGGCTGAGGCCACCTGTGTGGAGTCAGGTGTCAGCCTGGGCTAAAAGTAAGGAGACACTAGGGGAGAGCTACAGCCCGGTGCCTGGTGCTGTAACAGGAGCCAGGAGGCCCTGCTCGGAGCTCAGCGGCAGAGCAGGTAGGAAAGGAAAGAGGAGCATGGTGTGGGCAGCGAGGGCCACGTCTGTTGGGACCGTGGGGATCTGGCCACTTTGCTGGGCCTCGGGCTCATCTTTTCAGCGGGAATAGGCACAAGTACCCTTGGCTCACTCCTAACCTAAGCAGGTGTGGTGAGATGGCCAGATGCTCCCGATGCCCCCAGCATGCCCAAGGGTGGGGGCTTATAGCACAGAGTTATTCCTCCTGGGTTTGTGGCTCAGGACCGAGGACCTACGAGGGGAGAGAGACCTTTTCTGTGGATCAAGCACATGATGCCAAATCATCATGATGGAAGGCTTGGGGGGAAACCAGAGGGGTAGAGGAGAAGCAATGATGCTCCCTAAAGACTATTTAGCAGCCACCAGAGACACTCAAAGAAAGGTCCTACCTTGGAGGCAGGAAAAATGGGTCTTCAGGTCCCTTGTTTTCCCAGGATCCCTCCTCAAAAGCTAAGAAACAAACACGCCGAAGCAGACAGACAAACACAGGGATAGATGTGCGCGCGCACACACACACACACACACACACACACACACACACGCACACGCACACACGCACACACCCGCACACACACAACCCAGCAAGGAAAAGATAAGAAACCTAGTTAGCTTTGGGTACCTTCTCTGCCCCTCAGCGGGGGCCCTTCTCCTCCGAGGGCCTGAGGTCACCACGAGCACCCTGACATTCAAGTCCACCTTTGAGTTCATGGAGGACAGTTAGAGGGAAACATCTGTGCCGCTTCACAGGACCCTCACCTTTGCCATCCCATCCATCACAGGAATTTCACGGCAGACAGGAGGGGAAGGCGGTGCCTCAGAAAAGGGGAGATGTCTTTGGGGAGCTGGGAGAGCCCTTATAGCCCTCCCTGGAGGCGGCTCTTCGTTTCACCTACAATCCCAGATGATAATCACACTTCTCCCAAATGTCTCCTGTCTTCGGTTATCTCTAACACTGGAGGAGTCTCTGGAAGGAGTTCCCACAGGTCTCAGCCTTCCATGCCCCCTGCATAGGCAAGTTCCCTGGTCTCCTACTTTGGGCCTGGGAGCACATATGTAAGCTCGGTGCTCATGCAGGGGTAGATAGAGGACAGAAGGTCAATTTTAGCCATGATCCTCTCTAGGAGGAGGTCAGGCTGAACAACAATCCCACTGGGTTGCTAAGCACTGGGCATAGCTACAAGGCAATAACGTATTTCCTAGAGAAAAACAGGTTGGGGGGGGGGCAGCTAAGTGGCTCAGTGGATTGAGAGCCAGGCCTAGAGATGGGAGGTTCTGGGTCCAAATCTGGCCTCAGAAACTTCTTAGCTGTGTGACCCTGGACAAGTCACTTAACCCTCATTGCCTAGCCCTTCCTTACCACTCTTCTGCCTTGGAACCAATATATAGTGTTGATTCTAAGATGGAAGGTAAGAGTTAAAAAAAAAAAAAAAGATATCTGGATGAAATGGGCCAGAGGGGATTAGCTCGATGTGGCCCAAGTAAAGAACAGGATCTAAAAGTCTGGCACCTGCAAGGTCAATGAATGATCCTCCTTGGACAGGGAGTAAAAGCCCCTGGTCCTGGTCTGAGCTCTGCCCTTGACTTGCAATTTGACATTGGGTAAGCACTTTCCTTCTCTGGGTCTCAGTTTCCCCATCTATGCAAGGGGATTAATAGTCCTTCCCCTACCTCACTCCAAGGGATTTGAGTTGTAGAGCTAGAAGGCATTTGAGGGTCAAGCCTCTTCATTTGACAAATAGAGACACTGAGACTCAAAAAAGAAGTGGCATATCCAAGGTCACACAAAGTACCCAGGTCTTCTGATTTCAAAACCTTTCCACTATGTTTTGGGAGAAATATCTCCTTTCTGAATTCATGTGGTAGACAACTGCTGATTTATATAATATAAAATAAATATAAATGTATTTAAATATATATTTTTATATATAATTATGTATATTTACAGGCAGCACAGAAATTATAGAGGTAAAAAACTAGGTTTTATCATTATGCTCAGGCTTCAGAGATTATTAGGATTCTAACAAGATTCCTTATAGAAGAAATTATATCAGAGTGACAGAAGTAATTTATTTACATATGGCAGTCTTGTACATTTCTGTTAGGCCATAAAGAAAGAGAAGATAGATCCATAATCCTATGGATTCCTTCAGTGTTATAAAAGCTGAACAAATTTCAAGTCATAATCTCATATGGAAATCCCCTGTGGAAACAAACTTCATCAAGCAGTAGGTGAACTAAATCAGGTTACAGATTAAACTACATTTAAAAGATTCACAAATAGACGGATTGAAAGAAGGAGGATTTACGTGTCACCTAGAGCCAAAGACAGTTGAGATTCTTACTCAGCTTCTCATCTAAGGAATGTTTAAGGTTCTAAGTAGATTTTTTACATCCCACGGGATAGATTTTGGTCAGGTGAGGTTAATATTAGCCCAAAGAGGCAGATTTTAAATTTCAAATTCCCATAGCAAGTATGTTGTACAAACTTTGAAAAGTTATAATAATAATAATAGCTAATATTTACAGAGTGTTTACTACATGCCAGGCACTGTGCAAGTGCTTTTTACAAATATCTCATTTGATCTTCACAACATCCCCAGGAGGTAGGTGCTATTATTATCTCCATTTTATAGATGGGGAAACTAAGGCAGACAGAAGTTAAATTACTCAGCCAGGGTCAGATTTGAACTCATGTCTTCCTGACTTGAGGCCCGAGGCTCTATCCACTGCCCCATGTAGCCACCCCCATAAACCTTGGCATAAAGCATAATAAGAATAATTGAAAAGTATAATAATAATAAAAAGATATCATTTATATATTGATTTAAGATTTTTAAAGTGCTTTATATAGGTTAACTCATCCTACCAGTTGGATAGCACATTCGGATAGCACATACAAAGGGTTCTTATTTCAAGACGGCATGATGAGGCAAACATCTTTATCACAGCATCAGAAATATCTACCAGAAGTTCCCAAGAAGGAATTTATATTTTTATGTCATTATCATATATTCACATAGATCTGCATAATGAGATCCTCTACTCTCAAATAAGTTTCTGACTTGTGGTGGTTTGGTAGAAAGAGCCCTGGAAAAGTGGAAGCCAAGAGACCCTGGAGGAGAAGTCAGGAGACCTCCCCACTGGTGACTGCTCTGCTCTTCACTTGCTTCCAGCCCCAGACAAGTCATTTCTCTTCTCTAGGCCTCAGTTTCCCTCTTTGTAAAGTGAAGTTATTAGACTCAGGGATATCATCAGGCTTCTGAGCAGTCCTTTCCTTTCTAATTCTGCCATTTATCTCTGACTAAGGATTTGGGGGAAGAGGTGGATGGATTCGGCCAAACCCTTCTCATTCTTTTTATTTGTATCTCCACCATCCAGCACAGGGCCTGGCATAGAGTAGGTACTTATTAAATGTTTGTTGATGAATTGCTTGACTGATTGGTTCAAGGTCCACCTCCACACCTTACCTAACTCCCCTCATACTCTCATCTCTCCCAGGTTCCCCCTGACTAAGTCAGAAAAGTCTGGCGGTAGCTATGAAGAGCCTTCGGGCCAGATTTAAGAAGTCAGAGGTAAGTCCTAAGGGCTAGGATGGGCGCCCTGGAGATACCCACCAACTATAGGTGATTCATCTCCCCAAGGAATCCTTTGCCTGGAATTTCATCCCTCTGTGTGACCATCCTGGGTTCCTGTCCCCAGAAAAGAGAGCCCTGTCAGGGCTTGGGCAAGGCAGGCAAGGCCCTGGGAGAGTTTGTAGCCTGATTAGAGCACACGGAGAGAACAGGACAGCCTAGGAGGTTTGGCCTTGAGGAACGATACAGAAAGTGTGTGGCAGAGGAGCTCAGACAGGGCCTTGAAGGGACTTCTTAGAAAAGGGATGACTTCTTGGAGAAGTGAGGCCTTGATTTCCAAGACAAGGAGGAGGTATATAAGTACAGTGGGGTCACTTGGGTTTAAATCTCACTTCTGTCATCCTGTGTCACTGCCCTACTCTCAGTTTTGGTCTCCTCTTCTGGAAAATGGGGTTACTGTAAATACTTCCATAAATACATCTATCTGTAACATAGGGATAATGCTGATACATGCATTATCTCCTCCATGGGAAGATTCCAAGGAAACTGCCTTATAAACCTTAATGTGCTACAAAAATAAGAGGGAACAATTACAACATTAATGATAATGCACTAAATATTATTGCTATATCCCATATAGAAGACAGCATGAGCAAAAGCAGGGGAGTAGATGGAAGCCTGGAATGTTTGGGAAAGAGTAAGGAGATGAGTTTGGTAGAAATAAAGGGTCCATGTAGGGAACAAAGGAAAGAAAATGCTAGAGGCATCCCATGCCTCAGAATGCCATATCCATGGAGGGCCCCTCTCAGGTGCTGCCTACCACAGGAAGCCTTTCCTGACACCCCCCCCCCCATTGTTAGCACTTCTTGCCATTCCCCAAAAAGCAAAATTATTTTATACTCATTATACATAAATGTATATGTATATACACCACACACAGAGGGGGTCCCCAAAGTCTTAGTTCAGAGAGCTTAGAATTGCACTGAGACTTTCTGGGATGCCCTGTGCTGTGTATCGACTTACATATGTACATATTATTTCCAACTAGAAACTAAATTCTTTGAGGGGACCATGGTCATTTTTTGTCTCTGCAGATACACAAAGTAGATATTGGAATGAGCACTGGACTTTTAGTCAAATTGACATGAACTTCCAAGGTGGCACACTGGACTTAGGGTCTGGAAGACGAGTTCAAATCATGCCTCCAATACTTACTTTGTGACTCTGGGCAAATGGCTTAATCTCTACTTCAGTTTCCTCAATTATAAACCTTTCAGGGTTGTTGCGAGGCTCAAATGAGATAATATTTGTAAAACACTTTACAACTTTTTAAAAAGCGCTTATCTTCTGTTTTAAAATCAATATTAAGTATTGGTTCCAAGGCAGAAGAGTGATAAGGGATAGGCAATTAGGGTTATGTGACTTGCCCAGGGTCACATAGCTAGGAAGTGCCTGAGACTAGATTTGAATCCAAGACCTCCCATTTCTAGGTTTGGCTCTCTATCCACTGAGCTACTCAGCTGCCCCTACTTTACAACTCTTAAAATAGTATATAAAAGCTCACTATTATTATTATTCTATAGTAGGTGCTTAATAAATGCTTGTTAACAGAGAATGAGGTTAGGGTCAGATCCTGGTATTGCCCGTTTTAGAGAGTAAGCTTTGTCCCATGGTCTGTGGGAGTCACTTAGCAATGTGGGAACATCGAAGAGCTGACCAGGGTTATGATAGAAGCAGATGAGTCTGGTCATCTGTGCAGGCTGGAGTGAAGGAGTAGACCAAAAGGCTGGCTGGTAGGTGATTCCCACCGTCGAGGCAGGACGTGAAGATTGGGGCAATAGGAGAGGAATGACAAGGAGAAGGAAAAAATCTCTGAGACTGACTTACTGACTGGCCTGGGGCAGTGAGTAGTTTGGGATTTCCTGAGGTTTCAGATTCTGAACTCATTAAAAGAAACAGGGAAGTCAGAAGGAGAAGCAGGTTGGGAAGATGAGTTCAGTTTTGAGTATGTTGAAGCAGGATAGACTATGGAACATCTTGGCAGAGCAGGCAGTTGTACACAGGAGCTCATTATGGAGGCTGAAGTTGAAGTCACAGTTTTAGAAGTCATTAACAGGGAGGTAGAGACAAGGGTGTGCTGGAGCTAGATAGCAGAGGCTTTTGAGAGCTGATTGTTAAAGTTTCAGCAAGCATTTATATATTGGAAATTGGCAAGAGCTACAAATAGGAACCTGATTTATTGTTTTGTTGACTGTCTAGATTTAAGAAAATGATGGAGGAAATGTTAATATTGCAGATTCCACTGAAAAAATGTGTCCTTCATACATTCCCCACCCCCAAGAAAGTCAGTTGTTAAACATCTACTAATATACTCCTACTCCTGACTTTTGAGTTGGAAGCTATAGAAGCAGATGAGCTCTCTAATAAAGTTAAGAACAGAAAAACTCCTCTTACCCCCAACTTCCCCAGCCAGTCCTGTGGTTCCCCAGAGGCCAGAGTTCTTTGTCTGACAGAGCTCCTCAAGGGCCCAATCTGGACTAAAATTAAGGTAGGAGCTCCACATGAGACAACATGACAAAGGCAAAGTGGTGTTATTCAGTTGTTTTCAGCTGTGTCTGATTCTTCATGACCCCATTTGGGGTTTTCTTGGCAAAGATTCTGGAATGGTCTGCCATTTCCTTCTCCAGCTCATTTTGCAGATGAGGAAACTAAGGAAAATAGGATTACATGTCAGTCTATGGTAGCATTGCTTTTGCTAGTAAGTATCTGAGGTTGGATTTGAACTCATGAAGATTAATCTTGACTCCAGATCCTGCCCGCTATTCCCTGTGGCGCCACCTAGCTGCCCCAGGCAAAGCAGCACAAAGTGTCTGTTGGAAAGAGTACTGGACTTTGAGTCAAATGAATACAGGTTCCTGTCCAGCCCCTGCCAGTTTCTAGCTTTGCAAATCTGGGCAAATGGCTTACCATTTCTGAGCCTGAGTTTCCTCATCTGTAAACCAAGGGAGCTGCACCAGTGTTGGCTTTGTTCCCTTCTTGCTCTGACATTCTTTCATTGGGTTAAGGAAACAGAAATGTGTTTGAGGAGTAGGGGATAGGAGACCATAGTAGTAGATAAATATTAGTAGTAGGGGATAGATAGTAAGTAGGATAGTGAAGAAAATGAGGAAATTCAGTCAGTCAACCAACAAGCATTTACTAGGTAACTGCTATTTGCCAGGCACTGTGCTAAGAGCTGGGGATACAAAGAAAGCCGAAAAAAAATTTTTTTTTTAAATAAACATCTATTGTGAGCATCCATTATATGTGCAGCATTCTTCTGAGTGCTATGGGGGAATACAAAATGCAGTTAGGACTAGTCTGTTCCCATAGAGCTCCAAATCTAGGACAGGGAATAGGACACAAAAACACATAATTATAGTACAAAATATTACATTATAATTCAATTTAACAAATATTTGGTAAATGCCTACTACTTAACTAGTATCCCTAGGGATAGAGAAACAAAAATCAAACAGTCCCTGACCTCAGGAGTGTATATTCTACAGGGGAAAATAATCAGTCAAGTAAAGAAATAAAAAAATATGTGCAGAGTAATAGGTATTGAAGAAGAGAGAACAATGGATTAAAAGTCAGAGCACAATTTAAATTTTGCCTCTGTATAACCTTGGGCAAGTCAATTAACCTTTCTTGGCTGCAGTTTCTTCATCTGTTAAAACATGAATGGGATGGAAGGATGGCCTCTAATGTCTCTTCCAGTCTTCCAGTTCTAAATCTATAACTAATAGGGAATAAATTCAAGAGAGAATATTTGAGGGAAATCAAGAAAGCCTAGGGGGGCTTCGGGGGATTTAATAGATCCTCTAGTGGGTGTGGAGAGAATTAATGGAAGGTAAGTTCTTTACCTCATCATTTCAGACGTCATCATTCAACTGAAACTGCTATCTCCAATCTTTTAATTGCCAGATCTAATGATTTATTCTCAGCCCTCATCCTTCTTCATCAAACCCTGGAGAAAAGGGAGCATTAAGCATGGTGGAGCCCTAGGAAATATCCACCATTAGCAGGCATAACTGGGTGAGGATTGATCACAGGAGACTAAGGAGGGGTCAGATAGGTAGGAGGAGAACCAGGAAAGAGATGCTAACGATGCTAATCTAATGATCTTTTCTCAGTCCTTTCCTTCTTTTGACACTGTCACTCATCCTCCTAGGGCTCTGTCCTGGGCCCTCTTCTCCTTATATACCATTTCACTTGGTGATCTCATCCACTCCCATAAATGCAATGATCATTTTTATGCTCATGTCTCTGCTAACATTCAGTCTCACATCTCCAACTTTCTATCAGACCTCTTAAACTAGATATTTAAACTTAAATGAATATGTTCAAAATGGAACTCATTATCTTTCCCTCAAATCCCTCCCCCTTCCAAACTTCCCTTTTACTGTTGAAGGCAACATTGACCTGCCAGTCACACAGGGGCCATCCTTGAGTCCTTGCTCTCTCTTTCACCCTGTCATAATCAATCTGCCACTAAGGCCTGTCTGCTTTACTTTCATAATATCTTTCAAATATATTCCCCTTCTTTGCTCTTATGCTATCGCCACCCCAGTATCTTTATGACCTTATGCTCTCCTACTGCATTATCTTGTTAGTTAGTCTTCCTGCCATTGGTCTCTCTCTACTCCAGTCCATTCTCCAAACAGCTGTCAAAGTGACCTTCCAAAGAGCAAGTCTGATCATGACATCCCCCTCCCCTCACTTAGTAAACTTCATTGACTCCTGATCACCTACAGGGTCAAACAGAAAATCCTGCTTGTCAGTCAAAACCCTTCATACTCTGCTCCCCCAGCCCTTTCTGTCTTCCTGTACCTTACTACAAAGCCCTGTCCCCAACATATTCTTGTAATCCAGTGCTGCTGGCCTTCTTACTGCCCTCCACAAGACACTACAGCTTCCTATTCTGGGCATTTTCAATGGCTGTTCCTATTGCCTCCAGTTCTCTCCCTCCTCATCTCTGCTTCCTGGCTTGCCTGCTTTGTTAAGAGCCCAACTTCTAGAGGAAGCCTTTTCCAATCCCTCTTAATTCCAGTGCTTTCCCTCACTTGATTATTTCCTAAGTATAGATCACACATACTTTTCTGTTATGTGTCTTCCATTAGATGATGAACTCAGTGAGAACAGGGATTGTCTTTTATCTTCTTTTGCATACCCTCTTAGCATAGTTCCTGACAGGAGGCTCTTAATAGATGTTTATTGCCTGACTAAAAGATTGTATGAGAGAGGAGAAGGAAGAGGATGGAAAAGAGGAAAGAAGAAAGAAAGCTAGGGCTGTGCTAGAAATAGGGAGTCTGGATTAAGAAGAAATAGGTACCAGGCATCAGGCTTACCAGCTAGGATACCTTCTACTCAAGGGGCAGAAGGGAATGAAGCTGCCTCCCTCAGACACCATCCTGGGCTAAGATCCCACCTCATCCCTCCCCTCTATGCACCTGCTCCCCTGCCTCTCTTGTTTCTTTGACAAAGGGAGTCAAGTTTGCCCTGCATTAAGCATCCCAGAGGAGGTTACCAGACACCAGTCCGGATGGGTGACTGCAGCTGCTCTAGGGGTGAGGGCTTGGGGCAGGGGGTTTGGTGTCCAATCTCATTATCCTTATCAGAGAGCGTTTATCCTACAACTCATTACTCAGGCGCTGGGTTGGGCACCGGCTGGTGAGTATCTGTCCCCTGGGAAGACAAGGGTCTCCTTTTCATTTGTGACAACCCAGCTTTCTCTATCATCCCCTGCATCTACTAAGTTCATTTCAGTCCCCTTGCCTTAGATCAGACCCTCTCTCTCAACTCCAAAATAGCATCCCTATTTCTAAATTTCCAACCTTTCATTTTGACTTTGCGATTGTTATATTTTTCATTTCCATTGTTTGTGCCATTGTGTCTATTGCTTTTCTACCTCTGATAACTTCACTTTGTGCCAGTTCATGTAAGTCTATCCATGCCTCTCCATTCAGGACACTCATTCATCATTTCTTATAGCATAACACCATTCAGGCAGCAGCAGATTAGAGCCCAGCCTGGAATAGTGAGGGTCAAATTTGGTCTCAAACACTTCCTAGCTGTGTGATCCTGGCCAAGTCACTTAACCCCATTTGCTGAGCCTTTGCCACTCTTCTATCTTAGAGCTGTCACTCAGACAGAAAGTAAGAATTAAAAAAACAAACAACATTCCATTTCATTCATGTACCACAATTTGTTCAGCCATTATGAGGAAACATTTGTTAATGATGAACTGAGCTCCCTTCCTTTGCAACCAAGATGGCACTCCACCAAATTCATTTTCAGAGCCTCCTATCTTTCCCTATTCTGTGCTTTCCAGCCTTACTTTCTCACTTTACTCATAGGATGCTCTACCAGAAAGCTGAATGCCCTATGTTGTTCTTGACCTTGTCCCTTGCCTTCCATCATCATGTGTCCTTTCTCTATCAGCATGGCTTTCCTGGGACTTTCCTTGGGCTCAGTGCCGAGTGGAGGGGATAATGTGAGAAAGACAGTGATAAAGAAACATCAAGGTCCTTGTTTTTAGAAAGCTCACAGTCAAGATAGAGAAACAAATTTCACTTTCATGGACCATTCTAAGTATAGTTAAGTGTTAAGTACAGGCTTGATGTACAATAGGAATTCTGGGGATAGATCAGTGTGGCCCAAGGATCATCAGAGAAATTTCCCTGAAGGAGATGGGATTTGAATGGGCCCCAGAAGGTTGAGGAGGATTTGGAAGGACAAGAAGGAAAGAATAATATATTCCAGGCTGGGAGAATACTGGTGCATGTGGTATCCAAGGAGGACTGGGAGGAGACAAGCAAGGCTGAAACAAAAAGGCTTTAAGATGAAAGCCTGGGAAAGGAGAGTGTGACCCTTGGCTTCAGTTTCCTCATATGTGAAATGGGGTTAATATTACTTGTCCTGGCTCACAGACAAGGTTGTTGTGATGATCAAATCAGATAATGAATAGGCAATGATTTCTAGAGAGGAAGCAGAGTAGTGAAGAGAGAACTGGCTTCAGAGCCAGGAAGAATTTAATTCAAGTTCTACCTTCGACACACTGAACAAGTTACTTCAACTCTTGGTGTTCTGGGCTCTAAGACTATAAGTTACAAAGGTGCTACCTAATCTACATTGACTGCCAAAGTCACAGGTTTAGTCTCCATTCCTAAAAATCATAGACTATAATTATCCTGCAGGTGGGGAAGAACACGATGGAGCCCTCAAACACTAGGCAGAAAAGTTGGGATTTAGTCTAGATAGCATAGCTATCTTCAAATATGTGAAAGGTGGCCAGACAGAAGAAGTCCATTTATTATGCTTAAACTTAGAGGGCAGACCTAGGTACAGCTGATGGAAGTTGTAAAGGAGTAGATTTCAACACATTTTATTCATTTAAGTGAAAACTTCCTAAAAATTACAGATCTGCAAAAGGGAAAGAAGGTGACTTGGGTGGTCCTGGGTCCCCCAGCACTAGCTGTAACAAAGGAGAGATTGTGTAAAGAACTTTCCATACCAAAAATGCCAGAGACTGATATTGGGATATTGGCGGTGGTGATGGAGGTGGTGGTGAGGAGACTGTGGTGTGGATGATGTTGATGGTGTAGATGGTATTGATGATGGTGGTGGTGTGATGATGATGGAGAGGGAATTCCTGTGCAAATAGGACTGGGCTAGGTCTCTGATCCCTTCTAACTCTGAAATTCTGTGTTTCTGTGAATGTCAGAGCTTGAAGAGCCGGAAGTGACTTTAAGAAGAAAAAAAAAGACTGTCACAGCTGGAAAAATTCTTAAAACAGAGGCCCTGGGGGCTGGAAGGGACCTCAGAGATTATGGAGTCTAAACTTAGAGACAGGAAGAGGCTTGATGGTTACAAAATATTGTAACAGAGACCCGAAACATAGTTCAACACACCCAACAAGCTACACTATATACTTTAGTTTTATTCTAGGGGTGAATAAGGGGCAAGAGGGAAATGGAGGAAAGAGAACGGCAGACAGTGGAATAGAAGGGAAGTCGGGAGGTAGCAGGCATACCCTATTCGCCCAGGAGAAGTGGGAGTTTATGTCCAGGAACCTCCAGGCTTTAAAAAAAGAAGTTGGGGGGGGGAGCCCCGTGCTTTTTTCCTTTGAAACGTCTCTCCGAGGAAATCGCGGAAGCTAATAGTGTTCGTGGGCCAGGACCCTTTCCTTTACCCCTCCAAGCCAGCTAGAAGAGGTCTAACTAGCGATGGGGGTGAGGGCGGGCAGGGCTAGGAGTAGGGATGGGAAGGCGGGAAGGGAAGGGAGACTGGGGGAGGCAGAGGAGAAAAAAGGTTTAAGGAGAGAAAGGGACCGGGCTGAGGGTTATCAAGGGAGAAATGTTGGGAAGGGAGCTGGGGGAGGCAGAGGAGAAAAAAGGTTTAAGGAGAGAAGGGGACCGGGTTGAGGGTTATCAAGGGAGAAATATTGGGAAGGGAGCTGGGGGAGGCCAGGCAGGGCAGGGGACTGGGCTGGGGCGGGTGTTGGTGGGGAGGTGAGGCGGGGCTGCGGGAGGCTGGGAGGCTAGGGAGCTGCAGTGTGACCGGCGGGAAGCGAAGAGGGGCGGGAGAAGCAAGAGGAGTAGCAGGGGCCCAAGGGTCCCGGGGGATGAGGCTGGCTGGGCTCAGTCCCGTATTCGGGCAGCACCGCCCCGAGGCCAGAGCCCCAAGCCCCGGGCCCCAGGCTTCTCCGGCCCCAATCCCCGAATGGCCGCAGCCCCGGAGCTCGCCTTGGACGTGATGAAGCAGATCTGTCTCTGCGCCACCGCCTCCTTCTCGGTAGGAGCGGGGCAGGGACGGGGAAGGATGGGACGGAGGTGGCGGGGGTTGGGGGACGCTGCTGGCTCGCCCCCTCCCCACACCTGGACCCCGCCCTCACCTGGGCTCTGGCCCCGCCCGGCATCTTCTCTGGCCCGTTAGAATAGTTCGGGGTGTTTCCATTTGGGGATGGTGGTGGGGAGTTTGAAAGAACCACGGCGGGCTGGAAGTGAAGTTCAAAGGGGATCGAGTTGGGGGTGGGGATGTAAGGGTATCCAAAGGTTCCCGAGGGATCGAATAGGTGGGCATGCATTGGAGGGAGCTGAGGTTTGGAAGGATGGGATTCGGGGCTGATGGGTTTAAGTTGGGGATGGAGCTGGGAGGAGGCTGAAGAACAGAATTTAGGGGTTGGGAAGGGGGGAAAAGACTTAGAGAGGGAGAGAGAGTTGGTGAAGATGGGTTGGGGGACCGAATTGGGAGGGTGGATTTGGAGAGATGGGTTGCAGGAGACAAGCCAGGGGCCCTGCCCCAGCCCAGGATGCCCTTCCCAAACCCCACCCCCACTCACAGCTATGGCTGAGCCCAGCCGACCTTGGCACCTGCCCCCCCTGTGGCCGATGCCTGATCCCGAGGCCCACAGCGAGAGGCTGGCACCAGGCAAGTTGGCAGGCACAATATGGTGGGTGGACAGGGAAGGGAGAAAGCTGGGCTAGCTGGGGGCTTTAGGTGCCCTGCCTCAGGCTGCCCTCTTCCCTGCCTGCCCATAGGGCAAGGGCAAAAGTGAAGGGCAGAGGGGATGCAACTGTGCTTTAAGTAGCGTTTGGAGAACCCAGACTGACCTCTTCTCAGAGCCTAGGCTGGGTCAGGATTCTAATTGGGAGATAGCTGGGGAGGAAGGGGAGCCAGTGAGCACACACTAACCCCATCTCCTGGCTGCCCAGCAGAGCCAGGACTGGGGAAGGAGTGATGAGAAGCTGATGCAGGCTGTGGAGAGTAACGACGCCACTCGAGTCTCTGCCCTGATTGCCCGAAAAGGGCTGGTTCCTACCAAGTTGGATCCGGAGGGCAAGTCCTCGTAAGTGCCCACCTAACCCCAGGGGACCACCAATGAAGCAAGCCAGGAGAGCAGGTCTTGGACATCCTTGGGAAGGAGAATATAATGCCTTGGGATATGGGTTGAAGACAACAGCTCCCCTTGGGCCCCAGATCCTTCTCTCACTCATTAATTCATTCAGGTCTCCCTTGGTAGGACTCCCCTACTTCGTAGGACTTGCACTCTTCAATCCAGCCACACTTGCTTCCTCTGTCCCTTTAAAGAGCGTTTGCTATATAAAGCTCTTTGTAACCCAGCCCCTTCCTCCATTCCCAGCTTCTTATTCCACTGCAAACCCCTGTAGGCCCACTACAATGGCCGACTGGACATTCCTTGAAGAAGATCCTCCGGCACCCATCGCCTTGGGCCTTGGCCCTTTGTCTCCCTTCTCACTCCTGCCTCCTAGAATCCCTGTCTTCCATCAAGAACTCTAGCATCACATTCCACAGGAAGCATTTCCAGATCCCCTCAACCTCCAGTGTTCTCCCCACTCGAGATCTTGGATCTAAGGGCATTCATTCTATTTCTATTTTACATTCTGTGTAACTATGTATATATTCTTGTTATCTCCCCTGTTAAAATGTAAACCCTTGAGAACAAAGATTGTTTCATTTATCATCTTTGTATCCCTATTACCTGGCACAGTGCCCACCCAGGGCATAGCAAGAGCTTTAGAATAATAATAGCTAACATCTATGTAGTGCTCGCTATGTACCAGACATTGCGCTAAGTGCTTTGAAATTATTATGCCTTTTTATCCTTATGACAACCCTGCAAGGTAGATGCTATTATGATTCCCATTTTACAGATGAGGAAACTGAGATAGAGAGAGGTTAAATGACTTGTCCAGGGTCATACAGCTGCTAAGTGTCTAAGGCCAGATTTAAACTCAGGTTTTTTTTTTTTACTCCTGGCCCAGAAATCTAGCCACTGCTGCCTCTTCAAATAAGTTCATTCATTTAATAACTATATCTCAGGAATCACCTTTATGTAGAACTCTGTGCTGGGCACTGGTAAGAGAAGCAAAATTTAGAAAAACCACTGCCTGCACCAGGGAGCTTATAGTCTAAGAGGGACAAAAAGGTGTTGAGACTCTGCTAATTGCCACACACAATATTAAGTGTGTTGGGGGTGGGGGAGGCCAGAGCTGTAATTTAATCAGGATGGGGAGCTCCCAGTTTGGAAAATCCTTCAACCAATGGCATTGTGTAACAGTTTTAGATAGTTTCCTGGGAGATTGATCAGTTAAGACACTTGTGGACAAAATGGTATGCGTCAGAAGCAGGATTTGACATCTTAGTCTTCCTGATTGCAAGGTCAGCCCCTGTAACCATTATACTATACTGCCTCTCATCAGTGCATCAGAGAGGCATTATAAGAATAATTGACATTTACAGAGTACTTTTAAGTCAGCAAATTATCTCGCTTGAACCTTGAGGCAACTCTGATATATGGTACATATCCTCGTTTTACAGATGAAGAGAAAAAAGCCTAAAAAGGTTAACTGCCTCATATGTTGCCCAGGGTTGCACAGCTAGTAAGTATATGAGCTGGGATTGGAATCCAGGTCTTCTTAACTCTTAAGTCTAACGTACTATCTGTTATGCCTCTCAAGACAAAGTGCTATGGGAGCTCTAATTGGGAAGGGCATTACTGATCAGGGAATCAGGGAAAGCTTTCTGGAGGAAATGATTATTTTGTTGGAGTTTACAGGATGGGTAGGAATTTAAGAGGGGAAAAAGAGATGGAAGTCATTTTAGGAATAGGGAACAGTATAAGGATTGGACTAGATGACTTCTGAGATCTTTTCCAATTCAAAGATTTGATCATTCTTTGTGGACAAAGTCACAGAGGTGAGAAAATTCAAGATAGGTTCTAGGTCAGAGGTTTGCCTATATTCTTCAGGTGCAGAGGATGCTTGAAGTGGAACAACGAGAGATAAAGATTGAAAAGATAAGATAGAACCAGATTATGGAGGAACTAGAATGCCTGGCAAAGGAGGTTGAACTTCAGTTGGTGGGTAATGGGGGAAGGGGTCAATAAAAAATAGCAATAGTTAAAATTTATATAGCACACATATATTATGTGCCAGGCACAGTGCTAAGCACTTTGCAAATACTATCTTTTTTTATGACAACAAAGATTTTTTGAGTAGTAACATCACCAGATCTATGATTGGTCCAAAAGCCGTATGAGGGACAGATTGGAGGAGAGAGAATGAAGGCTTCTGCAGTAGTCTAGATTCTAAAGAAATAATGATGAGGGTTGGCAATAGAATGGTAGAAATGAGACTAGGGAGGAGATGGGTATATAGAATCAAGAGGACTTAACTAAGAGACTGGATAGGAAGTGTGAAGCTCCCTCTGGGAACTGATCCAAGGGACCCTTGGTCCCAGGATTTGCCTTCTTAATTCTGTTCTGGCTCTTAATGGTCTCCAAATCTCAACTCAAATCAACAAGTCCTGATGTTCCTTGACGACATCCCTCCCCCAATGTGTTTGACACTTTGGGCTCAGATAGAACCCTAATGATCTTCCCCTTTGCTTTTACAGCTGCCACCAAGGCCCTATTTATCCCCTTCACCTCTTCTATACACTCCAAATGATAATAATAAGACAATAATAATAATAATAATAATAATAATAACTAGCACTTACATAGCACTTAAAGGTTTGAAAAGTGCCTTATACATATTATCTCATTTTATCCTCACTACAACTCTGGGAGGTATGTGCTATTATCATTCCCATTTTACAGATGAGGAAATGGAGGCAGAGAAAGGCTAAGTGATTTGCTCAGGGTCACACAGCTAGTAAGAATCTGAGGCAGGTTTTGAACCCCGGTCTTCCTGATTGCAGGCCCAGCAGTTGGTCCACTGTGACACTAGATGCATCTAGACAAGATAAAAATTGTACATTGACAGGGGCTGAGGGGAAGGAGAGTAAATACATGATTATGGATAAGGAAAAAGAGGCTGGTAAGTAAGGATGAAGTGAGATAATGTATGTATGTTAGCAATTATTATTATTTATTATTCATTCCATTGCTAAATGTATGACCTGGATCATCATACAGTTTTCCTAGGATACAGGTAGACAATGCTAGTTGGGGTGGGAGTGAATTGGGAGAAGAAGGGAAGAATGAAGAGAGAATTGTAGAGCAAGCAGCTATGGGAACAACCAAGGGGTCTATAGAACCATGGTGATATGGAAAGATTCTGGGTAGCCAGGGGCTGTAGGCAGTCAAAGGGTTGTCAAGGATCCATGAGAAGGGAAGTTTTGAGCATCATTTAATAATGCTCAATTACCCCCCCATTCCCTACAGAATAAAATCCAGACTCTCCACTCTAGCATTCAAGGTCCCCTCTTCAGTTACCTCCTCCTTGTTCAACTTGCCTTGAGCCAGATGGGATAACTCTCTCCTGAGAGCATAGCCCTTGCTCTCTCCTTTCTGAGTTTCTATTCCTTGCTCTGTACCTAGAATCTCTTCCTTTTCCTCTCTCCCCCTTAATCACTTCCAATGAACTGAACTTGGATCTGAGAAGAAGAAAAAATCAATGGGTACAGCTCACAGGTTAGAGAGACTATTAACATCCCACCCTCCCATTCATTCTCTTCCCCCAGGATGGAGGCAGCTTCAGCAGTGTGTTCTTCCTCACTTCACCCTCACAGAATCCATTAAAAAAATTAAAAACCTTTTCCTTCTGTCTTAGAATAAATACTGTGCATTGGTTCCAAGGCAGAAGAGTGGTAAGGGCTAGACAATGAGGGTTATGGGACTTTCCCAGGGTCACCCAGCTAGGAAGTGTCTAGAACTTCAAAGTTAAAAGGGATTTCAGCAGGCAGCTAGGACCAATACATGCCAGAAAGGAATACTGACTCTAATATATCAAAAAAGGGACCACAGCTTCTATTTGAAGACCTCTATCCATTTGATGGGGGCAGGAGAGAGGAGGATCCTGCTCTCTCTCTCTCTCTCTCTCTCTCTCTCTCTCTCTCTCTCTCTCTCTCTCTGTGGGGGACACTGTATCCAAGAGTGTTTCTGCAGTTTAATAGAGGGGAAGAGTAGGGGAACACTACATCTGGGAGTGTTTCTACAATTATAAGCCAAGTTTGGCTCCTATTGGGCAGAGTGGAGTTGTTGGTAGAAAGAAAACCTGGAGGTTGGGAACACAGGCCCTGCCAGACTTGTATGGTTCTACATCAGTCTTACTTACTTCATCTGTCATATCATCATTGAATCAAAGGTTAGAGCTAGAAAAAAACCTTAGAGAAGGTCAGCAGGTTCCCCCCCACACACCTTTTTTTTCCCTAATCCCTTACCTTCTGTCTTAGAAATGATATGGAATATCTGTTCCAAGACAGAAGAGTGGTAAGGACTAGAAAAACTAGCAAACAGGGTTAAGTGACTCATCCAGAGTCACATGGCTAGGAAGTAGTTGAGGTCACATTTGAACCCAGGACCTACCATCTCTAAGCCTGACTATATCAATCCACTGAGCCACTAAGCTGTCCCCTAAATGTATTTTAAAAATAAGGTTGAGGCCAGGTTTGAACCTAGGCTTGATTCTCTATCTACTGAGCTACTAGCTGCCCCGAGCTCCTTCTTTTTAAAGATGAAGAAACTGAGGCCCAGAGAGGTAAACTCTCAGTTAACAGTGAGGGACTTGTATCGGGCCAAAAGGTAATAGCAGGGGCTAGATTTGAACCCAAATCCTCAATCTCCAAATCCAGTGGATTTAGAGTAGAACCATGTCAAATGAAGGGGCTGAATGATGGTATAGCAGAAAGATTTAGAGTCTGCCCATCTCTTCTCTTTTTTTGTGTGTCTGACTATGGGCTTCTTAGAGACTCCTTTTCCTTGTTTATAAAACATGGAGTTGGAATTGGAGTACTTCTTTGTTTTCTCATAACTCTCAACCCTATTGCTCTCTGAGCACTGTTACCTCTGACAGTCTATGATTTTCTCTCTTGAGGTTCAGCTCAAATGCCACCTCCTCCAGAAGCGTTCCCGTGGCTTCCATTTTCTTTCCCTGTGGATGGATCATAACTCTCTTAGGGAACCTTCACATTTTACATTGGGGCATTATTTTCTGCCCCCTAAAAACCATGGGCTCCCAGAAAGCAGGAACTGTGTCCAGTCAATAATGACCACATTATCAGACATTTATTATGTGCTAGGCAGTCTGCGAAGTGCAAGGGATCTGAGGAATGGCAAAAATACCATACTTGTTCTCAAGGATTTCACATTCCATTGTGGGAGACAAGATGCAAATAACTGCATAGACAAGGTAGAGACAAGGAGGTAATCAGAAGGGATTGGGGGACTGGGCCTGGGAAGGTCTCCTGCAGGAGGTAGGGTGTGAGCCAAGTCTTAAAGGAAGTCAGGGATGCCAGGAGGCAGAGTGCCCCTGGCCTAGGGTTCAGCCATTGGGTGGGGGAGGGCAGGGAGAGACTGAGTATCTTGTGTAAGGCACCAAAAGTAGGTCACTGTAGTTGACATGGAGAGTGAGCAGAGGGCATTGAAGTGGAAAGAGCCTGGAAAAGAAGGAAGGGACCAGATGGTGAAGAGCTTTACAGTGCCAAACAGGGGATTAGGACTCTTCGTATAGTGTTGACCAAATTTTGGCTGTGTTGTATTGAAGGTAGGAGGATATAAAAAGTTAAACTTCAGTTTTGCCATCCCTGGAGATTTTAGGACAGGCAGGAGGGTAGGAATATTTGAGAAGTAGACTTTTGGGGGCAGGCAGAGAGGAGCCCTAGGATCTGGGAATCTGAGAAAGGAGTGGCTGAGCCCCCTCAACCCTTGTTATAAGGGGCGGTTTGGATGGTGCTTTCAGATGGCCCTGGTCCTGACTCTAGTACAGACTATCCTTTCTAACCAAGTACACTACTGCAATAGGTACTTGGCCATTCTTGCCTTGCTGTCATCCTTTTCATCTTTCATGCTACTAGTCTCATTACACATCTATCTCCTTTGCTCAGAAAACTTGAGCAACTCAATTTTTTTAACCCTTACCTTACATCTTAGAATCAATACTTTGTGTTGGTTCCAAGGCAGGAGAGTGGTAAGGGCTAAGCAATGGGGGTTAAGTGACTTGCCTAGGGTCACTCAGACCATATTTGAACCTAGGACTTCCCATCTCTAGGCCTGGCTTTCAATCCACTGAGCCACCAACTGCCCCATGCCATTAACTCTTGAGCAAGTCATTTAAACTTTCTTGAAGGAGTTTGACTAGATGACCTCAAAGCTTTCTTCCAGCTCTAAATCTTTGATCCTTTGAAATGGGGAGCCATGAAATCTTCTTGAGGAGAAAAGGGACACTGTTAGACCTCTGCTTTAGGAAGATGATTTTGGTGGTCCACCCAGAGTGAATTGTTTCATCGTGTTGTGTTTGTTGTGTTGTATCACATTTAAGGTTTCATTTGGCTGCTATGCGAGGGGCATCGGCCTGCCTGGAGGTGATGCTGGCCCATGGTGCCAATGTCATGAGCACTGATGGCTCAGGTAAACCCTCTTCCCTCGTGCTGGGACTATGGATTTAGGGAGGGACAGGGAGAGGGTCTGACATTGTAAGTTTTTAACCCTGACTCTATCATGGACCATGGGCAGAATGCTAAAATATTTCAGTTTCCCCATCTATAAAATGGGGATTTATGATCCCATTGGTATCGAGGCAACATGTTATTGTGGATACAGTGATGAACTTGGAGACAGAAAGAACTGGGCTCAGTGGTTACTATATGCCAGGCACTGTGGTAAGCACTGGTATGTCTGTGACTCACTGGATGGCTCCAGGTAAGTTCCTTCCCTTCTCTAAGCCTCCATTCCTGTCAAATGGAAACTCCGGGCTAGAAGGTTTCGAAGATCCCTCTCCACTTGGACTTTCTGGTTCTGGAGCCAGGTTTTCCCAGGCCTCAGCTAACCCAGGGTGGGCAGCGGGATTGACCTTTTTGTCACCAGGCTGACCCCTCCTTGTTTAGGAAATACTATTCCTCAAGTGCCTACAAGTAGGTGGCTCAGTGTTTTTTCTGTCTTTCAGGTTATAATGCCCTCCATCTGGCAGCAAAGTACGGACATCCTCAGTGTTTGAAACAATTGCTGCAGGTTCATCTCTCTTTGGGCCTCCGTTTTCCATCAGCATTAGATAGCCTTTAGGTTCCTCTCAGCTCTCCAGATTCTACAGTGCATTCTACTGTGATATTCTCTATTTAGATTAGGGATCTCTACATAAGGACTGCTGTTTCCCCAAGGAAGCAAGGGGAATCTCTGGGCCCAATAGGGAGTTAGGAACAGAGAAAGAGAGGGAGAGAGAGCCAGAGAAAAAGGGAGGGAGGGGAAGAGGGGGAGAGAGAGAGAGAAAAGGGGAGAGAGGGAGAGAGAAAAAGAGGTAGAGAAGGAAGAAGAAAGGGAGAGACAGACAGAGAAGACAGAGAGCCAGAGGGGGAGAAAGAGGAATGAGGGGATAGCTGTGGACCTGAAGACTCTTCTTGTTCTAGCCTCCCATTCTTTTCATCTTTTCATCCCCTTGCTCTCTTAGGCATCCTGTGTGGTAGACACTGTGGACAGCAGTGGTTGGACAGCACTCCATCATGCAGGTGGGCACCAAATGCTGGCTTCCCTTCCTTCCTCTTAGGTACCAGGTACTAGCCTGATAGGGTGACTAAACACCATTGCATTCTTCCAGGAGGGAGCTCCTTGTCTAGGACCCCACACACACTAAGCAAGTGTCATGCTTCAGTCTTGTACCACAATACAGATATTCCTTTCACATTGTTGAGGTTAGGGGCAAGGTGCCCCTCAATTGGGAAAATCTGAGTTAAATTTTGGTTCTCCCTTGGTACTAGAGAAGAAGTCACTATTATTTCTTTTTCTTCTATGGGGAACCTTCCTGTAAAATTTAAGTTAAGTATTTGGTTGATCATAGGCTATATGTAGGTCAGTGTTAAATAAAAATGTATGTGAAAAAGAAATAAATATTAAAAAATTTTAAATGAAGCTAATTTGAGGATAATAATACTGAGCATACTACATGTATAACAAAAGAAAATTTTAAAAACTTTTGAAATTCCCTAATGGTACTGGCAATTAGGCTATAGTACATCTCTGCAATCTAATTTTTTACTTATTTTAATCTTAAAAAGGAAATTGTGCCTATTTGTGGTATGAAAAGATAAAATATGTTATTATACAGTACTATACATATATTTTATGCATTTCTGAGTTTCTCAACTTTTTCTGCACTGTCTGCTGGCCTTCTTGTGTTGTCTGTGGCTTCTGCAAAACTCCCAAAGAAATTCCCATTTAATTTCTTAGACTGACTCGGGATATGTTGAAACCTTGATGGGGAAAAGTCACGATGTGGAAGGAATACCTTGTGTAGTGAAAAGCCAGACACATCAAGAGATATAGGTTTAAATCCTAGCTCTCTGCCTGCTACCATATGAACATGGGGGAAGTACATCCTACAGGCTGTTTCTAAGATAACACAACAAAAACAACTTATAAGTTTATGTGGGGAAAGTACTTTGTAAACTAAAAAACACTATAGAAATGTGTATTATTGATGGGTGACAACAGATCATGGAGAATGAAAATTTGAGGGTTAAAATAATTAATTCAGTCTTCTGGAGAAAGGTTCCTAGATCTAGATTCTAGTTTGTCCCTACTACTGATTTGGGCAAGTTGCTATCCTCAGCCTCAGTTTCTTTATTTGTATGTCAGTGCTTTTAAACATTGATGATAAGTGGGGCCCATCTTCCACCACCTGCAGATAACAGCCATCCCATTCCTTGGTGGATAAATTAAAGCAATTCGGTGGCTAAAAAAAAAATCATGATCCAGTTGTCCATTTTCTAGTGCTTGGCTTAGCCAGGAAGAGGCCTGGACAAAAGACAAACATGGCCTGCACTTGAAGGCTTTTCTAGAAGGTAGGAGTTGCATACTAATGATCAATTGTGTTATTATACTATCAAAACTTGCAGTCTATAACCTTTGAGGAGGTAACCTGCCACAGCTGAAAGAACTTGGAGTCAGAGGATATGTAAGGGCTAGGCAATAGAGGTCAAGGGACTTGCCCAGGGTCACACAGCTAGAAAGTGTGAGGCCGGATTTGGACCCAGGACCTCCCATCTCTAGGCCAGGCTCTCAATCCACTGAGCTACCTAGCAGCCCCCAGGATTTAAACTCTTAAATTCTTTCTGACTCAAACTGTTCTCCTCCATGTACCATACTACCTAGCTCTTTCTGGGTGATGTCTTTGACCTGACCTTGAAGATATCTCTTCATAGCTGTTCATCTCTCATCTGGGATTATTTCTCAAACCAGGGCATTCTGTCTTTATAGATGAAGAGCTGAGAGGTATCTCAAGAGTCATCTAATACAAGCCCTTCCTTTTATAGGTGGGAAAACTGAGGTCTAGAGAAGAAAAAAAAAGCTCACACATCTACTAAGAACCAATGAAGGATCAGAACTTAGACCTTGATTCCAAAGCCTATAACTTAAATTGGTTCCTTACCCCCTGTATCTGATGGCTCCTTCCCTATTCTTTTCTGTCCCTCCTACAGCAGCTGGTGGCTGCCTGGCCTGCTCTGAATTGCTTTGCTCCTTCAAAGCCCAAATGAACCCTAGAGACCGGGTGAGCCTTCATCTTTGCCTGGGAAGAGTTTGAGCATGCCCTATGCCCAGCCTGAGCTGAGCACCACTCCCCTTTTCCATGTTCTTAGGACTTCAGTTTGGGGTCAGGAGTTGTAGTAGGAGGGCAAGACCCACCTGGGGTTCCCTTACCCACTTCTGTACTCCTCTACCCTCAAGGCATCATTTAATACTTTCTCTTGCTTTCCTCACCCACTCTTCCAGTCAGGTGTAACACCCCTTATCCTGGCAGCACAAATGTGTCACCCAGAGCTGTGCCGTCTCCTTCTGCAGCGTGGGGCTGCTGTGAATGACCGAGACCAGCAGGGCAGGTGAGCATGCATGTCCATGGAAATGGTCCGTGTCATTTGAGGCTCAGCAGAACTGAATGAGCTTTGGGAACTGGTCTAAAGGACCTGGTCCTTGCCTAGAGGTTTCCTCTTTCTCAACTTTTTTGTATCTTCCGCTGATTTTTAAGTATAAACTCTTGTCTTCACACCTTTTTTTTTTTAAACCTTTACTTTCCATCTTAGTATCAATACTATGTTTTGGTTCCAAGGCAGAAGACTGGTAAGGGCTAAGCAATGGGGGTTAAGTGATGTGCCCAGGGTCACACAGCTAAGAAGTGTCTGAGGTCAGATTTGAACCCAGGACCTCCCATCTCTCGGCCTGGCTCTCAATCCACTGAGCTACCCAGCTGCCCCCTCTTCACACTTGTTGACTAGCCTCTATAGCAACCTCGATAAGGACTCAATTGCACCAGATCCCTAATGCTATTTTCCCCTTTCCCACAGCCACTCTTAGACCTTAGTTCAGTTCTAATCTGTTCTCACACTCCCTTCTTCCTATGTTGGCCCACATTTCCTATGGTTTCTTTATAAGGTGCAGAAAACACAGAAATCTTAAGACAAAGGTTGCATTTGGAAAGAGCTCTGTACTTGGAATTGAATCTTAGGATCCAATTCCAGGTCAGAATGGGACTGAACCCCAGCTTCCTCAGCTGTAAGATAAGGCCCAAGTCAACCCAATAACTATTCATTGTGCTATGAACTAGGGATACAAAGACAACCAGAAACAGTGTGTGACCTTAAAGACCTTCCATTTCTACTGAGACAACCTAATATAGCAGCATCATTCCACATGGATTTGGGAATCTCCTCACCCAAGTGTTCATTTAGATCAGGAGTCAGCAATGTATGGCTCTTTCTGCAGGAGCCATAAAGTCAATTTTTTTTCAGGCGCTGTTACAGGAGCCGCACTGTGAGCACTGTACGGCTCTCACGAAATTACATTTTAAAAAATGTGGCGTTTATGGCTCTCACGGCCAAAAGGGTTGCCGACCCCTGATTTAGATAAAAGGACTGACAACTCAAAGGAATCTTGAGAGAGAATTTTTTCCAAGCCTCTTATTTTACAAATAAGGAAACTTGGGCCCAGAAGGATTAAGAGCCTTATCCCTGGATACACAGGCAGTGAGTGGTATGACAAGGACATGAAGGTTCTCTGATATAAGATCCAGAACCCTTTTGACCACTTCATGTTTGCTGCCTATACTTCTGCTTTATGAATAAAGGCAGATCTAAGTGGAAGAGTGGGAGGTGAAAGGTTTTGCCACAAGTTCCTACAAATCTTCTTCTAGCTACCTATGGGGGTCCAGCACAATTTGAAATATTCATCAGTTTCCCTAGCTTCCTCCCATTACCACAGGTTAAATTCATTGTCACCCTGGTCCTTGCCCCAGAGGTTTCCTCTTTCTTAACTTTTTTATACCTGAAGGGTCTGAAGGGAAAGACATCAGCTGTGATAAACACAGGAGCAGTTTTCTGGGTAGGCATATTTGGGCCCTGGTTTCCAGGATGGAGAAGCAATGGGACACCTGAACTCTTTGACAACATGCAAACTGCTTCTCTTTAGGGGCTCAAAGATGGGCACTTCACAATTTGGTCCTCTCTGTGCTGGGGTGGGCAGTGAGGAGTCCCAAATAAGGACAACAGAACTGAAATGAGGAAGATAACCCAGGTGAGGTGGATTATCTTGGGCCATCTTTCAATCCTCATTCTGTATGACTTTATGTCATAGGACAGCTCTGATGTTGGCATGTGAAGGGGCCAGTCCAGAGACAGTGGAGGTACTACTACAAGGAGGTGCCCGTCCTGGGCTCACCGATGCCTTGGGCCAGGATGCGGCACATTATGGAGCTGCAGCAGGAGATGCCCTGATCCTGCACCTCCTACAAGAAGCCGTACAAAACCAGGTTCTGACTGGTGGTATGTGCAGATAGAGGTGGGCAGAGCCCCACTCTACCTCCTAGCCCCTATTTCCACCCTGACTTTCTTGGGATTTCCTACCTGCATTTCCCAACCCTGCTCCATCTTCAGGTAGTTTTGCAACTCTCTTCCCCTCCCACCTCTCCCTCTCCCATCTGCTTCGAGGGCTTCTCTACCTCCGATCAGACCAACAGCAAGGCACTTCTCCATATTGCTCGGACACCTCCCTGACCCAACTCATTTTAGTTGTTTCACAAATTCTTTCTCTTCCAAACATCCCTAAGTTAACTGAATTGGGGTACAAGTTGTGCTGGGACCCAGCCCTGGTAATTCTTGGGCTACCTGGCCTCAACCTTGGACCATGTCAAACCAAATCCCCATTGGACCTGTTGACAAGTCCCCCAGCCTTCTCTCCAGCTGGGGTTGGGGGGTGATTGGACACAGATAACCAGGGTCCCTAAGCAGGGGCATTAATCACTGCTCTTGTCTCCACCTACTACAGAAGAGGACTCGGCAGAAGTGTCTTCTCAGGTATCAGTCACCAAGTCTTTACTGAGGTCACATCCAGCCTTGGGTGACCAGCCCAGTGGGCTAGGTTGAGGGGGTAAGAGGAGCAGCCCAGACTTTGGAAACTTCCCAGTCACAGGGAGACAGAGGAACAGATCTGGCCATGCCCTTTGGTAGCTAGCCTCGAGTCTGGTGGGACACAAAACTCGAGGGGAGACAGCAGTATAGGGCAGGGTAAAAATTAGTTCAACAATTGCATGATTTAGACTCCAAGGTCCGGGCTGTTGGAACTCAGAGATCAATATGGGCTGGAAAAGTCAGGGAAGGCACCTTAAGGGGACCTACACCAGGACTTGAAAGTGGGTATTTGAAAAAATACTCCTTTCCTCTACTCTTTTGAGCCCCTTGTACTCTGAGTGGTAGAGGTAGTAGGCTAACAGCTGATGAGATGGGAAACCCTATCCAGTCCCTCTCCAGTAAAATTCTGACACTAGCCCCCTTGCACTAAATTACTGAATCCCAGATCTTCTCCAAGATCACTGGCAAATCAGTACAGCATCAAGCAAACAGGAAGGTGGTGGGGCAGTGGTGGAAGAACAATTCCCCTACATCCATCTGTTTTGATCCATAGACATCTCAGTCCAGTCGGGAAAGGGCAGGAGCCCCTAAGAAGAGGAAAGCCCCTCCTCCTCCTGCTAGCATTCCTGTCCCGGTAGGGAGCTGCCTGGGGACAGGGTGGGTGGAAGGAGAGGTTTAAGGTCCAGGCTTGTGGGGGCACCCCACCTTGTGCATTTCTCTCTCTCAATCTGGAGGGGTGAGGGGCAAATCTGATGGTCCAGGCCCTAAAACCATCAACTGCCCCAGGATGACAGGGAGGCTTATGAAGAGATTGTACGGCTAAGACAGGAGCGAGGTCAGCTTCTCCAGAAGATCCGAGGCCTGGAACAGCGGAAAGAGAGGAAGAGGCAGGAGGCGAGAGCTGGGGAAAGGGGTGCTCCAGATCATCCTTATGTGTTTTGGGGGACGGGTGGGGGAACAGCCCCAATCTGGAGGAAAGCAGAGAGATACAGAACATGGGGGAAGGAGATATTACCTTGGAGTAAGAAGGAATGGAACCCTGGGGGAGGGCTGGTAAGAGGGTTTTGAGGCCACATAGGCTCTGACTAACCCATTTCTCTTCCTCTCTCATAGAACCAGGAAGCGGAAGACAGCTCTCTGCAGAGCCTGGAGAGACAGGTTGGCCAGGGGGTGGACAGGATGCTGTCAGGTCAGGACTATGGGGCCCACAAGGGGATCCCCACCAAAAGCATTTCCTCCCAGGCTGCCTTTGCACTCTGCTCTTTGTGGCTGTAGAAAGCTGCCTCAGAGGAGGCAGGTCCTACAAACTGCTCCCTCTACCCTAGGTACAAGAGCTGCAGCAGCTGTTGGCTGAGAAACAGGAGGAAAAGGAGAGTCTGGGTCGTGAGGTGGAGAGTCTGCAGAGCCGCCTGTCCCTTCTGGAGGTGGGAAGCAGGGAAAGAAAAAGGCATCCACAGACACATGCAGGTGGAAACACAGACATATGCTTACAGATACACAAACACGAATACACACAGACACCTCGATACAAAGACCCCTACTTACAGGTACCCACGCTGATCCAAATATGCCTTTGAAAATCATAGAAGGGGCACAGCTAGGTGGCGCAGAGGCTAGTGCACCAGGCCTGGAGACAAGAGATCCTGGGTTCAAATGTGGCCTCCTAGCTGTGTGACCCTGGGCAAGTCACTTAAACCCCAACTGCCCAGCCCTTACCACTCTTCTGCCTTAGAATTGAAACTTCCTATCAACTCTAAGCTAGAAGGTAAGAATTTTATTTTTTTTAAAACCCTTACCTTCCATCTTGGAATCAATACTGTGTATGGCTCCAAGGCAGAAGAGTGGAAAGGGCTAGGCAATGGGGGTCAAGTGACTTGCCCAGGGTCACACAGCTGGGAAGTGTCTGAGGCCAGATTTGAACCTAGGACCTCCCATCTCTAGGCCTGGCTCTCAATCCACTGAGCTACCCTGCTGCCCCCTAAGGTAAGAATTTTTTAAAAAGAAAAGCTCAGAGAGTAAATCCTTAGAGGAGAATAGGGAGTAGAGGGAAAGAGGGGTGATATTGAGAAGAGTGACTAGGTTCCTGGCCACTTAGAAAAAGTCAGAAACCCCTTTGTGTATTAACTGAACAGACCAAGCAGCCCCGGCTGGACAAAGTGGGAGAGTGGGGAGGGACATCCGGGATGACGGCTGCAGGCTGAGAGGGGGCCCCTGACCCAGGCTCTGCCTCCTCTCAGAACGACAAGGAAAACACCAGCTATGACGTGGCCACACTGCAGGATGAAGAGGGGGAACTGTCAGACTACCCAGGTTTGGAGCCAACCCTGGGGAAAGGGTGGGTGGGGAAACTCTTTCATTTTGTCATACTGATTCATTTCCCATAGAGCTAGGGTTTTGTTCCCCTAACTTTCCAATTCTTGCTTCCACCTAGCAAGAAACCAAACTGTGCAGCAGTTCAGAGCTGAGAAGGATCTTAGCCACGTAGATTGGCAAAGCCAGGAAGGGATCTGGAAAGTCCAACTTCATTCTAGGGGCCCGTAAACTGATCTAGAAAAGGGATGCAACTTGCCCAAGGCTGAAGTCAGTGAAATAGCTGGTATAGAACCTAGGTCTCCTGACTCTTGCCCTAGCTAGGACTGTCTCCTGTCCCCTACCAGGCTGGCCCCCATCTTTTAATGGGGGAGCCTTACCTCCATTCCATACAAAGTAATGCCTAGATCCTGACCAAGGCCCCCAACTCTAAGAATGGTCTAAGAGAGAGAATTTCAGGCTCTGATTGGAATCTAGGAATTTGCCAGTCTCCTCCTTTGCTTGAACAGTACAAGATAAGAGACCTCCAGCCTAACTCGGCCTTCCCAGATGATCCAGCCAACTTGGACTAGTTGGCTCCTCAGGCCAAATTCCCTACTTCTTTTGGCCTCAGTATCTTCTCAGTCACCTAGGACTGAATAGTTGGCTTTATCTTCCTACATATTTATGGTATATCAAAAGAGAATTGAATTTGTTGTGAGAGGACCCAAGTTCAGCTCCCTGCTACCTGTATGATCCTAAGTTAGTCCCTCTCTGGGTTTTTAATTTTCTTCTCTGTAAAATGAGGGAATTGGACTAGATGGTCCTTCTTTCTATTTTATTCTTTCTCCAATTACATATAAAGACAATTTTTAACATTTGTTTTTTTTCTAAAGTTTTGAGTCCCAAATTCCCTCCCTTCTCACTGAGACGGTAAACAATTTAATGTAGATTTTAAACGTGTATAACTAGACCATTCTTCTAAAGGAGTGATTGGGTTTTTTGTGTGTCATGAATCCTGCTGGCAAACTGGTAAAATCTATGGACCCCTTCTTGGGTTTAAAAAAAAATTCATTGAACTGAAGGAAATGCTAAATTTTAGCTATAGATTAAAGTGAAAAAAAGACTTTATTTTTTTTCTTTTCCAAGTTCGAGACCTCCTGGAATCTTTCCATGGACCTCAGATTTAGAATCTGTTATGAATCACATCTCTTTATTTTCCCTCAAAATCCTCACCCCTACCCCCATACACATTAATTTGGCCCCTCAACCTGTTACCTGGATTATTGAAACAGACTCCTAAATGGTCTCCCTGCCTCCAGTCTCTTCCTTTCCAATCCATCTTTTATGTTCTACCTACTTCCCCTTAAGCATGGGTCTGACCATGGGTGACTGCCTGATAACAAACCTTCAGTGCCACCTATTGCCTGTAGGAATCAGTATAAATGGCTAAGTCCAGCAGTCAGGATCCATCTCTCTCTCACTCTCACACACACACACACACACACACACACACACACACACACACACACACACACACACACACAGAGTTCTCTGATCTGGAGGTGCCACTCCTCTTCCTACATGTGTAAGCCTCATCCGGAAGCCTACAATCTACTTCCTCCTTCTTTCTTTTGAAATCTTCCTTCAACACTGGGCTTATGTGTCTTCTCTAAAAGGCCCAAATACCCACCATCCCCACTAGATGAAAGTGACTTCCTTCCCTCCCACCATATACTGTGCTAAAACATTCTTTGGTTCTCATTCTACCTTGTGTTAGTTGGATCAATTTTTTCCTCCTACTAGACAGTAAACCCCTCAAAGGTAGGGCTGATTTTCATCTCAGTATCCCCTAAATTCCTCACTTCCTGGGCTCCTAGGAAATGTGATTTTTTAAAATGTGCTTTTATAGGGGTTGATGGACTGCCATCCAAGGGGCTAAGCCCTGCTGCTCAGGAATTGCTGGCCTCCCTACAGGACCAGGTGGCATCACTTACCAAACAAAACCAGGAATTGATGGAAAAGGTCCAGGTACAACCCAATTTTAGCCTGCCCTTTTTATTTTTTTAACCCTTACCTTCTGTCTTAGACTCAATACTGTGTATTGGTTCCAAGGCAGAAGAGCAGTAAGGGTTAGGTAATGGGGGTTAAGTGACTTTCCCAGGGTCACACAGCTAAGAAGTGTCTGAAGCCATATTTGAGCAATCCACTGAGGCACCTAGTTGCCCCTGCCCTTTATATATTTCAAAGCTTGAATCCATTCCTCACTACCTTCCAACCCCTTTGCTCCACCACTTCATTTCTCCCCACACCCTTCCCTTAAAGGGAGGGTGATATTATTCCCATTTTAGAAATGAGGTCTTAAGGAAGACTTTGCCAAGGTCACCAGATGTGTCATAGAACATTAGAGTGTAAAGTCTTTAGAAATAATCTAATCCAAACCTCCAAAGTGACACTGATAATAGCTTACTTCTATAGTGGGTTAAGAGGTTGAGGTTTAGGGGCATCTAGGTAGTTCAGTGGATAGCATACCAGGTCCCGTAGTTGAGAAGACCTGGATTCAAATCTGACCTCAGACATTCCTTAGCTATGTGACCCTGGGTAAGTCACTTGATTCCATTTTCCCAGCTTTTATCCTTTTGTCTTAGAGTTGTTACTAAGACAAAAAGTAAAGATTGGGGGTGGGTGGGGGGGTGGTTGTGTTTTGTATTTTTTAAAATCATAAGGAAAAATTGATTACTATCTTACAAATGAAAAATCAGAATTCAGTGGATAAGAGGGGAACTAAGATATGAACCCAGATCTTCCCATTCCCAAACCAGAGCTCTTTCCATTCCCTCAGAGCTTCTTAGTCTCACGTGGTGGTGAGTGCTAAAGGGAGCCTTTCCTTCCCCAACTTCCCTGACCCCTTTGTTGCCCCACCTCTCTTCCCCACTACTTTGGTCAAGTCTCTTCACTTCCCTGAGCCTCAGTTTCTTCAGCTATAAAATGGGAAAGGGAGGTTTGGCCTAGATGGACCAGAATGTCTCTTTCCTCCTGTCTTAGGTCCTGGAGAACTTCGAGAAAGACCAGATGGACTTGGAGGCGTCGCCAGACTACATCCCGGTCCTTCTCTATGATACACTGAAGGCTGAACTTGACCAGGTCCGGAAACAGCATGAAGAGGCCCTCAAGGCTCTGGAGCAGCGCAGGGTAGAAGAGGAGATCATGGGAGCACGGGAGGAGGGCAAGGAGGATGAGACCAAAGGGAAGAAGGACAATGAAAAGGGCAAAAATGAAACCGGAGTCAAAAACGACAAGGGAAAAGAGGGCGCAAAGGAGAAAAAAAAGGGTGAGAGTGAAGCGAAGGAGAAAGAAGTATGTGAGACTGAAATGAACGGGAAAGAGGAGGAAAAGGACAAGATGGAAGTGAAGGAGAAAGCCGCGGCAGAAAGTGAAGCAGCGGGCGAGGACGGGGATGGAGGGACCCCAGAGGACGAGCCAGAAGAGCCTGAGGCTCCTGGCCCTGAGGCAGATGAAAAGACCAAGGCCAATGCTGCCGAGGCGTCAGAGCAGCTGCAGGAAGAGCTGGAATCCCGAATTCGGGCCCTGGAGGAGGCCCTGCGGCAAAGAGAGAGGGAGGCAGCAGCAGAGCTGGAAGTGGCCAGGGGCAAGTGCGAGGCCGCTGAAGCTGAGGCCGGCCGGCTGCGGGAGCGGGTGCGGGAGGCAGAGGGTTCCGCCAATGTCAGCGGGGGAAGCAGCGGTGGTGGCGGTGGTATCGGTAGCAGTGGTAGTGGCGACTCAGCGCAGCTCAGAGCGGCCCTGGAACAGGCCCGAGAGGACCTACGAGACCGCGACGAGCGGCTCCGGAAGCTAGAAGCCCGGGCGGAGGAGGCCGTGGCGCTGGAGGCCGAGAGAAATCAGATGCGAGTGGAGGCTGAGGCAGCACGAAAAGAGCAGCAGCGGCTGGAGGTAGAGGCCCGGGAGCTACGAGAGGCGCTGGAGCATGGAGCCCGCGAACAGCGGGAGGCGGAGATGCAACTGGAGGGCCTGCGCGAGGAGCTGGACTCTACGTGCGTGCCTCGACGCCAACATCTGGAGACCATGGAGGAGCTGGGCCGGGCGCGGGATGCGGCCGAGAGCCGGGCGCACGAGCTGGAAAGCGTGTGCGAGGAGGCCCGGCGAGGCCTGGCCGAGCTACGCGAGGCTTCCGAGGAGGCGGCCCGTGAGCTCCGCGCCCGGGCGCAGGAGCTGGAGCAGGAGCTCGTGGTAAAGGGCAAGGAGGCGGCGCGGTTGCAGGCGGAGCTGGAGCGCGAGCGGGCGGGTAGTGTGGCACGGTCAGAGCACGAGCGTGTGGCGGGGGCCCTGCGCGCCGAGGCAGAGCAGCTGGCTGCGCGTCTGGATGAGCTAGGGCGGAGGCACGAGAAGACGAGCGCCGAGGTGTTCCAGGTGCAGCGAGAGGCGCTCTTCATGAAGAGCGAACGGCACGCGGCCGAAGCGCAGCTGGCCACCGCCGAGCAGCAGCTGCGCAGCCTCCGTGCCGAGGTAGAGCGCGCGCGCCAGGCTCAGGGCCGAGCGCAGGAGGTCATGGACAAGGCCAAGGAGAAGGACAGGAAGGTGTGGGGGTGGGGCTGGCAGAGGGGCGGGAGGAGGGCAGGGTGGCGGGGACAGACTGGTAGTAGGGAAGGAGTTGGCATATTTGTTGGATGGATGGGGATGTGGTGGGGGATGGAATGGAGGGCTGTCGGGAAATGGGGGAAAGGGCTGGGTGGGATTGGATAATGGACTGGGGGCGGGCATAATGGAGAAATAAAATTGTAGACAGAAAGGTAGGGGTGAAATATAATCCATAGGAAATGGAGGGGGAGAGGCAAAAACGGGCAGGGGGTGATTCGGGTTAGAGCTGTGGAAAGAAACGATGTGTATAAAAGCTGGCGTGCTGGGCAGCAGGGAAATGGTGCGATGAGGACAAAATGGGCAGAAAGGTGGTGGGGGACAAAGAGGAGATGCGGTGGTGCTCAGCCTGGGCCTGGGATGGGAGGATGATTGGTGGTAAGCAAACCAAAATGGGGACAGAATGGTGGTCACATCTTGATAACGGAGGCCAGAAAGACTAGAACTGGTTGATAGGTGGTGAGGAGATTAGGGGCTGGATTTGGCTCTTCCAGTGAGCCTGGCCCCCTTGGCCCAGGGCATTTTATTAGAAGCGTGTAAATACTGGAAAACACCTGCATTTCTCGAAGGCCCTTCAAAGGCCAACCTGGGAGAACTCTCGATGTCTCTAGGCTGAAAGACCCTTTAGAGCTTATCACTACTGGCCATTAGTCAGAACTCCAAGGTTTCAGTGGCATTTTGTGGATGGGCGTCTGAGAGGGCATGAAATTTAGGCATTAAATGATTGCTTTTAGAGGCAAATAGTAAAAAGCCCACCCCTAACTCTTGAAGTGGAGAATATTGCACAACCTTTCTAAAACGATTTTAAAGCTACTTTCTTGGTACTGCCCCCATTTTATGGTGGAGGAAACTTGAGACTCAGAGATGAAATGACTTACCCCAGATCATGCAGTGAGACAGAGACACACTGGGACTAAAAGCCAGGAAATCTTTCTGATTGGCTTTGTTGGCCAAACCTTTGCCCTGTCTCCTTTCTTATCTAGATGTGGCCTAGGTAGGATGAAGTGGGGGATGGGGGTGTATTTCTTTAACCTAGGCTGGCAAAAATTGGGACTTTGTAGTTACTCGTGCCCCATCCCCTCCACAGATCACAGAACTGTCCAAAGAAGTTTTTAACCTCAAGGAGGCCCTCAAGGGCCAGCCTATTGCCCCCTCCTCAGAGGTGGCCACCCTCCAGGGCCAGGTGAAGACCCTACAACAGCAACTGGAGGTGAATAGAGACTCTGGGTTTGAGACCTACCTGGCTTGGGCTCTCTGTAGAGGGGAGAGGGGCCCGATAGGACGCCTTTCCTCATTCCCCCTTCATGCTTCCCCCACAGGATGCACAGAGATGTCACAGCACAGTGGTGTCCTTGTATCGGAGCCACCTACTTTATGCCATCCAGGTCAGTTTCCCCTCCCCAACTTGGAACACAAGAGGAGGTGGGGTTGGGTCAACTGGGCCTGAGCTGGTAGCAAGCAGAAATAGGTTAATGTCAGAGGTGTGGAGTTACGGGACCAGAAAGGTGGAGGACTCTGAGGAGAGAAACTGCCAGGCTGGACTGGCTTCATGGTCTGACACGGGGAGAGACCATTTGGATTGCTTGGGGTATCGGGGTTGTAAGAGAAGCCTCAGAGGATCCCAAAAAACCAGGTGGAACCTGTCAGTCCAGTAATCAGAGGACACTACCAAGGTGAGTTAATTCCCCAGATGAAGCCCATCACCTCAGCCAATATTTTTTGAAATGCCCTGGGTTGTGAGGGGGAATGGGCAAGAGAATGTAGAAGGCTCCAAAAAGCTCATCCTCACAGTTCCTTTAAGCTTGGGGTTTGTGCTCCCTCATTCACCCTCTGACTCACCACATGTGTGTGAGGAGGGTGACACCCTCCCCCCCCCCCCAATCCCAGTGCTAACATCTTCTCCACCCCAGGGTCAGATGGATGAAGATGTCCAGCGAATCCTGTATCAGATCTTGCAGATGCAGCGGCTCCAGGCACAGGGCCGATGAAAGGTCTTGGGCCCTAGCCTCACCTTCCTCGACTTGTGCATATTCTCCAGACTCTGGAGCTGCCCAGGGTACACTTTCTGGACCCTGGCATCACTTCAGGGTGAAGCTTTCTAAACACAGGCACACCCTTTGGACCCTGGCACTGCCCAAGTCACACCCATAGAGCCTGGCACCACCCCAGTACAACTTCCAAACCCAGACACAGTCTCTGAACTTTGGGGCTCCTCTTTTTCCTTTACAGCTCATCCCACAAAGGCCCCCTTTCCCCAAGCTATCTGTGTACACAGATGGGGAGGAGAGGGATGTTGGGGATTGAGACAAAGGCATCGAACCTCCAGAGGCCTAAGATCCTGTGATAGTCTTTCAGCCCACACCCCATACCCAGACACACCAATAAACTTATTTATATTCACAGAATGGAAAGTGATATGACTGATCTCTTTCAAGGGATAGAGAAATGAGAGCTCCTTCCTGGCTCTGTGACCGTGGTTACATCCTGCTTCCAGGTTTCAGTTTCCCCATCTGAAAAATTCAAAATTTCGATAGCATTGTAAGCAGTAGAGAAGCATTATGGGCATTCTCACTAAAAATGGGTAACAAGCAAGATTCTCAACCATTACTAAAGTCTTGAAAATATTACGTCTTTGGGCTAGCTGAGTGGCTCAGTGGATTGAGAGCCAGGCCTAGAGATTGGAGGGTCCTGGGTTTAAATCTGGCCTGTGTGACCCTGGGTAAGTCACTTAACCCCCACTGCCCAGCTCCCAGTCTTCTGCCTTGGCATCCAGTATTGATTCTAAGATAGAAGGTAAAGGTTTTAATTGTTTTTTAAAAATTACATCTTGATACTTTGACAGACCTGCAATCTTATCAATGTCAGCATTCTCTCTGAGAGGGCAGAGACCCATTCATTCATGCCTCATCCTGTGCCACTCTTGTCCATGCCACCTCCAGATAAGGCATGAATAAGTATTGACAATGAAGAGGAGGGTGGAGAGAGTGTTGAATTTGAAGTCAGGAAGACCTGAATAAAAATCTTACCCCTTAGACACCAGCTGTGTGATCCTGGGTGAATAACTGTAAAATGAGGATCATCATAACACCTACTTCACAGAATTGTAGTGAAAATCAAATGAGGTAACATGAAAAGAACTTTGCAAACTGTAGAGTGTTATATAAATACTAGTTGTTGTTGTTATAGCACAGGCTCTCGTAGGCCCTCCTGCCTTGGAAAGGCTTGAAGGCCCAGTGAGGGACTGTATAATTGTCAGAGAAAGATCAGGCTAAATAAGCCAAGTCTCATTTTTTACCATGATAGCAACAGGATTGTAAATTTTGGAGTCACAGCAATTCTCACAGGCCAACTACTGACTCCTGATAATGACGATATTATTAGTTGATAATGACAGCTAAAATTTTTCAGAGTAAACATGCATTTGGACAGAAAACTTGTAGAGCTTGTCCTCCACCATAAATCTGGAAGAGATAGTTCAAAAGTCTAATGAATTGGGCTTGAAATTAAATAGGAAGGGGGCTGAATCTCCTCCAGGAAGTAGCCAAGTGCCTTTAAAGGTCCTACGTAGAGGACAGAGAGGTGGCTCAGTGGATAGAATGCCAGGCCTGGAGTTGGGATGACCTGGGTCCAAATTCAGCTGGCCAAGTCGTTTAACCCTATTTGCCTAGCTGTTGCCCGTCTGCCTTAAGAGTTTTTACCAAGACAAAGTTAAAGTATAAAATAAATGAAGGTCCCAGATATCTACCAGAAACAAAGGCCACCCGGCTCTTTAATCTCCACTTTGCACATGTGGTGGTGGTGGGCTGAAACATGGAAAACAACTGTCTGAGGAGCTGAAAAGGAACATCACCCAGAGGGCAATGGGGAGGATCATGGTGAGTATGAGCAGGCAGGAATATATAGTGAGGAACTTGGAAGAAGAAAAGAAATAAATTATTTCATCCAAGAAACACATGAAACTGAACTTATTTTGTTTCCCCCCAAACTCTCCCCTCTTCACAACTTGCCTGTTACTATTAAGAGAACCACCATCCTCCTTGTTGCCCAGACCCACATCCTCCTGTCATCCTTGACTTCTCACTCTTATCCTTCACTCAGTCTGTAGTCGAGTCTTGTCAATTGTCTGTCTCTCCTCTGACCCTGTCACCACTCTGGTGCTGGCCCTCATCCTCCGACTATTTCAGTAGCCTGCTAATTGGCTTCCCTGTCTCAAGTCTCTCCCAACTTCAGTCCACTAAGCTGCCAAAATTAGCTTCCTGATAAGTCTGAACAAGTCAACTCTCCCTATTCTCCCCACCATTCAGCGAACTCTAATGGCTTCCTATCATCTCCAGGATCAAATATAAACTGTTTGATATTAATTAAAAGCCCTTCATCACGAGCCCCCCCTCCCTCTCCCCCCCCCCCCCCGCTACCATTCCGGTCATTTTATACCTTATTCCCTCCCAGAAGCTCTTTATCTTTTGCTGTTCCAATAATATGACCCTCCATCTCCAGATTCCTTGCATTTTACTGGTTGTCTCCCATGCCAGAATTTCTCACCCACCTCATCTCTGCCACTTGGCTTTCTACAAGTCTTAGCCAAATTCCACCATTCTTTTTTTCTTTTTTTTAAACCCTTACTTTCTGTCTTAGACTCTACATTAAGTATTCGTTCCAAGGCAGAACAGCGGTAAGGGGTAGGCAATTGGGATTAAATGACTTGCCTAAGGTCACACATCTAGGTAGTGTCTAAATTTGAACCCAGATTCTCCCAACTCCAGGCCTGGCTCTCTATCGACTGCTGCCCTACCTTTATAAGAAACCTTCCCCCGTCCTCCTTAATGTTAGTGCCTCCCTTCTGGGATTACTTCCAAGTTATCCTGTATCTCGTTTGTACCTACAGGAGTTGTTTACATGTTGTCTCAACCATTAGTGGGTTCCTTGAAAGCAGGGATTGTTTTGACTTTATTTGTATTAGCAGGGCAGTCCCTGACAGATAACATGGACTTAATAACTAGATGACAGATAGCAAGAAAAGATAACTTAGTCACATGATGAGAGTAGGAGATGACAGGTAGACAGCCTGTACTAGAATGCCATCCCTAGGATTATCAAAGAAATGGAGAATGTCCTTTAGCATATTAATGTCATACAAGACAGGCAGGCATGAGGCACTGTAATATATATCAGTGAAAGGAACATCCAAACTGAGGAGATCACAGATCCATTTGGGTATTAGCTGACACAGAACTTTAAGATTTACAAAATAGTTTTGGTACCAAAAAAGCTGGTGGTACAGTAGATGGAGCAACAGTCTTCGAATCAGAAGACCTTAGTTCAAATCGGAGCTTCAAATATTTACTAGCTTTGTAACCCTGGGCAAGTTTCTTCACCTCTGTGCCTCAGCTTCCTCAACTGGAGAATAGGAATAATAAGAGCACTTACTTCCCATGATTACTGTGAAGTTCAAATGAGACAATATTTGGATGGTATTTGCTTAGCACAGTGCCTAGCTATAGGTGCTTTTAAAATATTTATTCCCTTCCCTTCTCGTTCTTTCTCTTTCCTATCAAAGGGTTGCCATGCCAGTGAAGGGAATATCTATTAATATTGATGAAAATATAGCACATTTAAATATTGAAGAAATAAGGAAGCTAAAACATTTCTATTTGAAGAAAATGTATTTATATATCTAGGAAACCCAAAGCAATAATTACGTAAGCAATTTATAAGATAAAAACTTAAAAGCCATCTGCATTCTTTTTTTGGATTTGTTTAGCAAGTAAGTGAGTTAAAGTGGATAGAGAGGAAATCTTAGAGTCAGGAAGATCTAAGTTTGAAGCCTGCCTCAATCATTTAATCTCTGTGTGACTCTGGACAAGTCCCTTCACCTCTCTCAGACTGTTTCCTCATCTGTAAAATGGCATGATAATAGCATTAAAATCACATCATTATGAGGATCAATTGCAATAATGTTATCATCACTACAGAAAATAAGAGAATTTAGGAGAAATAACATGTATAATATCGACAAATTGTGTTAAATATTTTGACCCTAACATGCCAGGACCCACAAGACCTTTGTAAAAGACAACTGTGAAATTTTTTTGATAGAAATAAACGAAACACTGAAGAGGGAAGGGGTTTCTTTCCATGTGGATACTCTGATCATGGTAGAAATGCCAATACATCTCAAATTGTCATAGTGCCAATGTAATAAAGATGGAAATACCAAAGATCTATTTTGTAGTAGGTTCCATCCATTCTGTGTTCTAAGGTCTGTATCCCACTCTGATAGTTTTTGCTTTACAATGTCTGCCTGTTCCTCTGGGTTCCTTCTGCCATGAGACTTCCTGACTCAAATCCCCACCAGGACCAGGCTAAGGGGTCCAGCTCCCCTGTCTCTGGGGTTTTCTTGGCTCTTCTCAGCTGATAAAGTAAGGGGAGTGGTGTGCTCATTGTGCATGATTTTCATCTGGCTATATCTGTATGTTTATATATTTTAGTTTTGTTAAGTCAAAAAATGAGTTGTATACTTAGATGGGGGAGGAGACTGAGCTGGGAGTAAAGTCTCTTCCAATTCTAAGTTCCTATGATCCTCAGTCCTCTTTTGTACTCAACCCCCAGCCAGGGCCCAAATGTTTCCCAAAGGAAGTAAAATGAGCCAGTGAGACATTAACCCATGACCCTACTCAGCTGCCTGTGGTCTCCCTGACTTGTATGCTAGAACCTTCAGGCCCTCTAGCCCCTAACTTAAGGGGGACAGGTTGGGAAGAGGAAAAAAATGACTTTGTGACTCTGAAAGCCTCTGGTTGGGTGACACAATGAAATGTGGAAAGTTAGCACTTCTTGGTTATGTACTACCAGATTTTCTTACAGAAGCAAAGATTTTATAGCTAAAAGTTATCTAAGTGACTTCTCAAAAGTCACACCTAAAAAGTGCCAAAGCTTGAATTTTGAGATCTGGCTCCTTTCTTTCAATAGACTGCACTTTCCAGGGCATCATATTTCTTCTCCATGTGACCCTAGGCAAATCCCTTCTTCTCTTCAGATTTTGGTTTCCATATCTATAAAATGAGAATGAGGGACTGTATGATTTCTAAAGTCCATATTTATGTTAAATGATTCATTCTCATTTCCTAAGGTTCCCTGGATTCTCATGAAGGGACCTGGGAATCTACCCTTTTTAGAGTGTCCTGGTGAGACAAGAGATCAGAGGCTTCTGATCTAGACTAACTGAGCCCTCATCCACTTTGGACCCAGAGTCCAGTACCAAGAGCATCAGGAGTTAGACAGAAACAGTTTGACAGGCAAATGATACCTAATATAACAAGCAGAAAATGAAATGACTGAGGAAACAAAGTTTTGATCTTCTGAGCATATCAGTTTATTAAACAATGCATGCCACCTGACTGACAAATTAGGACCAAGTCCCTTTCTCAGTTTAGGGCTAGAACCTGAATACATGGGAAGACAGACTTTTACACTAAAAACAATTAAAACAATTAAGTTGCATGCTGGGAGCTAAGATGGTGGAATAAAAAGGACACTCTTCTTCTGATACACACACACACACATACACACAGAAAAGAAATCATCTCAAAACAAAGGAAAATGAGAAATATGCTTCTCTGGGGAAAAGGAGAAAAAGTAGCCCTCTGAGAGTAGTATGCAAGAACTGTCAAAATTTAGACCAGCTGAACATGCTATGACTCTGTCAGAGGTAATGAAACTGTAGAATGGGAATGAGCCCAACCCAAGCCACCTGACACAGGTAGAGGAGAGAGGACAAACTCTCACATGGCAACAGAGTACCTAAGGCTTCAAGATCAGGGGACCTGCCCACTTGGCAGGAACAAGGAAGCAGCAATGGGGACCAGCCCACAAAACAACAGAGGAACTGGTAACATGGATTGCTGAATCTAGCTGAAAAAATAGCCACAAGCCTCCCCAGAGCAAGGAAGACAAGCCATCTCCTTGACAGACACACCATGGGAAACAGAGGCAGCCAGGCCTATCCCAAGTACCATAGAATAAAACTCTGCAAGCTTGGAGAAATGCTTCCCTTTACCCCAGGAACAGAGAAGAACTTCAGCAGATACATAAGGTGACAGAGAAAATAACTAGAAAAATGGGAAAAGACACAAAGCAAAACCCTAACCATAGAAAGTTTCTTTTGTGACAGGGAAGACCAAATTTCAAATTCAGAAAAGGACAACACCAAAAAGGAAAAATGTAAAGCCTCAAAGGAAAGTATGAAAGGATGTCAGGTCCCAAAAGAATCCTTGGAAAAACTTGAAAAGAAGTGAAAAAAAACAAATATTAAGAGAATTGACAGAAAAACTTAACAGTTGGGAATGGGAGGAGGGGTGGAATTCACTAAGGAAATCAACTCCCTAAAAACAAGATCAAGGCAAAAGGAAAGGGAACCACAAAAAAATACATTGAAGGAAGCAGCTCCCTAAAGAATAGAATGCAAATGGAGGCAAAAAAAAAAAAAACAAAACAAAACTGAAGAAAACAACTCTTTAAAGAGAATTGACCAAATGGAAAAGAAAATGCAAGAACTCAAGGAAGAAGATAACTCCCTAAAAATTAGTGTTAGAGTTAAATGAATAACTCCAGGTTCTTATTTTCCATAGAGTTTGTTAATAATCACTTGAAATAAAGAAAGCAAATAGATAGAAGTAGTTTAAAGCCTATTTTCTAACCTAAGTCTGACTATGTTTTGATCCTCCCACATGATTCTCCATCCGTGCTCTTGTGCCATGTTCAGAGAAGTAGAAAGAACTCAGGTCACACCTATACCCTTTTATTCACATTCATGGATGCTGGCATGTGTTATAATTATTGGGAGTCTCTTGATATGTTTGAGATTGTAAATTGATGTTTAGAGAGAATAAGATGACCCTTCTCCCTTATAACAGTTGCCCAGGCAGGATCCTTCAGGTCTAAGATGTATATCCCTTCAGGATTCACCTGGGGTTAATTGATATATTGATTTGAGTTCTTTGGCTAGGATAACACCTTGTATTCTGACTGCGATTTCTCCCTTCCCAAAACAAGTTTGACACTGCTTTAGGAAAGTACTTTAAACTTCATATTAACAAGAAGGATAGGGGTAAAGGACTGTGGTATAGGAGACCCTACTCTACTGGTTGCTAATGAAATCTCAACTGCTGGCAGATGAAGAATCAATGTAGCTTCCTCTGGTTCAGCCTGGCCAGGACTAAACCAGAGTAGGTAAACTCTTGGGATATTTTGACTACTTCTTCAATAGATCTTCAGCCTTACAGTTGAGTTATTTCTACCCCTTTCCACCCTCTTCTTCGTCTTCTGCCCACTTCCCGGATCCCTCCTGGGCCCTGGGAAACCTAGATATCTAGATGATGTAATGATTCCTAATATCTAGGGGCAGTAGACACCAAGGTGGTGGTCAGGTATAGGTTGGCACGGTATCTCAAGTACAGGAAGAGTTTGCAGAGAGAGATGTTTGCACCTCTCACTCCAAGACCAGGATCCACCGATCTCCAGCCTCAGCACAGGTCAAAGACCCAGAACCCTTTCAGGATTCTTAACTGCCCCTCCTCCTGCCTCTCGCATGACTCCCTGGGAACATTCCATCCAACTGACTTATTTGTCAATCAAAAGTGATCTTCAAGCTCCCAGAGGTTCAATATAATCACATGCAAAATGGGATGAACCAGGTCAATAATCCAGGAGTGGGGAGGGTATGAAATTCCCTTTACACAACCCCCTCCCCCCCTGTGATTCTATTGGGAGATGAACATGTTGAAATCTCCCAGATTTACATGCCTAGTCTCCCCAATGAATCATTTCACATAACCAGCTTATACTTCTAAAGATTCTTCTGACTAGAGGTTCATATTGCAACATAACATATTGCACTTTACAAAGGGGAAATTAACAACAATTTGGTGATAAGAGGGAAAGAAAAGAGAAAAAAAACAAAAATTGATTGATAGATGCATTGACAAAATGCCAATTAGGAGGCATTTCCCTTTGGCAAAAGAGTTTGCATTCAGAATAAGTAAGTTCAACCCTCTTCAGTTCAGTTCATTATATCCCAAAGTTCATTCTGGATCTTTTGATGTAGTGTGTGATTTCTGCAGGCATCCTTATGGCACCTTCTCCAAAAAAAATTGCTTTCTTGATTCAGGGTGTTGGTGAGTTTCTTTTCCTAAAAATTCTCCCAAAGATTTTAAACCTTGGATTTTAGGATAATTACACATTAGAACTGGGCAAAAAGAAGCCAATGAATCCCTGAGGCATCAGAAAACAATAAGACAAAATCAAAAAAGTGAAAAAAGAAAATCTAAAATACTTCACTGGAAAAATAATTGATGTGGAAAATAGTTCCAGAAAAGATAGTCTAAGAATCATTGGAATACCTGAAACCCATGATTCAAAAAAACCCCAGACATCATATTACCAACAATCATCAGGAAAAACTACCCTGATATCCTTGAATGATAGGGAAATATAGAAATTGAATCCACTGATCACCTCCTGAAAGAGCCCCACCCCAAAAATACCCCAGGACTATTATAGTCAAATTCCAGAACTCCCAGACCAAGGAAAAAGTACTACAGGCATCCAGAAGGAAACAATTCAAATATCTTGGAGCCACTACATTCCAAATTAAAGGACTAGAAGGCATAGAATGTGATATTCCAAAAGGCATAAGATCTAGGACTAAGACTAAGTATTATATACCTAACAAAACTAGGCATAATCTTTCAGAGGAAAAAATTTCATGTTTTAATGAAGTAGAAGAATTTCAGACTTTCCTGACAAAAAAAAAAAACCAGAACTGAAGAGAAAAATTGATGAGCAAATTTGATACTCAAGAGAAGCATAAAAAGGATAGTAAAAACTGAAGGGTTTTGACAAGGTTAAATTGGGTACATTCATACCTGGGAAGATGATAATTGAAGCAATTAAGATACAATGATACTGGGGGCAGCTGGGTAGGTAGCTCAGTGGATTGAGAGCCAGGCCTAGAGACAGAAGGTCCTAGGTTCAAATCCGGCCTCAGACACTTCCCAGCTGTGTGACCCTGGGCAAGTCACTTGACCCCCATTGCCTACCCTTACCACTCTTCCACCTATAAGTCAATACACAGAAGTTAAGGGTTTAAAATTAAAAAAAAAAAAGATACAATGATACTTAGGATACTGTGATACTAAGATAGTAAGGTACTTAAAGTATTCAAGATATCTTAAGTACTTAAGATACTTAAGAACAATAACACAATTGGAGTAATGAAAAGGATAATACATAGTAAGAAGAAAGGAAGCTAAATAAGATGGTCTGATATCCTAAAAACAACAACAAAAAAACAAGAAATGGCAAAGAGGAACACATGGAGAGAAGAGATAGAAAGGAATAAACTATCTGTTAAAATATGTGAAGATGGGAGTAACTCTCCTCTATTGATTCTTTAGATTTTAGCCACCAGGAATGTATACACCCCCACTTACTGATTAAGTGGGGGGGTTGGTCTATGACCCACGTGAGCTAACAAGTAACAAATCAAAAACAACTGACTACCCCCTGGGCAATCAAAAGCAAGGTTAAAGCTGCCATTTGTTCACATAAAACTGGAAGGTAGACACAGGAAGTGATGCAAATAACTGTCTTTTAAATATGATGGTAACTTCCTGTGAGAAGATTTTTCCCCTTTGGACTTGGCCTTGGCATAGCTTGGGCTTGAGACCTCAGACTGCTTCCCTTTGGACTGCCACATGGGTAAGTAAAAAGGCTGACTCCCCTTTCCTTGGCTTTCTGGAGGCATTAGCCTCCGGAGAGGCCCCTCATATTGGCTAGAAGCCTTGTTTAATTAACCTCTGTAGGCAGGGGCCTCTGACCCCTTGCCTGGTTCGGACCAGGCCAGAGTAATTATCTCTCTCCCTCTCTAATTTCCCTTACTTTCACTCTTCCTATTTGTAAATAAACTGCCATAAAAGTCATTCTGACTTGAGACTTTCATTTGGAATTAAGTACTTAATTCCTGGTGACCAAACTCTTGAATATTCAGTCCAACCATAATTTTTCCCCTAACAAATGAGGAAAATAAGATGGAGGAAAACATACAATTAGTAATCATAACTGTGTGAATGGGATGAACTCATGCACAAAATCGAAAAGAATAGAAGAGTGGCTAAAAAAACCTATCATCCTACAATATACTGTCTTTAAGAAACAAATTTAAATCAGGGAGACACACAGAGTAAAAGTAAGAGACTGGAGCAAAATCTATGCCTTAGCTAACATTAAAAAAACAAAACAAGAGGGCAGCTGAGTAGCTCAGTGGTTTGAAAGTCAGGCCAAGAGACAAGAGGTCTTAGGTTCAAATCTGGCCTCAGACACTTCCCAACTGTGTGATCTTGGGCAAGTCATATAACCCCCATTGCCTAGCCCTTACCACTCTTTTCCTTGGAGCCAATTGGTTCCAAGATGGAAGGTAAAGGCTTAAAAAAAAATAGGGGTAGCAAACATGTTCTTAGATAAAATAAAAGTAAAAATCAAAAGAGATAAGGAATGAAATTATATAATGATAAAAGGCACCATAGACAATGAAACAATATCAATATTAACCATGTATGCACCAAATGGCATAACATCCAGATTCCTCAAGGAAAAGTTGCATGAGTTACAAGAAAAAATAGATAATAAAACATTTCTACTGTGATATCTTAATCATCCCCTCTCAGAAGTAGATAAGTCTAACCAAAAAATAAACAAAGAAGAAGTTGAGGAGATAAATAGGACTTTAGGAAAGTTTAATATGATAGATCTCTGGAGAAAACTGAATGGGAATAGAGATACACCTTTTTCTTAGCAGAATATGATTCCATAAAAACTGACCATGTAATAGGACATAAAAACCTTATAACCAAATGTAGAAAATCAAAAATATTAAATGCATACTTTTCAGACTGCAATGCAATAAAAATTACACTCAAAAGGGCAACAGAAAGACTAAAAGTTAATTGAAACTAAATAATATTATCCTAAGAATGAAGAGGTCAAAGAACAAATCTTAGAAACAATTAACAATTTCATTAAAGAAAATGACAAAGAAAATAAGGAGACAACATATCAAAATTTATAGGATGCAATCAAAGCAGTACTTGGGGGAAATTCATATTTATAACTACTTACATCAATAAAATAGAGAAAGAGCAGACAAATAAATTGGGAATGCAACTAAAGCAACTGGAAAAAGAACAAAATAAAAAATCTCCAATTAAAAACCAAATTGGAAATCCTTCAAGGAAGAGGTTAATAAAATTGAAAGTAAGAAAACCATCAAGTTAATGAAGAAGACAAGGAATTGGTTTTATGAAAAAATAAATAAAATAGATATACCATTGGTTAACTTGATTTTTTTAAAGGAAGAAGAAAATCAAATCACCAGAATCAAAAATGAAAAAGGCAAAATCACAACCAAGGAAGAAAAAATTAAAGTTATTATTGGAAGTTGTTTTGCCCAACTATATGCCAATAAATCTATTAAATGAAATAGAAGAATACTTACAAAAATATAAACTACCCAGTTTAACAAAAGAGGAAATAGAATAGTTAAACCCCATCTTGGAAAAAGAAATTGAACCATCAAAGAACTCCATGATTAAAAGGCTCCAGGGCCAGACTGTTTCACAGATGAATTCTACCAAACATTCAAAGAACAACTAACTTCAGTACTACATGAGGTATTTGAAAAATAGGGGAAGAGGCTTCCAAACTTCCTTCCAAATGGAAGGAAATCCTTCCAAACTCTTTTTATGACACAAATATGTTACTGATACCTAAACCAAGAAGAACTAAAACAGAGAAAAAAATATATATACCAATCTCCTTGATGAACATTGATGTAAAAATTTTAAATAAAATACTAGCAAGGAGATTGCAACATTTTATCATAAGAATCATACACCATGATGAGATAGTTTTATAGCAGGAATGCAGGGATGGTTCAATATTAGGAAAACCATCATGTTATAATTAAAATTAATCTTGAAGATATATGTTTAATTATAACAATTTATTAGTAAAAGAGAAGAGAAAAAGATTACTAGCTAGCTCATCCTTTAATTACCATAGTCTCCCCAACTTCCCTGCTCCTTCAGTCCAGGATTCAATCCATTTTTTAAGCAGTGACATGGGAAAGATAAGATCAGAGATTGCTGGACAGAGGGAGGGGAGTTCTCTGATGCCAGGACCCAGAAAGAGAATGAGCTCTCACTTGGCCCCTCTCTTATATAGTCGATGATATTATACCTGCTTGGCTTTCTGATTGAGCAGTTTGCATCATGAGTTCTGTTGTTCAGACACATAACCACAACATGCAGTGGCTTCTACAAACCCATTCAGGAAGTCAGGGCTCCAGTTGGCCATGCAGTCTTCCCTCTCTTATCACTTGGTGTTCTTTCTTAATGGGCATTTATTTGCCAGGTAATGGGTTATATTTTTATGCTAATTTCACAAATCAGCAAAATTGACTATATCAATAATAAAACCTACAAAAACAATGTGATTATTTCAATAGATGTAGAAAAAGCAGTTGACAAAATACAACACATATTCCTTATAAGAACAGGAAAAAACATTGGAATGAATGGAACTTTCCTTAAATAGATAAATTGTTTTTTTCTAAAACCATCAGAAATGGAAATAAACTAAAATCCTTCCCAAGAAGATCAAGGATAAAGCAACAATACCTATTATCACCACTGTTATTGAATATTGCATAGTAATGGAGCCAGCAGAGGAAGCAAGGGCCAGGGAGATGGAGGAACAGCAGTAACATGGCAGGACAAATGCAGTAGCCTTGAGGAAAGTGGCAAGATTAAACTGTCCTATTGTCTAATTTTAATTGTTCTAAAAAGTTTAAAGAGGAGAAGTGAGGGTCTTCTGCACAGTGGTCACCATAAATGTAAGAACTATAACCCTGGCCCTTAATTTCTATTAAGTTTATTAAGAATTACTTGAACAGAAGAAGGCAGACAGAGAAAAGTCTAAATTTATCCTGCCATGTGGGTAGTCTCCCAATGGACCCCTTAGCCACCCCTTCCTTTTGGCCACACACCCAAGAGAATAGAGAGCCCCCAATTCCTGGATCCTCCTTTATTTCTCCCTTTTACACCCAGATCAATTTCCCAATCATTTCTGAGTCAAGTGCCTCTGTCACACTCAGCTCTAGCAATGTAGAGATGCTGGTAGGACCCCAATGTGTGATCCTGGGAGAGGGTTCCCCTCACACAAAATGCTAGTTATAGCAATAAGAGCAGCAAAAGAAAAAGCAATGAAGAAACAAAATTATCACTCTTTGCAGATGATATGATAGTATACCTAGAGAATCAACCAAAAAAACTAATAGAAATAATTAACTTGGCAAAATTGCAGGATGCAAAATAAACCCACATAAATCTTCAGTATTTCTATTTACCACCAACAAAATCCAACAGCAAGAGATAAAGAAGGAAATTTCCTTCAAAATAACTCTGGATAATATAAAATACCTGGGGGTATACTTACCAAAACAAACCCAACAACTACATGAACACAATTACAAAACACTTCACCCAAATAAAGTCAGACCTAAAAAAATGTAAAAAATATCAATTGCTCATGGATAGGCTGAGCCAAAATAGTGAAAATAATTTACCTATTCAGTGCCATACTGATAAAACTACCTGAAAATTATTTCATAGAACTAGAAAAAATGATAACAAAGTTCATATGGAAGAACAAAAGGCCAAGAATATCAAGAGGATTAATTAAAAAAAGGAAGGAGGTCTGGCTGTATCCGGTCTCAAACTATACTATAAAGTGGTAGACATCAAAACAATTTGTTATTGGCTAAGAAATGGAGTGGTGGATCAGTGGAATAAATAAGGTTATCAAGACATGGTAGTTAATGTCCATAGCAACTTAGTGTTCAATAAAACCCAAAGATCCAAGCTTTGAGGGAAAGAACTTACTGATTTAACAAAAGCTACTGGGAAAACTGGAAAGCAGTATGGCAGAGACAAGGTATGGACCAACATCTTCCACCATATACCAAGATAAAGTCAAGATGGATAGCTGATCTAGAAAATAAAGGGTGACACCATAAAAAAATTAGGGCAATGTGGAAAAGTTTCCCTATCAGACTTATGGATAAGGGAAGAATTTATATCCAAACAAGACAAAGAGAACATTATAAAACATAAAATAGATAATTTTGATTCATTAAATTAAAAAGGTTTTGTACAAACAAAATCAATGCAACCAAGATTAGAATGGAAACAACAAATTTTGGGGGGGATTTTATAGCAATTATCTGACAAAAGCCTCATTTCTCAAATGTATAGAGAGCTAAGTCAAAATTATAAAAATGCAAAGCATTACTCAGTTGAAAAATGGCCAAAGGATACAAACATGTAGCTCTCAGAGGAAGAAATTAAAATTATCCAGTCATATGAAAAAATATTCCAAATCACTATTGATTAAAGAAATGCAAATTATAACCACTCTGAGATACCACTTCACACCTGTCAGGATTGGCCAACATGACCAAACAGGTACAATTCCCTGAAGTCAGGAAAAGAGGTGTTTCACTCCTCCCTGAGTACCTGTAAGCAACCAAAGGAACATGGTAACAATAACAGCTTGATAAGGATGGGGCCAGTTTTCAGATAAGACAAAAGGGTTGCTTAAGATGTATAATTATGAGAAAACTCCTTATATCAATCTTAGGATCTAACCATTTCTGGTCGACAGAACCTAGGTCTTTGGTTAAGGATCTCTGATTAACAGGTATAAGTGGTCCAGATTCCCAACCATGGAAGACTAGGTTCAAACAAAGCAATAAAGTTTTCTCCTAATTCCCAGAACTGAATTAACTTTTCTCACAAGACCCAATTTGGACTAGGCCCATAATTAAATAGAAAGGGAACTAAACTAGTTCCAGAATTGTCACAAGATGGAATCAGTGTGTTCTACTCAAGTCTCACAATTAACTATTTGCTGTCTGAAACTCCACAGTTTTCTCACACTAATCCAGAATCAAACCTCTGCTGCCACATGCATGGGGGTCAACCAACTGAGCTATTTCTGTCATGCTTTAGAAAATGAAAGGCAAGGACAGGAAGGAGGATTTCCCAGAAGGGTATAGCCAGGGGATTTTGGAGAAGTTGGAGTTTCTTAGGTGTAGACAGAAACAGACTAAAACAGCTGGTGAGTGGAAAGACAGACAGAATCTACCATACTGCTCTCTCTTGGTCTTTTATAGCATCTTTAAGCCTATGGGATCCCCTGCTACCTGGCCCATCCATGTCATGACTTGGAAACTAGTACTGGCTCTGAGCTGGGCCTTCCATGGACATCAAAGAATCTGGACAAAAGCAGAAGGTACATGGGGTAAATGGGGGGATCTCAGAAGTGGCTTTGTGGAAAGTGGCCTATAGAAGAAAGTCCCTCTTTAATAGGTAGGGAATGGAAGTAGCCAAGACAGGAGATAGGATAGAACCTGAGGTACCCAGGTTCCAGCCTATCCTTACCACCCAATCTTTATACCTTAAAGCAAGGCTGAGCAAAGACCTGAAAGTCAAGGAAACCAAGGCTGTACCTCTGTCATATCCCTTTTCCTTACCTCATCTTCTTTTATATATAATAAGGAGGGCAGTGTCACTGAATTGTAGAGTATCTGGACAGGAATTAGGTGTGAGAAGACTAGAAAGGGAAAAGGGTTTATGAAAAGGTTGACTAGTTTATGAAGAACTAAAAATGTTTAACAGGATTAGATGTTTGAAGTGGAAGTGACAGGGAGCCAAAATAATTTACTCAATTATGGTCAGACCTATACTTTAAGAAGGTCAATTAAACATCTGAGTGGAGGATGGATTGGAGTGGGGAAAGATCTGAGGCAGGGAGACCAACCCAGAGGGCCACAGAAATCATCCAAGTGTGAGGAGATGGGGGCCTGCACCTGGGTGAAAGCAGTGTCAGAGGAGAGAAGGGAGCATACACAACAAAAGTTATGAAGGTAGAAACAACAGGACTCAGCAACTGATTGGATATGGAGGATGCAAGAGAGTGAAGAGCCAAAGATGACACCTAACTTGTGAGTGTGGAGGACTGGTTGGATGGTGGAACAGAGAGCTTCAGAAAAAATGTGGGGTTTTGAGAGAACGATAATGAGTTCAGTTTTGGACATGTGGGTTTAATTTCTACAAGATATCCAGTTTGAGATGTCTAGAAGCAGTTGGAGATTCAAGACTAGAGATCAAGAGAGGTGTTAGTGTTGGACAAACAGATATGATAATCATTTGCACATAGATGATAATTGAACCCATCAGGGTTAATGAGATCATTAAGCAAAATAGTAGAAGGGAGAAGAAGAAGAAAAAAAAAGGTGGCCTAGGACAGAGCCATGGCAGGCAATCTGGTCAGAGGCTCCACTGGGATGTAGGTTCAGCAAATGAGATTGAGAAAGAAGAGTCAGACTGTAGGAAGATAACCAGAAGAGGTCACTGTTATGAAAACCTAGAGAGAAGAGACTAGAAGGGAGCATTGACAGTATTGATGGCTCCAAAAAGAAAAAAGTCTCAGTCCTAAAAGAATTTACATTCTACTTGGGCAATAAGAAGAAGAAATATATAATACATGAATATATAATATTTTATTTATTTCTACAGACCTGGGGGTCTATGAATTTTTTCTAAAATATTTTGATAACTATATTTCTTTAATAATCCTATAATTTTGTTTTATGCCCTTAAAAACATTATACTAAGAAGGGATCTATAAGTTTACCCAGATTCCAAAAGGGGTGCACGACATCAATAAAGTTAAGAACTCCTGCACTGTAGAGATACACTAGATAAGTAGATAAGTATACTTGATCATTCAAGGTGTGAAAGAACATTATTAAGTAGAAGATCAAGAATGCAGGGGATGCCAGATGAACTGAGCCTTGAAAGATGGTAAGGATTCTCAGGAATAGACACATTCCCCAAGTAGGGAATAGCCTGTTCAAAGGTATGGAGGCTAGAGACAAAATGATGGGTTTGAACCACAGCAGTAGGCTAGTCTAGCCGGAAGAGAGTGAGTGAAGGGGAGTGATATCATGAAGAATCTCAAAGCCTCCCTTCCCCATCCTCCTCCTGTATTTCTCTCATTTCTCAGAGTCCTCAAGCCTCCTCTCTGTGCAGTGCTGGGCTGTGAGGTATCCTGAGGCCATAGACTGTTCCTGGACCACAGAGAGAGAGACAGAGATGAATCCTGAGCTGGACCTTCAAGCCTCCTTTATTGCTACCTACAGGTCAGAGGTCACAGAATTCTAGAAATTTAGAACCTTAGGAATTAGATGGGACCTCAGAGAGGACATATTCCAATTTTCCCACAAAAATGTCCATTATAGGAAGCTATCTAACATCTTACTGAACACTTCAAGTAAGAGAAAGCTCATCCACATATTTCCTTGTGGGTCATCTCTGATAAGTAGGAAGTTTTTCCTTTTATTAAACTGAAATCTACCTCCCTGGTACTATTCCACCTTTGTTCTTGGTTCTGTCTTGTAGAACCAGGGAGACCAAGTCTACCTTCTCTGCCATATAACAGGCCTTCAGATACTCAAAATTAGCTCTCATGTTCCCTTTCATGTCTGTCTGCTTGTTGTGAGAACCAGAAAAGAGAATATTTATCAAGCACTTAGCACTTAGTAGGTGCTTTAGAAGTGCTGGCTGTTACTATAGTTGTTACCCAATGGGACTTGCCCCAAGATCACAAGTCCTGGTGTAATTGAGGCTTAAATCTAGATCTCTTGATTCATGGCCTAGGATTCCTCCCACTATACCAGCCTACTTGTTCAAGTCCATCTCAAAGTATGACACTTAGACTGGGGTACAGGGATGCATGTGGGGAATGACATAAGCTATATGCATCCTCCCATCCAGGGCAGGCTTGGGGATGCTTCTGAATCAGGGACACAGTAAAGGAGTTACTGAGATCAGAATTTTTTTTCTCCATGTCAGGTTAGGTATGATCACCCAAGGAGAGACTCATCCCTGCCTCCAGCCCTCCCCTGAGGCCAGGAGCTGTGTCATCCCCAACATCCAGATGTTCTCCATGATCCCCTACATACTCAACATCACAGTCATCACTACTCAGGGAGCCAGAAGTAGCCTGGTTCCCTTCATCGCAGAGCATATAAGTGAGTCCAGCCTGGGAATTCCAAAAAATGTATTAGGAAGTCAAAGCTCGTATGGGAAAAGGGTGCCTAATGGAATATCAGATATTAAGGGTCTAGCTCTGGGGTGAAGGAGTTTGGGGGTGCTAAGTAGCCATTAGAAATAATGATGCCCTATGACTCCTTCATCCTGAAATGAATGTGTCTATGCCTGGCAGTTAAACCTGACCCACCAGAAGCTATGAGTGTGAGTCCTACCCCAGGCAAGCAACTCCAAGTGAAGTGGGACCCCCCCCATTCCTGGCCCCTCCCCAAGTATTTTCCTCTTACGTACCTGATCCGATACCAGCGACGAGGGGCCACCAGATTCCAGCAGGTAAGGCCTTTATTGGGACAAGAACAGGAGGGAATGTGAAACCCAGAATCTTAGAGGGATAGTTAGGATGGAAGAAGGGTTCACCTGGAGAGCAGGCTTTAGACTCTGAATGCCATAGAAATCTAGAATGTTAAAACATATGTCATTATGAGAAGGGTCCTTTTAGAAACAATCTAGCCCATTCTCTTACACAGCAGAGACAATGGAGAACAGAACTCAGTTGTCCTGATTTTAGTTCCAGGCGCTGCCCACCATGCCTTATAGCTTCCCTTTATCAACACCTCAATTTTATTTTATTATCATGCAAAACCTACTTCCATATTGGTTGACATCTCAATTTTATTTTATTATTTTCTTTATTTCCTTATTTTTTTCTTTTTTAAAAAAACTTTTTTCTATGAGGGGATGCCTCTTGATTGGGGAATGGCCGAACAAATTGTGGTATATGATAGTGATGGAATACAGTTGTGCTGTAAGGAATGATGAACTGCTTGATTTCTATATTAACTGGAAATATCTCCATGAACTGATTCAGGGTGAAATGAGCAGAACCAGGAGAACATTATACACAGAAAATGAAACATTGTGGAATGATGAAATGTAATTGACTTTGCTACTAATAGCAATGCAATGATAATGAACAATCCTGAGGAACTTATAAGAAAGAATGCTAACCACATTGAGAGAAAGAACTGTGGGAGTAGAAATGCAGAAGAAAAACACATGATTTATCACTTGTTTATATGGGTATAGGATGTGGGGTTTGGATTTTTAAAGAGAACTCTATTACAAAAATGAATAATATGAAAAAAAATTAATAATATGGAAATAGGTATTGAGTGATAATACATGTATAACCCAGAAAAAAAAAACCTTTTATTTTATTCTAGTAACAAATGTACACATAGGTTTTCCAAGGTTACAGGATTCACATTGTCTCCCTCCCTTTCTCCTCCCTACTCTGAGAGCTGACAAGCAATTCCAATGGGTTATACATGTATTATCACTTGAAACCTATTTCTATACTATCCATTTTTGCAAGAGAGTAACCACATACCCAAATAAACAAGTGATTAATCATAAGTTTTTCTTCTGCATTTCTACTCCAACAGCTCTTTCTCTAGTTGTGTTGCATTCTTTCTCATAAGTCCCTCAGAATTGACATCTCAATTTTAAAGAGACTTATCTACCCCTCCCCAATGCTCATGTAGAGATGAGGCCTCTCCCCGGGCACTGATCATCCATATTTTGCTTTCAGGTAGGACCAATTGAGGAAACATCCTTCATCCTGCAAGGCCTACGCCCCAAGACCCAATATCAAGTACAAGTTGCAGCCAGAGACTTTCTGGACTATGGGGAACTAAGTACTTGGAGCACTGTAGTGGCTACCACCTCTGGTAGCAAGTAACCTGTTTTGGGACATCCTCAAACCCTCAGCCTCTATCATGAGGCAATGCCCTGGAAATTCAAACCCAATAAATTAGTCCCATTCCTACCCACAGACCCTTGCCTGCTCCTGAGCCTCCCCAGAGACCTGTGTCATCTCTGGATCTAGGCCACCCACCTGTGGCCTCTCTGTCTTCCTTCCCAGTGCTCTATCAATATTTTTTGGATCAGACCAACCCCCAAAATTGTCAGCTCCTTTCTCATTTTCAGATTCCTCAGGCTGTGCTTTTACCTATTCCTGCCTTATAGGAACTGGACTCCTTGGCCCTTACAGGACACATTATCACCTAAAAATTGAACCTGTAGCAAAAGCCTTGAATAGTCTAATCTCCTGTATTCCTCTGCACAGGTTCATTCCTCAATGGTTAGCATATTTCCAGCCTATAATACTCTTCTCATCAGAATCAGTGATTGTGAACCCCACCCCTGCTTTGTACAAAAAACTTCCCTTACTCCCATCCTCCTCAACTCTATCTCACAAATGTTTGATTCCAGTTATATTCTCCTCTTTCACCATGCTCTCTGATATTCCTGTTTTGTAGTTAATAAGTCTGCTGTCATTTTAAACCTCTTCATGTCTCATTTCCTCAATCTTCTGGCTCTCACTGAGACCTGATTCTTTCTTGATGACATAGCATCCATGGCCCCCTTTCCAATACTGGTTTCATTTCACAAAAACTCTGATTCATTGGTTGCAGTCTGGGGTGGTAGTAGTGGTCACAATATTCTTTATTCCTTCTTGCCACTCTCCTTCTACCATGACCTCTTCAAAACCTCTCCTCTCTTTTGGGATATTCAGTCAATCCAAACGTCACCCAAACAAGATTCTAGTTATCTCTTATCTACCAACTCCCAAGTGTAAATATGAAAAATGATAAATGCTTGTATAAATATATATATTAGTATTTTAATTAAAGCCATGTTGATAGATAAAATCATTAGACCACGCGCTTGTAAGCATTCAAAACTGCCGCCTCCATACTGCCTCCTAGCCAAGCCCTACTCGCCAAAGAAGAGCTTGCTGGCAAAAAAAAGACCCACTCCCTCCTAACCCACGAGATTTAAGCGCTCCCCTGCGTCAAGACGTCGGAAACGGGAACCAGTTGGACCATGTTGGATCACGGGAAATGTAGTTTTATACATTTCCCAGATCCACTTGTTACAATTCCCCGTGAGGTCCGGCAAAAAAAAAGGTTAGTCCTTTTTTCTTCGCTGGACCTGTAAAAATAACAGCTTCTAAATTTTTCAGGAATTTGGGGATAAAGAAATAGATGAACAAATGGTTAAAATTAGACGCATTGACAAAAAACCAATTTGGGGGGCTGTCCCCCACTGGCACAACAGTGTACAATTAAAACAATACATACAACTCAATTTCAACTCCCCATAGTTCAATCAACTGCACCCCAAAGTTCAAAGTTTGGTCTTCATGGTACAGTGAAGGCTTTTCAGACATCTTCATAGTGTCTTCACCAAAACAAGTTCGTCATCTGGATTCTGGGGAGATGGCAAGATCCTTATCCTGAAATTATTCTCAAAAGAATTTAAACTTTACATTATAGATTACAAAACATACATTTTCTTCTAAGATTTTATATAATTCCCCGTGAAATTACTCCTAAAAGAGTTAAATAAATATATATTTTCACATTATCGAATTTTAAAAAACTTAACAGATATCCCCGTGAGGTAATTCTTAAACACACCTTTTTTTCTAAAAAAGGGTATCTCAGGTCAGGTAAGGATGACAAAATGCAAAGAATAGAATTCAAGAAAAAAGATGAAAAATTAACTTGTGAAATGAAATGTAAAATGTGCAAAAAAATCTAGGGAAAATAAACTTAGACCTTTGAATGAAGGTCTAATTAAAGTGAATTCAACAGTGTGCAATTACCCATTCAGGGCCAGGACATAAGGAAAATGTCTCTCTCTGATCTGACTTATCATCAGCTTTTTAGGGAAGTGAGCCAAGTAAATAACCAATCTTAGGTGCTTTCTAGGAATCTAAGTCGAGGGGACCCACGTCCTCTAAAGTTTTAGAAAAGACTGGGACTCCAGGACTCAAACCCAATTTCAAGCCCTAATGTATTGGCATAGAACTGCTATTTTGCAGATCTTAGTCAGTCAAGTCTCTGACCATGTGCTTTCTTTAGCACTATTAATGGCTTTCATATTCCCTTCTGGAATCAGAGAGGCATTTAAATCACAGTCCTATAGGCTCAGGTATTTGCTGTAGAATCAGAAAAAAGATAAATAATGATTATATATGTACTTCCAGTACAAGATGAGAAAAAGGAAAAATCAATTGCTCTCATTAAAAAAATGTTTTAAAAATCAAAAATATCTATATAGCTTAGAACTAGAAGGGTTGTTACCCAAAAATGAGATTTTCATTTTGTGAGTGTAAATGGATCTTACAAAAGGCAGATTCACAATGCTCATTCAAATAGAGTACCATAATTTCCAATAGCACATTTTAAAACAATAAATAATGATGTTCAAAATTATATACTTGTTACAACTTTTAACTCTTGGCAAATGCTGTTATTGCTTCCATAGCAAAATGTGATATTTAAAAAAGAAACCTTCTGGTATAATCATCCTCAGATAAGAATATACAGGAGCTCCTTGGCTTCTTGTTTTTAAAAAAATCTTGGATAGGAATGCTTCTACCCATTTAAGGCAATAATATCTCTTATAATAAAATATATAAAAGCTTTATCCTTATAAGACAACAATTCTTAAGGATTTAAAGTAAAAGTTAAAAAGATCTCTTGTAAAATTACGAGGTAATATTCAAAGCATGGAAACTTTCAAGGTTCTTTGCAATTACCAAGACAGAATAAATTTTAAAAGACATGTGCTCTATAAGATGTTCATAGGTGGTACATATAACTGCATTGTTTCTGATACAGTAAGCTTTAAGTAAATTAGGAAATATAATAACATCATAAGCAGAAACTTCATTAGCGTAAAATGATTCAGTGCAACAGGAAAATCAACGAAATAAGCAGGATTAATTTACAAAACTAATTAACAATATACAGTAAGATACAGCCTTTTTAAAACAGAATTAAAGCTCATTCAGTTCCGAGGTTTTAAAAGTTCACCCCTGATTTCAATTTAAGGTTCTTTTGATTGAGTTCTGCTGAGTTTAAGGGGTTGTTTTTTTTTTTTTTTTATCACCAGTCTTTGCTATCAGTTCAAAGTTCTGAGCAGGTATGGGGTGAATAGGCTTCCCCTAATTCAGTTTTTTTTAATAATCGCAAAAGTTTGAATAGGCCAAGCGCCTGAGAGGTTCAGATGCTAGGTCCACGTGGGCTTGGGGTTAGAGAAAAGCTCAGGAAAACTACCCACGTGTAGAGTCTGTGTGGGTTGTTGCCTAATTAGGTCTTTAGAGAAACACGTGGAAGGCTAGAAATAGGGAGAAAGGGGAATATACCCAAATGGTTTGCGTCAGAGCTGAAGCAGTCTCTGGAGGTCTCGATCTCAGCAAAGGCGGCAGGTCTGGGTTCCTTCCCGGAAATCTCAGGTTCTGGAGCTCGGGGTTGAAGGCTGGAAGTGGTCAGGATCAGCAGCATCAGCAGCATCAGCATCAGCAGCAGCAGCATCAGCAGCGTCAGCGCATTGGCTGGGCTCCGGCATTTTAGTTTAAAGCCAAAAGCCCGAATCGGCTGGCCTGACCTCCCTCCCAAGGTGGCTTGGGCTGGACTGGCCGGCTGAGTCCCACTGGAGGCAAAAACGTGCTCTTGCTTTTAGCAAAAGCATGGCAAGGAAAGTCACTTTCCTTTTTTAAAAAAGTGCTCAAAAGAGCTGAGCCAGATGGCCAAAAAGCAGGCATGGCTATCGTTAGGCTATCTGGAAGATTCGCTTCTGAGACTCTGGGTCCCAGAGCCGCATGGCTTTTTCCTCTTAGGCTATCTAGAAAATTGAGAGTTCGAATTTCGACCTTCTGGTTCGCCAAATTATAAACATGAAAAATGATAAATGCTTGTATAAATATATATATTAGTATTTTAATTAAAGCCATGTTGATAGATAAAATCATTAGACCACGCGCTTGTAAGCATTCAAAACTGCCGCCTCCATACTGCCTCCTAGCCAAGCCCTACTCGCCAAAGAAGAGCTTGCTGGCAAAAAAAAGACCCACTCCCTCCTAACCCACGAGATTTAAGCGCTCCCCTGCGTCAAGACGTCGGAAACGGAAACCAGTTGGACCATGTTGGATCACGGGAAATGTAGTTTTATACATTTCCCAGATCCACTTGTTACACAAGTATCGATACCCCTCTTCCTTCCTCAGTGAATTCAATGACTAGTTCATAGTCTTTCTCTCCACCCCAACACCTGTCCTAACACCAGAAAACTTTGATATGAACCCCTTGATACTTCAATACTATCTCAAACACTCTAATTTCCCAATTCCCCAGTCTACAAACCTTGTCATGACCTCCTGTCAAGATCTATTTATCATCTCTGATAAGGACGGCTTAGTTGATAAGAAACACATGGGACACAGGAGATGGTCTTGACTGTTAACTCATAGCTGCTTCTCCAAAGTGCCATTGAGTCACAAGTTTATTATATATGAAAATTCAAACTCCCTTTCATCCAAAAGCACAGAGAGAGTTTTTCAGCTTCCTAGACATTGCAATGAGTTTAGCCAACACACAGAAAACTCAAAAACTTCGAGGTGAAGATAAGAACCAGGCTGGGCCTTCAACTTGTGATTATCAGCAAGCTAAGTCTGAGAATACTTTTCTCAGGGGCAAATGCCCCTGCTAAACTAAGGTTTTGGCCTTGGCTGCATTTCTGACCAAAGGGGAAGAATGTTAACCTCTTGACTACTGATTTGCCAAGAGCTTAAAGCTTTTCAATAAGGCCACAATACTTTTCTACAAGAAAGGGTGTGGATCACAAAAGGGGTGGAAAGAGGAGTCTCAGATTTTTATCTATTTGAGACTATTTTTCTTATTGGCTTCCCAAAACCATCTATTCCTTAATGAACCTCAGTAACATACAGTGATGGCCACATGCACATTTTCATGTATTTGAACTCTGAAATTCCTATACCTATATCTTTTATCATCTTTCTTTTTCTCTGTCTTATAACCTTAACCCTGATCTCCATTCTCACTGTGATCTCCACTCTTCATACTCCTAAGTTCCCTACCTCCTCCCCCTACTCCACCCCCCAACTCCCAAGATATTACACTTCTATACTGACTACCTTCTTGACTGGCTATACTCCTTATCTTGACTCCTTGGTGAACCATTTCAACTGTACATTGTCACTTTCTCTTCAAACCCATGCCCTTCTGCCAATCATACTTTGCTAAACTCCAGCTTTATATTACTCTACCATCTCCTCCCTTTGTTTCTATTCAAGTGCTGGAGAAAAATCTCAAAATTGTATTGACTAGGAGAGGTAGCTAGGTGGCTCTGTAGTTTGAGAGCCAGGCCTAGAGACAAGAGGTCCTGGGTTTGATTATGATCTCAGACACTTCCTAGCTGTGTGACCTTGGGCAAGTCACCTAACCTCCATTGTCTAGTCCTTACTAATCTTCTGCCTCGGAACCAATACACAGTATTATTTCCAAGACAAAGGTTAAGTATTGTGTTTTTTTTAATCATGTTAACCGGGTCCACTTTGGGTTAGATAATCTTATCTGGGGCTTCACTGAAGTAAGCCAGGCCTTTCCCTAATGGTATAGCTTCCCACTTACCACAGTAACTATTCCAAATCTTTTCATTTCTTCTCAAGCTTCCTATTGGTTCATGTGGAATTATTGTAAGCGAAGACTACTTCTCCCAGGACTCTCTCTGCTACAACTTCCCCTGACACCTCCCACTTCCTTTGTGGGAGATGTCAGAGAAAGTATAAAAGGGAAAGTTTGGTGCCTCCACCCTGGAACTCACTCAACACTAGAGCACTCTCTACCCAGAGACCATGATCTCTCTCTTGGAGCCTTTTTCCCTTTCTTCTTACCTCCTAGTTTTCCCTAGACCTTACCTTTCTTTCCTAATATAAATAAAACCTAGCTATTCAAAACCCTAAAGTTGCTTTCTGATCTTTTATTTGAGATTTGAGCCCCTGAAGGGCTCTGGTCAATTTCCCTGCAGGGGGCTGGGGACCCATATCTTCCTTTCCCTTCCTCTACCTTCCTCTCTCCTTTCTCCCATTCCTTCCATCCTCCTCCCTACCTTCCTCACTTCCCCCTCACACTATGGTACCCTTCCTTTCTACTCTGTTAACTAAGAAACTCATGGAAAAAACTGGGGTCATTTGCTGAAATCTTCTTCCCTATTCTGTTTACATCACTCAAATGTCTTCACTGATTCTTCTTTCCTCACTATTTTACATGAAGAGGTTGCCCTTTCCTTGGGAATGCAAATCCTTCTACATGTATTATCCTCAACACCTCACTCCTCAAATCCAATCAGTTTCCAGGCCTTGCAGTGTCTACCTTCCTAAGATCTCTTGTATACACTGCCTTTTCTTCTCTAACACTGGTCCAGACTCTCATCACCTAACAGCTGGACTATTAGAATAGTTTGCTGGTTGGTCCCCCTGCTTCAAATTTTTTCTTCATTCCAGATCATGCTCTACTCTGTGGCCAAATTGATCTTTATAAGGCACAGATTTGACCATCTCATCATCTCCTTACTCAATAAACTTCTCTCTCTATTAATTCCAAAATCAAATATAAAATCCTTTTGGGGGCAGCTGGGTGGCTCAGTGGATTGAGAGCCAGGCCTAAAGACTAGAGGTCCTAGGTTCAAAACTGACCTCAGATACTTCCTAGCTGTGTGATCCTGGGCAAGTCACTTGACCCCCATTGCCTAGCCCTTACCACTCTTCTGCCTAGGAGCCAATACACAGTATTGACTCCAAGACAGAAGGTAAGGGTTTAAAAAAAAATTTAAATCCTTTCTTTGGCTTTTAGAGTTCTTCATCTTCTGGCCTCTTCCTACCTTGAACACAACATTCCATCCACCATGCTTTTTCACTGACTGTCTGCCTAAAATGCTCTCTTTCCTTATTTGACCTCCTGACTTTTACATGTTTGACTCACTTGAACCCTGGCCCCCTGACTTCCAGCTTCAGATTCTTTCCTCAGTTTGCCCAAAGAGATCTTTGAGACCCTAACCAATTAGAAAATATAAGTAAACGAATGAATGGCGGCGTACACATACACAGGTGCACAATGTAAGCAGCACTGCAGAGGCCTTTCCTCTCTTCTTCCCTTCCCGGTCCTAGGTTTTTTGGTTTTCTCTCCCGTGGCTCGGGGGAAGGAATCTTTCCTGTGTCCTCGGAACCTTTGCAGCGGCGAGCCAGGGAGCCTTCGGACCCCTTAAAGACAGGAACCACTTGAAAAAAGCCTGAAGGAGAGGGGGGGGGGGGGAAATGAGAGAGCGCGTCACCGGAAGGGGATGAGCCATAACACCTCGACCAATGAGCGCGGTTAGCCCGGTCGGGGCATTTCCGGGAAGTGGACTGGAGGGTTAAGAGAGCTTGCTGTACGGTGACCAGTGCCGGGAGCGGTTGGTGAATTGTTGACTGCGGGGAAGGTTTGTGAAGTGACGCCAAGATGTCAGAAAGAAAAGTCTTAAATGTGAGTAACACGCTGGTAGCGGAAGCGATACTCCAGGTCCTTTGACTTCTCTCCTCCGGGGGCCAGGCTTAGCATGGCTCCTCCCTGGGGTGGGGCTCACCACGTTCTTACCTTCTTGGTGACTGGGTGTGAGACACTACCCACTCAGGGGCGGATCTCCCTAAGGCTCCTCCCTCCGTGTCCTGGTGCTGGCTCGGACTTTGCTCGCTGCGGGGCTCTAGGCATCCTGCTGTGAATGGGGCGGGGCTGCTCCCCCTCCCCCTTTATTGAGAGGGGTGGGGCTCCCTTCTTGCTTTCCCTCCCTGGGGGGCGTGGTTTGTCTTGGCCTATCCCCACCCACCCTCATCCCTTGTGGGCGGGGCTCCCTCCTTTACCTTGATGGGCAACCTTTTGAGCTTGGTGTGTCAAAATTCGCCAAAAAAAACGAGCATAACTCGGGTGGTGTGTCTCTTTGAGAAAAAAATAGCATAACTCGGCATGCGGCTGCATGCCAACCGTGTCATCGAAAATGGCTACTCGTGTCATAGGTTTGCCATCAGGGCTTTAGTAGCTACTCAGAAGACACAAACCGTGTTTGCCCTGGCTTTGGGAATATCAGTATACCTCCTGGGAAAGTGTGGACCAACTCCAGGGTTGACACGGATTTTGGGATGAATGATACAATCTCCTAGTAGTTGAGACCCGAAGGCCCAGGAATCTTAGGTCAACTCGAGAAATTCTTTCAATTTTAATTCACTAAACATTTAGCAAGGGCTTACCATATTCTGTGCAAAGCTCTGGGGATACAAAAAGACAAGCCTGCCCTCAAGGAGCTAAGGATCTAATGGAGGAGACAACATGCAATATGTGTGTGGGGGGGATAAAAATTGTATAAAAGATAAATAGAAAATAATTAGTGAGGGGAAAGCCCTGGAATTAAGATGATGGGTTGGGAAAGGCTTCCTATAGAAAGTGAGATTTTACTTGGGACTTAAAGGAAGTCAGGGAGGTTGGTAGTTGGAGTGGAGGAAAGAGAGCATTGTGGCTTTTTTTTTTTTTAAATCCTTACCTTTGGTCTTGGAATCAATACTGTGTATTGGTTCCAAAGCAGAAGAGTGGTAAGGGCTAGACAACATATTAAGTGACTTGTTCAGGGTCACACAGCTAGGAAGTGTCAGAGACCAGATTTGAACCCAGGACCTCCTGTCTCTGGGCTTGGCTTTCAATCCACTGAGCCATCTAGCTGCTCCCAATGGCTTCTTTCTTAACTGTGGTCCTTCCTAAAGAATCTCCTTGTGAGATCTCTGCCTTTTTTCAAAGGCCAAGTCCAAGTCAGATCTGTGGGAGCCACTGAGCCTTAGATGTTGGTTTCAGTGTACCAACAAGTACCTAGGGTCATACAACTTAACAAGGAGATGTTATCATTTATCCCAGTGGTGGTGTCCACTGATAAAGTAGACTTTCCAAGTGAAGGTTTATTGGTTTGGATTTCTTCCTTTAATCTTGCCAAAGTATCCAGATTTTTCCTGGTCATACCCTCAGTGTCCTAGGGTGGGAGGAAACTTTCCATATTTCTCTCTTCCCCCTGGGGTTACTGCCTTGTTTTGGGACCAGGAAGGAGGTTGCCCCCCCCCCTTCCCAAGAAGTTCCTGGGATGTATATGGGTCATAAGTCTTTTTAATGTTTCTTATCTAGATGCTAGCCATTCTTAGAATTACTGTCCCCATTGATTGGACTCTCCAGTGTCTTTAGTTATCATTCTCCTTATCTATAAAGTAAGAGGTTGGCCTAGATGACCTTTAAGGTTTCTTTCAGTTCTAAATTCTTTGGTCCCATAATCTCTTGACTTTTTTCCTTTTAAACTCTTCTTGCCCCCTCTTTCACCTATTCCTTCCCTATGTCTTATCCCCAAACTGCCCTGTTTTCTAGTCCATGTTACATATGGACTTCTTGACTGGTCTATCTCTATGATTATCCCCATCCTATAAATATTCCTTCTGTGAGACTTTCCTCTTAGAATACTGTATGTACATATATACGTGTGTACATATGTACATGTACACATCTTCTCCATGGGACTCTTCTTTTTTCTTACTTTCTTCCTGTTGTATTCCATGGCTTGAGAATGAAGGTCAAAGCTAGCCTTCTTTGTGATCATTACCTTTTTTTTTATCTTCCCTACAGAAATACTATCCACCAGATTTCGATCCATCAAAAATCCCCAAACTCAAGCTACCCAAAGATAGGCAGTATGTGGTGAGATTGATGGCCCCATTCAACATGAGGTAAGAATACAGTGGAACCCCCTCTCCCTGCCATATGTTAAAGTTAAATTACAAACTCCAGATTCTTAGTTTTCATAGAGTTTATTAATAATTACTTAAAATAGATAAAGCAGATAAGTAGAAATTAAAGCCTAATCTAATCTAGTTCTGACCAAGTGTTGCTCCACATGGCTATCTCTCTCAGCCATGGTCCTCCACCAATCACCATCAAAGGGAATAGAGAGAGCGGGTTACCCCGCCCCTCGCACCCCTCTTTTATTCTCTCTTTTGACCCAGACCCATAACCTGTAGTTCTGGGTCACGTTCCTGGGACTCTTCACCTGTGACCTTTGTTTGGAGTGTTCACATGATGTCCAGCCATGCAGCACAGAGACACAAGTTGGACGAGCTATGGGGAGGGGGTTCCCTTTACACACAGTACAAAGCTTAAGGAATCCCACCTAGCTGCCTCTGGCTTTGAAGGCCAAAAAAGGTTAATAAGGGGAAATCACATCGATGTTGTATACTGGCTCCCAGAAATCCTCAAAAATAGAACTTCATTTTCTTAGATCTGTAAATTTGCTTTATAAAATATTTTGAGAACTGTATTTCAGTAAAAATCCTTTCATGCTAGGGCATGAAACTGGGCCACTTTGTGGGGGAGGAAGTAAGGAAGGCATTTTTATTTCCCATTGGGTGGAAGAACTTCATAACTAACCTGGAGAGTCATTCTTTGGCCTCTCCTTTCTTTCCTTCCAGATGTAAGACATGTGGTGAATATATTTATAAAGGCAAGAAATTTAATGCCCGAAAGGAGACAGTACAGAATGAGCTATATCTGGGGCTGCCCATTTTTCGTTTCTATATCAAGTGTACCCGTTGTCTAGCTGAGATCACCTTCAAAGTAAGATACTGAGTCTTTTAAAAATTCATATGTGTATATATATATATATTAAATATTTTATTAGAAATTTAACATCGATCAATACCAACAACTAAACTTCTTTAGTTACTATGTACTATAAACTGGATAATTTCAGTATATAAAGTAACATAACACTTTTTAAAGGTATTCCTCAGTGGTTCTGTCAGGATTTTTTGTCATTCTCATTCATTTTTCCTTTTGCATGGAATTAGCCAATATATGCCTAATTCTTCTGGTTCCATTCTATTATTAGGTCTTTCTGAGAAAGAGATTAAAACTTTGTAAAAATGATACTTGTTTGTTAAATTGTATCACCATGTGTTTGGAAGTTTGAAAACATGCTAACTACTAAATCTGATAATGAATTGTGCTCCATATACTTTTTCCAAGTATAAGCCATTGAGAAAAACAATCAAAAAGAATAATGCATAACTTTCTCAAATCCCTGGATTTTTAATTCTGGATTTTTTCAAATATAATTCAGTAGACTTGCTGAAGACAAAAATTGTTGAACTATGTGTATTGTGCAAGAGTCCTAGAGGGTTGTTAGGTGTTACAACCCACCTAGGAATTTCCCATGGCCAGTAAAGCACAAACCCTTGGTTTATGAAAAATAAAGTTTATTTTACAAAAAGGAATAAAAGGAACTGGTAGGTATGACCCTAAGTATATCCAAAGTAACTCCACCCAACTGTCTATGTCTCTTTTGAAAAGAGAGCCTTTGTTTTCTTCTATTGGCCCTGCTTAATCTCCCTGTGCTATATAAGACAAACCCCTAAATGCTATCTGACTTAATCTAATTTAATAACAATAATTAATAAGGAAGGAAAGGGGAAGAACTCTAGGTTTGGCTTCTGTACTAAGTAACTCAAAGTTATAGGGGGAAAGCTTTAAATTACCATAGCCAATAGAATTCTGCTAGATGGATTACTGCCAGATGAAGACTATCTCAGGGAAATTAGTTTCTTCCAAGCAAACTCTCTACCTGGATGTCAAAGATTTTCTCCGCGAAAATCTTAACTCTCCAGGGAGAATCTCTTAGAACAAAACTACAAAACTCCTCCAGCTTGATGGGAATTGTAGGCAGAGACAAAGCCTCCCTCCAGCTTGGTCAAAATCTAAGAAGGAAGTGGAGTTCAGTTATTTCCACTTGTAGACCCACAATCCCTTTCTACCCAGAATCCTTTCCCAGGGTTTCTCTCAAAATTCCCTTCCTTCAACTAACCCGAGAAATCAGACTATCTATAAATATATTCCTACATATGAGAGAGAATAGAGGGTAGAGCTTGTTTGAGCCAATCAATCCTCTTCACCCTTAAAGTAACTAATAAAAATACTCTAATTTTAGCACTTTTGTTGAGGGAGAACACCTCTGTTGAATCCAGTTGGTCAAGGGCACTGAACTAAGCATGAACAACCTAGTTATTCAAGTTTCAGAAAGAGTAAAATGGTTCTAGTCATTAAATAGAATGAAGTGAGACTCTACAGGAAGTGCATTGGGATTGGCAAAAGAACCTCAGTTATATCTGTGGATTTTTTTATCAGATCTAGCCATTTCAGAAACTAGTTTTTAGTGCCTGATCTGCCCTACTCAAATCCCAGAGAGGAAAATATTTTGAGGGATGGTGGGGTAAAAGAAGGAGGATCTCTGTTCCTTCTCTCCCCATCTGGAAGATGAGCATGTCAACTTCAAAAGGATGGAAGATTTAGACTTCCCACAAATACTGTAAGATTTCAGCATCCTAGAATAGCTGGTGGCAGCGTCTACATCAGGAGCTGAGGATAAAATAGACACTGACATGCATAGCTTGATCAAGTAACCCCCTTCCCCCCTCCCAATCCAGTGAGCTCAGTGGTTCCTTATTACCTCAGAATCAAATAGAAACTTTTCTGTCTGACATTTACAACTCTTTATATCCTCATCTCTTCCTATCCTTTACTCCCTTTGATACCCACTAAAATCCAGTTACCCATGACTTTTCATCTCCTATCTCCTTGCCTTTGCCCTGGCTATTCCCCAGACCTGGAATTCTTTTTCCCTCATGTCCCACTCCTAGTTTCTTTGGCTTTCTTCCAGACTCAGCTCAGATCCCACCTTCTACAGATAGCCTTTCTCAGCCCTTTTCCACCCCACAGCCCCAACTACCAGTGCCTTCACTTGTGAAATTACTTTCCATTTATTCTGCTTGCACCTTGTAGAGAAGTATTTCCCTTTTGTCTTCCCCATTAAAATAGATGCACTTAGAAGGCAGGTTCTATTGTTGTCTTTCTTGGTATCCCTAGTACTTGGCATAGTGTTTGGCATGTAAGTGCTTAGTACCCTGCCTGTAGTAGGCCCTTTGGCTATAAATGTTCATTGACTGACTTTCCAGATTTCTTTCTTTTCTTCACTTGTTTAAAAAACCCTTACCTTTTTTCTTGGAATTAGTATCGGTTCCAAGCAGTAAGGGCTAGGCAGTTGGGTTTAAATGACTTGTCCTGGGTCACACAGCTAGGAATTGTCTGTGGTCAGATTTGGACTTAAGCCAGGTATATTCCTCATTCTTGTATGTTCCTTGAATTCTAGGATTCTATTATTCCACAGTTTATTTAATTTTAAGAAATGTCAAGTTAAGCATCTCTTTAGGGGTCACTCTTTACCAGACATTATCCTTACCTCTGGGGATACAATTCCAAGAAAAAGAAAGATAATTCTTGCCCTCAAGGAAGGGGAAGACAAACCACAAAAGGGAGTTGAAAAAGAGGGGTGTGGGCAGTGAAAGGGCATATACATGGTGGCAATGTCTAGGGTCAAAGGGAAACTAGGAGAGGAATGAAGGGTAGTGTTCCCTTCCTCAGAATGGAGGTTCTCTATTATTCTACATTTAGGTTGCTTCTAGTTTTCAAAAATAACATCAAATGCTGCTATAAAAATCTTTGAGCAGATAACTTTCATTTTCAGTAACATTTTCAAGGTATATTCCCAAGATCCTGGATCTTAACCAACCCCGATAGGCCCCCCACAAGCTATTTTTTTTTAACCCTTTCTTTCTTAGTAACAGCTCTAAGATGGACGGTCAGGGGCTAGGCAATGAGGGTTAAGTGTCACACAGGGTCACATGGCTAAGAAATGTCTACAAGTAGATTTGAACCCAAGTCCTCCTGGCTCCAGGCCTGGTGCTCTATCCACTGAGCTGCCTAGCTGCCACCACCCCCTCAGAGCTATTAAAACCAATCCCCTGGACTTTATGAAAATTCCCAAGCTATAAAGGCAAGACTAGCTCTGGGGAAAAGGATAGAGAACAGATGAATATACTCCTTTGTCCTTTAGTTGTCTCAAGAAGGCCATGGCACTGACAAACAACTCTGCATGCCCTCCCCTGCTCTGTGGGTGGTTTAGAAATTCCTTAAAAAAGCTTTCCATTTGCCTTCTGACTGCCTGGACTGTGCTCTTTCTCATAGAATGAGCTAAACAACAGATAATTATTGAGCACTCACTGTGTGCAGGACCCAGGGCCACAAGGGAGATGCAAAGGGGCATGAGAGTTCCTGGCATTGTGGAGTTTATTGTTATAAATAATAATTACTTGTTCTCATATGGTATTTCAGAGTTTATAAGGTGCTTTCTTTACAAGAAGTCTATGAGCTAGATATTATCCTCATTTTACAGATGAGACAACTGAAGCTTAAAGAAGTTGTAACTTTCCGAGTTTCTTAGCAAGGAAATAGGAGAACCAGGCCTGAAGCCAAGGTGTTTGGCTCCATGTACTGTGTTCTTTCTGCTGTCCCATAAAATGAGAAATGAGGAAGATGTGCAATCAGATCTGGTCAGGCTTGTCCTGAGATAACTGCATCATTATCTGTGACCTCTTCTCCCCCAAATCATTCTGAAATAGAATTATTCCTAGCCATCAACTTGTGGAGGTTGAGGACCCAAAATGCTCCCTTAGGTGTTGCTCAGCTTGGCCAATTGGGTCTTTTTACAACCTTTGTTCTTTCCTTTGAAAGCTATTTAATATTTATTTCTGAGTCAGACCACTTTTGACCATGACCTGTATTCTTATAAAATTGATTTCTTTCCCCCCAGACTGACCCAGAGAATACGGATTATACCATGGAACATGGAGCCACCCGGAACTTCCAGGCTGAGAAACTCCTGGAAGAGGAAGAGAAAAGGGTTCAAAAGGAAAGAGAAGACGAAGAATTAAATAATCCCATGAAGGTAATATAGGAGTAATAATAATAATAATAATAATAATACCACATATTTCTTTGTGCCTTAAGCATTATCAAGTTCTTTCTTCCCACCAGCCCTGAGAGGTCAATAGTTAGTCAATTATTAGTCCAACTTTTAAAAAAAAATTGTTAATATTTTGTTTCTTCCCCGATTACATGCAAAAACAATTTTTAAATTAAATTGTTTTTTAAATTTTGAGTTCTACATTCTCTAACCCACCTTCCTTCAGTGCCTTCCACCCCTCTCCCTTCCCAGAAACAGTAATCAATCTGATAAAAGATTTTACATGTGCTGTCCTGTCAAACATTTTTCCATGTTAGTCATTTTGTGGAAGGGATCTCAGAGGGGGGGAAAAAAAAAAGAAGAAAGAAAGTAAAATGTAGTGTGTCTTAGTCTGCAATCAGACTCCATTAGTTCTTTCTCTGGAGGTGGGTGACATTTTTCATCCTGAGTCTCTTAGGTTTTGTCTTGGATCACTGTATGCTGAGAATGACTAAGTCATTTATTAATCCAGTTTTCTAGATAGGAAGCTGGCCCTTGGGGAAAGGTGACTAACTCAAAGTCATCTGGCTAATAAGTATCAATACCAAGACTTGAATTCAAGTCTTTATCTCCACATCCAGGCCACTTTCTACTCTTCCTGTCCTGGCTCTCTGAGCCAGACTTTTCCCTGGGTCTGAGAAGCCCCTGGTGCATGGCAGCTGGCTTCTAGTGCTAAGAATTTCGTGCCAGAGCCAGAAGGCATGAAACAAGCCAGCCTGCAATTAAGCCCCTCCCTGATGGTGGATGTTCTAAAGTTCATTTCCACCTCTTACCATTCTAGGTATCCCAGGCTGCCTTCCAGCTTTTATGGTATTTTAGGAAATAGCAAGGTTAAAGAGGGAATGATGATAATAATAATAATAGCAACTGGCATTTGAAAACTTTAAGTTATACAAAATGCTTTACATATATATTTTCTCATGACATGTTATTTCATTAAACGACCCTGTGAAATGGGCATAGTTGATATATTTTATGAACTTTACAGATGAAGAAATTGAAACTCAGATGTTTAGTGACTTGAGCAAAGTGGCATACCTTGTAAATGTCAAAGGAAAGATTCAAACCCAGGTCTCTCCATAACCCTAAATCTATTATCAAGGTAGAGACATGATAGCAAGGGCTCTGAATCCTGGAAAGAAGAGTTTACAGTCTAACTGAGAAGAGAAGACATAGCAACATAGAATATGACTGTACAGTATTGCATTTGATCCTCACTGCAACACCATGAGGCAGATGATGCAAGTATTATCCTCCCCACTTTACAGATGAGAAAACAGCCTCACAAGTTTGGAAAATAGACCAAAACCCCTACTGCCCCTGAGGCTCATTGCTGTCCATTTGCCACCTCCACCCAGGTGCTGGAGAATCGAACTAAGGACTCCAAGCTAGAGATGGAGGTCCTGGAGAATCTGCAGGAACTAAAGGAACTCAACCAGCGCCAGGCAAATGTGGACTTTGAGGCAATGTTACAGCAGTATCGGGTATCAGAAGAAGAAAAACGCCAGCGAGAGCAGGAGGAAGACCAAAGGGAAATGGAGTAAGCTTAATGGGAAGAAAATGAGCATTTCTTCAGGTTGGAGTGATACATTTTGGGAAGGACATTGACAACCTGTGGGGTGTCAGAGGAAAGTGATGTGGATGGAGTGGGTTGCCCTGAGAGGAAGTAAACATTTCATCATCGGAGGTCTCCAAACAGAGACCTGATGCCTTTTGTGAGGAATATTGTAAGAAAAATGCTCATTCATATTCTGTAATATTTTAAAGTTTATGTATCTTATAAGACCAAGCTATAGGTAATTTCTGTTGTTGTACCCATTTTATAGATGAGGAAATGGAAGTTCAAAATGTTTAAATGCCTTGCCCATGGTCATCCATCTAGTAAGTTTAAGGAGACTTGCATCTAGTTCTCCTTTTTCCAGGTTCATTACTCTTCACTACACCATTATTCCTGCTCAAGTTGACTAAATGACTGCTAAGGTCCTTGCCCAACTCTAAGACTCCAATTTTCCATGAGATTGCATAGTTTAGAGATGAACTTCTGACCACACAGGGGGTCTAGGATAGAAGTAACCCTGGGAGCTCTATAGGATCGTCTCCCTTGCAAATAGAAAGTTGTTAGCAGCCGTAGAAGCAAAGCTGTGCCTCAAGTTGGGATCAAGCTGGGATTAGGAAGACAAGGAAGAGGAACTGTCCAACTATGAAGAAATTTCAGGGATGAGGGAGGTAGCCAGCCAACGTACAACCATCAGGGAGGAGGTCACTTACACATATTCAGAAGCCAGAAATGCTTTTGAAGAGTTCTACCTTCATTCTGTTATCATCACACCATCTACCGTGGGCAAGGATTATGTCCTCTTAATTTTCTTTCTGCCACCAGACAACTAAAAAAGCAACTAAAATGTTGCTCTTTTAGGGGGCAGCTGGGTAGCTCAGTGGATTGAGAGCCAGGCCTAGAGACGGGAGGTCCTAGGTTCAAATCCGGCCTCAGACATTTCCCAGCTGTGTGACCCTGGGCAAGTCACTTGACCCCCATTGCCTACCCTTACCACTCTTCCACCTATAAGTCAATACACAGAAGTTAAGGGTTTAAAAAAAAAAAAAGGTTGCTCTTTTTGTTGTCTTTAGTATTTGTATTCATCACAAGCCTCAGTTCATTCTGAGTTTTAGCATTCCTGACATTTTGATACCACTTTTTTATATTCATATTCATTTACTCACCATTTCTTTCATTTTCTAGATATTAAAATGCAAATTTTTGATCCTTATTGGGATAATCTGTGCTCATTCTAGAGAGCTTCCCATTCCTCTTGAGTGGATTTTGCCTGTAGAATCCTTATGCCACAGGAGTCTACCTCTTCTTTATCTAAATTCTTTGAAATTGTACTGTCTCAATAATCTGTGGTGACCCTAGACCTTAGGTTCTTCATTTCCAAGAAGATAAAACTCCTTGCCTTAAGAGTGTTGATAGAAACAGATAAGATATCAAATGGGTATTTACTCCTTCACCCCCTTTTCCTCTCCCCACACCCCTTAGAATTCTGTCAAGTTCATAAAATGAAAATAGCTTGGAGGGGGCAGCTAGATGGCTCAGAGATGGGAGAAGACACTTCTTAGTGTGTGGGCAAGTATGTCCAGGCAAGTCACTTAACCCCACTCTTTTGCCTTGGAACCAGTACACAGTATTGATTCTAAGATAGAAGGTAAAGGTTTTAAAGAAAAGAAAGAAAAAAAAATAGCTGGGAAGTCTAGCTCAGATTTCAGCCCTGAAGGCAGACCCTACTATACCCTTTCTTCAGTAGGATTGCCACCACTTCTACTTCTTAGGTTAGAAAGAGCAAAAGGTGAGTAAATGGTGCTAGGAAATCACAGCTCAGGATGTCTTCTTGATGCACCATGGTGTCATAGTGACATGCTGGTTGGGGAGCAACTCTGGAGCCACTCCCTTTAGGAGAGATTGAAGGGCAGACACTTTGGGGGCCAGTGAGGGGAGAGAAGGGGCACTGTCCATAGGTAGCAACTAACTGAAGACTTGTAGGGCATGATCCACTCTGCCTCTAAAGTATATAAAGATATATAAGCCCGCCCGAAGAGAAACCATGTAAAAAAAAAAAAAAACCATGTAAACCATCACAGGCAGTTGTCTATCCCCCAGGGCCATGATGGAACAGTCTAGGAAACGGCGACTGATTGAAGATTCTGACTCCGATGAAGAGCCCATCCTTGTACCTTCCCAGCTATCCATTCGGCCCAAACCCACAGCCATCTTAGAAGAGGTAAGTCCAGAGCCATCTCCCTGTTCCCCACTGGATAATTAATGTGACTGCGGGTTGGAGTTTGGGCAAAGAGGAGTGACGCTATTGCAGCTTGGCCACACAAACTTGAGTCTTAGAGATGAGACTGATAAAGAAGTTAAGTCATAGGTTTGACCACCAGTCAGATGATCAGAAGAGCATAGTGTATTGATCAATCAGCAAGTATTTATTAAGCACCCACTGTATTCCAGGCACTGTGTTGAGAGAAACAGATAGGCACTGTGTTGACTATTGGGCAAACAAAGCAAGGAAGAATAAGAATACCAAACTGGAGTTTATGTTTAATCCTGTTATTCAGAGCATTGGCACTCACTAAGTAGGGCTGGGGTGGGAAAAATGACTCCCCTTTCCTCCATTTTCCCTTTCCCTCCCCCTTTCCCACTAATATTCCCCAGATAAGTGTTTGGTGTTTGGAAGGACCCTTCCAGCTGAAATTGTTTTAAAGTCCCTCCTAGACATGGTATCTTCTGGTTTTAAATAATGACAGTAACAGCTGCCAGCAGAGATGCCTTCTGTCCTCTCTACCTCTTCTTCCTAGGCCACCTCCTACCTTTTCAATTTCCATCCTGGGGGTTTGAGGAACATGCTCCTTGGGTGTCCAGCCTTGTGAAGGTTTCTCAAGAAGTGATTTGGGGGAATTTGGCCCCTTCCATCCCTCTGGGTGTGGAGCCATTGTGAACTGAGCCAGAAAGGGCTGTCAGCCCCATAGTATCTGGACTCCCCATTGGCAGGAAGTATTGCTCAGAAAGAATAGCCTCTTGTTATGAGCAGATAGTCATTGTGACCAACATTTATTTAGCACTGTCAAGTTTACAAAGGCCCCTGCATGTTTTCTCATCTGAGAATGGGTAGGAATTACAGCAGTCAAAAAAGGATTGAGCACTAATTCCAAATGAAAGGGTTCATAGTTATTCTGAAGAGTGACTTTTGAGATTATCTCATTGGCCTACTCTCCCTCCTCAGGGCCCACCGCTAAAGAGGCAGAAGTTGGAGAGCTGGGATCGGAGTGTGGGTGCACTTGCTAGCAAGTCAAAGCTGGCAGGCCTGGTTGTGGCAAAGAAGCCAGTTGCCCAGAAACCCAGCAGCAGCAATGGGCATGTAGGCTCTCCTACCCCAAGTACAGGTAATGGGCCCCAGGCTTAGCCACTTGTGAGAAGGAAGTCATTGGGATTTAGAGCTAGAAAGCCTTAGTTTCCTCATCTATACAATGAGAAATTTAGTCTAAATCAGAGATTTTTGTGTGTCCTGGATCCCTTTGGAATATTTACATTGAAGCCTACACTCTCTCTTCTCCCAATAATGTTTTTAAATAATTGAAGGAAATGTAAAATTTTAAGAGGCAGCAAAATGACTCATTGGATAGAGCACCAGACCTGGGGTCAGGAAGACTTGGATTCAAATATGGCTTCAGACACTTACTAACTCTGTGACCCTGGGCAAATCATTTAACTTTTGTTTGCCTAAAATCAGTGGAGAAGAAAATGGCAAGCCACTCCAGTGTATTTGCCAAGAAAACCCCAAATGGGGTCATGAAGAGTGGGATGTGACTGAAGTTACAGCAAAGGTTCGATTTCATGTCAAGGTTAGGGAAAGTAAAGATACACCTTTTTGTTGGTATCCCGGTTCATGGACTCCCCGTGAAAATCTGTGAACCTCAGGTTAAGCCCCCTAGACAGTCTCTAAGGCACTATTTTCTGAATTTTTTATATGATTTTCAAATTGTTGGTCTGTCTCCTGTGTGCTGAAGAAATAAGAAAGAAGCATCTTTCAGACTGCCACTAGGGGGCAAAGGGTGGCTGTGCAGGTGCAGAGAATAGCTTTGTTTCTGAGCCTTGATTCCCTTCCTATCCAAGATGCCTGGGATATGGATTGCTGATGGAAGCTAATTCTGAAGGTGTAGAGGCAGGAGGGGGTGCTGGGAGGAAGGGGCTATTTCCTTTTTCCCTCATGCCCTGCTCTGCTGAACCATGACTTTGTGGAGCTGTGGCTTTGGGGAGAGGGTTCAACACAAGCTGACCCCAGCCTGTCTTTGTAGGCATACTGCAGAGTTTGAAGGAGGCTGATACATCATCGCTCAGGCTGCCCAGTTCCTCCTCCCTGAGCCAGCTGGGGGCGTACTCAGACAGTGAAGATAGCAGCAACAGCGGCTGAAGCATCAGCCCCTCCCCATGGAGGGAGGCCTCAGACCTTCCGGGCCCCTCCCCAGTGGGGCCTGATGGTGGAGCCAGGCTGGAGTGGATTTATTTCTTTGTGCATCCCGAAAAGAAGGACTGAGGCAGAAGCACCACTGCCTGAGGCTCTATCTAGTGAGCTGGGGTCCTCTCCCCACTTGTTAGCTGCCCAGAAACTGAGTGCCCCTCTCTAGGCCGGATTCAGTGCTGAGGCACGCTTCCATCTGAATCTTCCCTCTTTAGAAAGTGGCAGCTGAAGATCTGCCATCCATCTCTAGCAGAGTGCCCCCATAACAGCAAGGATGGGCCTGCTTCCTTTGCTCATCAGGCCCAGGTGGCCAGAGGAGAATCAGTGGGGAGACAAGGCGTTACCTCTTGCATCCCTGAAACTTTAGGGCCTTTTCCTCCCTGACAGCCAGAGCTCAATTTGTGGCTGGTGTGGCATTCATCACGTACCTCACAGAGTGGTACTTCATCAATGTTTAGTGCCGACTTAGCATGTGTGGTAGATTGCCCTCCCCTTTGCCCCACACCAAGACTACCTGGGATGGCACTTGAACCTTTGGGAATTGGATCTAAGATATACAGTGCCCTCTCACGACAGGCATCTTCTTTTCCCCTCTACATCCTGCCCCAGACTGAAATACCAGATAGGCAGATTCCAAGGCCAGCAATGCTGCTACTGATCAAATCAGGCCAAACCAGACGGTCCCCCTTTCCTCTTCTCCCCTCCAGTCTCAACACCCCACCTGATTTGTATCTGTCATTCTAAACCAAATAAAGGAAAATAAATGGACCCCAGGATTAGGCTGATCTTGAGCCTTAAATCTCTTGCTATTCTCTGAGATGGAAGCAGTGTTGGTGGCTGCTTGACTATTGTTTGGGGTTGTTATACAGGGGCTTCCTGTTCTGGTGGGCATTAAAGCAGATGCACAGAGGTCACTGTCATCTCTGAATTTGTGTGATTCCTCCCTGTTCCTTCCTCTGGCCTCCGAACAAGGACACCTGGATTCCAGTGCCATTTCTGCTAATGGGCTATTGACCTTGAGCAAATCACTTCCCTGTTTCATTAACCAGAAAAAGAGAGCGTTTTATTGGATCATCTTCAAGGTCTCTCTTAGCCTTTAAAGAAAGGTTCTGATAATGGGAAGAAGGGAAGTTTGTGCCCAGTGAGTTTACCAGGACCCCTGAAAGCTGCCCTCAGGCCCCTGTAGTAGGGGGTTGTAGGAGGGTTGCCTCCTAACTCCATTAACTCAGCTGGTAGCTCTGCCCCCCCCCCCCCCCTGCTCTCAGCCAACCACTCTATGGGATGAATGGTCTGGCAAATGGTGATTGTTCTCCCCTCTTCTCAGTGGGGTCCTTATTCTTTCACAGCTGGGCTCAGCAGAGTCGTCTGGCCTCATCCATCAGAGGGCTACAGTCAATGTTCTCCACGTGTACCTCGCGTGCAAAGTTCCCTTTGCGTGCAAAGGCTGCTAACAGCTGGGACATTGGCAGCTTAGATGGAAGGGTCTGATTTGGCACAACAGGGGGATGGGGTGGGGCCCTCCCAGGCTCAGCCCTTCCTTAGTTGGGCCTCCCATCCCTTTCCTGACACACTTACCTCCCTGCCTTGGGGTGGCAGAGGGAGCCAAGCTGCCAGGCTCCCTGCATCAGTGGGGCACTGTAGGAGAGAAAGGCTTCTATTTGGAGTCTAGAGACAGGCCCCGAAGGCCTTACTACTAGCTGTTTGGCCTCAGGTAAATCTGTTTAGCTTTCTTGGCATCAGTTTACTCATACTTGGAAGATAATATTTGTCCTACTTTTCCCACAGAACTGTTATGAAAAGTGTTCTGCAGATTTCAAAGATTCAGAAATAGGAGCCAGACCTTTCAAAATACAGTTCATGCTTTACATAAATTTGCATTAGGCCCACTCAACTTTACATAAAGAATTCTGAAAGGAATTTACATTCCAAAAAAACACCTATGTTAACTTTACTGCACAGTATGGTGTTCTTGTTCTTGTCCCTTTGCTGGGTGCTCAGCAGTCCCCCTCCCCAAAATAAACCAATCCCTAAACCTTCCAATGAAAACAGAAGAATGGATGTGGGAAGACCACCACCACCACTGGATCCCAGGCTTGGCTTGAGAGTGGGCCCCTCATCCATCCGTGCTCAAGAACCACGGCTCTCTCGGATTCTCCCGTCTGGGTCCTGGCCCTCCTCCCCTAATGTTCTTCCTCTTGGTGCCAGCCGAGCCCTCAGGTAGCCAGCTCTGGCTCCCACTTGTTCCTCCTGCTCTTGATTCTCTGGCCCTGGAGTCCTGGTGTCTGTCCTTAAATCATGGTGATGGGGAACCCTCCCTGCCTCGTTCCCTACATCCTGAGCAAATTTTGAATGACATAAGAATTGCTTTCCATAGGGATCTATGGCATGGTCCATTTACACAGCAAGAGCCATCTGATGGTTTCTTAAGGTTTTTTACAGGCATCACTGTCCTCAGTTTACAAGGAAGGAATCTGATTCTATTAGAAGAGAAGTTAAATTATATGCCCAAAGCCACACTGTCAACAAATACAGTATCTCTTGCCTTTAAGTACAACATCTAAGTGGTTTTAAAATGTTTGTTAGAGCTGATGGCTAGGTGGCTCAGTGGATTGAGAGTCAGGCCCCAAAATAGGAGGCCCTGGGTTCAAATCTGGTACTTTCTAGCCAAGTGATCTTGGGCAAATCACCCAACTGCCACTGCCTAGCCCTTGCCACTCTTCTGCCGTGGAACCAACACACTATTGATTCTAAGACAAGGTAAAGTTTTCTTTAAAAATCTTTTTAAATGTTTGTTGGATCAAATTAACAATGATAATGTCTGCATAATTGGACCTTAAAGGGATTTGTCAGGGTTTCTAGAGACATTGACTTCCCCACCCTCCAACCCCTTTGTACATGCTTTTAACTTTACAAAAAGTAGCACTCAGACCCTGCGCCCCATTCCTACCCACCCCGTTTTGGCAAGGGACTGTTGCCAAGCCTAGGAGTGTGACTTAGTCTTATCTCATCTTGTCTGCCTTCCTTCTGAGGAGGCAGAAGGCTTGAATTCTGGTTCCCTTTCTATCGTCAACTTGCTTTAAGACAAGTCACCTCTGTGGGCTTCATCTTCCCATTTATAAACTTAATGCTTATTAACCATTTCTATATATAATGCACTGGGGATGCCCAGCTATCTGCCCTTGAGGTGCCAGCTAATTGAGGGGATGGGGATGATCACAGCAGAGCTGGAGTCAACCTATAAGGGGCCTTTTGGATCTGACATTTTCTGTTTGAAGGGTCCTCCTACCTCTGATAGTTGTAAGGAGCTTCCCAACCCTCACATTCTGTATTGTAAAGGGCTTTCCCAGCTCCGATATTCTATATTGAGACCTCTCCCAGTTCTGACATTCTGTGCCCCTCCAGCTTTGCTATTTATTCTGTGCTTTGTGGGTCCTTCTGTCCTAAGGGCCCTCTAGCATTCTGTATTTTCAGAGCTTTACCAGCTCTGACATTCTGTATTCGGAGGCCCCTCCTTGGCATTCTATGCTCTCAGGGCTTCCCAGCCCTGATATCCTGTGCTCCAAGACCTCCCTTCCAGCTCTGACATTCTCTATTCTAAGCTCCCTCCCAGGCCTGACATTCTCTGTTCTAAGCTCCCTCCCAGGCCTGACATTCTCTGTTCTAAGCTCTCTCCCAGCTCTGACATTCTCTGTTCTAAGCTCTCTCCCAGCTCTGACATTCTCTGTTCTAAGCTCCCTCCCAATTCTGACATCCTGTGCTCTAAGACCTCCCTCCCAGCTTTTCTCTTCTGTGCTTTATGGGTCCTTCTAGTTCCCAAAGTCTCTGTCCGAAGGGCCCTTAGACATTCTATGAACTTCAAGTCATTTCACTATGTGAGTCTCAATGTTCAAATCTATAAAATGGAAGAACACTTATTCTACCTGTCTCGAAGGGTTGCTATGAAGAAAGCCTTTCGTAAACTTTAAACCATTTATCGTCTTTATTATTTTCTAAGCTTCCTTCCAAATCTCAGATTCAGCAAAGAGGGCTCGATGCGACATTCTGACATGGTGTGTCCCTTTCAGCTACGAGGCTGTGCCTCTCCTCATCCCTTCCTCGCCCAGACTTCTCTCCCCCTCCCAGACCCCTTCCTCTCATTTCTCACATCCACCTCACGATGATGTCAGCAGGGCCTCCCCTCCGGTCCTTTGTTCTAAGGCTTGTTTACAAGGTGGTTGTGTGCATGTGTATTTTGCAGGTGTTTAAGGGATGGATGATGAGGGTCCCCTATTTTCAGGCACTTGTCTGCAATTACTTTCAAGCCTACGGCAACAAGGAGGCAGATCTCAGGAGCCACCTGGAGGGGATGACTTTGTGAGGGTACCAAAAACAAACCTGCCTGAGAAGGGGGTGGGGGAGAGGGGAGGAGAACATCCCAGCTCCCATCTGGCCACAGCTCTTCCCCTTGGGCTGGCTCTGGCTCTAGTGAGGAAGGGGTGGAGCATCTGGGAGCGATTTTTGGCAGCTGTGCCTCCCATGGCTCAGACAGAAAGAGGACGTGGTCATTTCCAGCTGCTTTCCGTCTGACGGGCCAAGATGCCTTCGGTGGCTTCCTTCAATTTCCCGATGGCCCTGGGCCTGAGGTTTCCAGACACCATCCCCTACCTCCATCCAGATTTCCTTCTCTCCAGGAAGCCTTCCCTGATTGTTTCAGGCTCCATCTTTTTGCTTTTCTCGAACTTCCTACAGTGTTTAGGGCTTACCCCTTGTCCTTTGCTAGATATAATGATAAGGGGGATAGGTAGCTCAGTGGCTAGATAGAGCACCAGGCCTAGAGATGGAAGGTCCTGGGTTCAAATCTGACCTCTGACACTTCCTAGCTGTGTGAGCCTAGGCAAGTCACTTAACCCTGATTGCATAGCTCCTGCTGCTTTTCTGTCTTAGCATTGATACTAAATCAGAGGGCAAGGGTTTTAATTTAAATATATGTATATAAAATGAGAATTAAATATATATTACTTGTTATTAGTGCTTATTAACTAATAACTTATTAATAAATACTATATATGATATAAAATGGGGAGATCTGTGAGCAGGGAACCAAGAGTCCTTTGTCAAAATGCAAAATGTGAGCTTCTTAATGGCAAAGACCTTTGTCTTTTGCTTTTCTTTGTAACTAGCTCTTAATCATAGTGTCTGACGCAGAGTAAACACTTAAATGCTTGATAGCTGACTAATCCTTGTTAGAGACAGGTAGGTGGCAAAAAGTGAAGAGAGAAGTGGGCCTGAGGTCAGAGGCTGTAGAAATGGAGAAAACGGAATAATTTGGAGGCGGTTAGGGGTGAAGAAGGCCATGAACCTTGTGCTCTGACATCAGAAAAGGAGAAGAATGATCTTGGGGCCCATATATGACAGGAACAAGAATCTGAGCAAGATAGAGGGACCTTTAAAAGAAGAGCGACGGCGGGAGCGAAGTAGCTCAGTAATGGAGAGCCAGGTCTAGAAATGGGAGGTCCTGGATTCAAAACTGACCTTAGAGGGGGGCAGCTGGGTAGCTCAGTGAATTGAGAGCCAGGCCTAGAGACGGAAGGTCCTAGGTTCAAATCTGGCCTCAGACACTTCCCAGCTGTGTGACCCTGGGCAAGTCACTTGACCCCCATTGCCTACCCTTACCACTCTTCCACCTATAAGTCAATACACAGAAGTTAAGGGTTTAAAATAAAAAAGAAAAAAAAATTTAAAAAAAACAAACTGACCTTAGACACTTCTTTAGCTGTGTGAACCTGGCCAAGATATTTAACCCCCATTGCATAGCCTTTACCACTCTTCTGCCTTGAAGAAGTATTTAATCTAAGAAGGAAAGTAAGGGTTTAAAAAAACAAAAGAGGAGCTATGGTGGCAGAGGGAAGGTCTAGAAGTACAAGTGGCAAGCAAGGAACATAAAATTCTTGGTCCTGGGAGGGGAGGAAAGGCAGAAAAGAAGTGGGCTGCCTTGGATAGGTCGTCAAGAGATATGTTGCACTCAGCACTCAGGACAGTGCTGGCTTTCAGGGACCAGAAGATGGAAGGAATAGGAAGCAGAGAAATCTAGGATTAAGGGAAAGGAGGTATGTGATGGAAAGATGAGTATGTGAGGAGAAGTAGCAGGGGAAAGGAATTCCAAATGGAAAGTGGGGTGAGCAGAAGAGAGTCCTAGAAGAGAGAATCCAAATATGGATGGACCATGTCTTTGGGGGAGAGGAGTATTCCCAGTGCTTCTCCCCTTCTTCTTCTTCTTGCCTTTGTCACTAGTGCTCACCTCCCGAAGGTTCCTTTTCCCCAAATCCTATAGCAGCAGTGCCTGAGGAAGGATCATAAAGCTTCAGGGATGGAGACAGGAGGGAAGAAGTAGAAGTAGAGCCTCCTACAAATGCCAGCACCCAGACAAGCCCTCAGCTATGCCCTGCCCTAGTTACAGCTCTGGGAAGGTAGACTATCCAGTAAAAGTGAGCCTGGGATTGTGGAATGGTAGGTAGAATGAGCTCTAGCCTCTGAGAAGGCCCAGGAGGATGAATCTTAAATCAGCAATAGAAATGGTGTTCGGGTGAGGGGGAAAAAAATAATCATTCTTCTCAGGCCACTAGAGTTGGATGCCCTGGGTCTGGACAAGATCATGGGGCCAAGCTAAGTCCCAGGAGTCACAGCTAGATGGAAGTTTATATTAAACCCTGCTCTTGTCCAAATCTATGTCTAGTGCCGTGGAGGAAAGGCGGGAAGACATGAACCTGGGGCGCTCGAGTGTCACCCAGCAAGGCAGCACTGCATCGGGACCAGCTTGCCTTCCTAAAGCCTCTTTAGTGTTGAGACCTTTTATCAGCAACTTGAGCTGGCCTATGATAAATCAGCTTGTTCAGGGTCAAGCTATTCCCTCATGAGCAGCAGCAGCTCAGAGAATGGCTCTGAACTCAAACCTTACTTCTCTTCCGGTCCTGCTAGCCAAAGATCCCTCTCTCGTTCACTGAACCTCCAGCCCCTTTTCAAGGGGAAAAGAGAATGGCTAGACGTGCTAGAGAGGCAGATTTTTGTCTCAGTGTAAGGGAACTTCCTAACAATGAGAACTGTTCAAAAGTGGAGGTTTTCAGATGAAAACTGGATTATTCCTTGTTGGGAATGCTGGTCTAGTTCTGGAAGAGATTGTCCTAAGGGGCTGTGAGGTCCCGTCTAGCTTGGAGGTTTGGGGATTCTTTGAGAAAGACCCAGGATCCCTCCTGCATCTCTCTAAAACCAGAAATCACATCTCAGAAATCAGGCTTGTTTGAAGATCATGAGACGTCTGGCTGCCATTCCTTGCACACAAAAATGTAATTAGCCAGCCCCTATCTAATATTTATACTTCAGACACCTGAGGGGAAGACAGATTTGATCTGATTTGTCAACAAGCATTCCCAGTGCCACCAAACAGCCTCTTAGCAGCTCTTAGTGGAAAACAGAACAATATCCTGCCTTTTCTTCAACTCAGTGAATCCTTCCTTCTCTGACTCAAACTATCTATACAGTTGAGGGGATTGAATTTGATTCTTTATTAAAGAATATATATATATGAGGAATATATATAGCTTATATGTAAAATGCTTTGCAAGCAAAATGTTATAGAAATGCTTGCAATTTTTTTTCAACACAAATTTGTCTCTTTCTTTTTTCTCCCTATAGGAATTTTCAACTTGGGAGTCAAGACCCCTAGTTTTGAGTACTGGTTCAGCCACTGATTTGCTGTGAGACCTTGGCTAGGTCCTTTCCCCCAAGGAGCTTTAGGAACCCCATCTATAAAACAGAAGGGGGGGGGTGTTGGACTAGACCTCAAAGGCCCGTTCTATCTCTGACTCTGTGATCTAAGGCCTTTTCCAGTTCTTCACTCCTCTGCTTTCTTGGAAGATGAAGGCTTTGAGGGAGATGGGCTGTCGGGGAGGAATAAGACTCTAAACCTAAATTACACAATGAATGTAGAATTGGGAGACCAAAGTTTGTCCAGCTCTGCTACTAATAGATTGGACTAACTCATTGTCAAGTCATTTTTCCCTCTCTGGGCTTCTGTAAACTGAGAGGGCTGGATTTGATGACTTCCAAGGGCCTTTCCAGCACTGGCATTCTATTTCCCATAGACCTTTCTCTGATTCTTCCCTGGGGCCTCAAGCTCCTCCTATGTCAAATAGCCTACTTCCCAGGATGGCTGAGAGGTTCAAAGGGGATAATATAGGTAAAATACTTTGCAAACCTTATTGTGTTCGAGTGCCTTTAGCTCTTAAGCTGTAGGTTCCTTCAAGCTGAAGAAGAAGCTGCCAGGGTTGAAGGAAGGTAGAGAGATGGACAGAAGACAAGGAGCTGGAGACTGGGGAGTCCAAGGTCCCATCCCAGACACAGGGAGTGCCATCATGGGGGTGTCATTCCTCAGGGGCATCCAGAGTGGGCCTTCTTCCAGATTGGGAGCAGAGCCAGGGGGAGAGAAATCCCCATGAAGGCAGATGGTAGAGTAGTTTGGGGAGTTGAGTCTAGGCGTGCCTGGAAAGGGGTGGACATCTGTGAAATGGGATTCCTGTGACAGGCAAGGCGTCAGGGCTTCGAACTGCAGGGTCCAGAGAATGACTCACCCAAGAGACTTACCGTTACAGAGCAATGAAAAGTTCATGTCTTAGCTCCACAGAAGCAGCTTGAGTGAGTCACAACTCTTCCCTTACCCTGAGAGAAGGGGTTCCGGGCTTTGGATTGCAGCCTCCTCAGTCCTGAGTCTGAGGAGAAATCTTGAAATCCCCAGCAGGGGGGAGGCTTTTGTTCTGGGGAGCTACCTGGTTTGTTTTTGTTTCCCATATTAAGGTCAGCTCCTCTGCATGGAGAAGTCCAAGGGGCCCTGGCTGGAGGCTTTCCCATCATTTCAAAATGAGATGCTCTCCAACTAGGAAACTGAGTCTGGGGGAGGCTGGTTCCTTGGAAACAAAACACTAAGAAAAGTGAAACTTAAGATGGGACTCTTGGGGGGTAAGAAAGTGGGAGAAGGAAGGAAACAGGAATCTAGGACCTGCCATACTGCTGAGGTGGGTGGGGGGGGAGAGGCGGGGAGGGATTTAGGACTCTCTGGACAACTGATTGGCTGATAACCTGCTGGCAGCCACACCGTGGCACTCCCCAACCACCTATTTGGTGTATCCAAGCCCGCGGCTTGAGCTAATGGGGGAGGGGGGAGAGGAGGAAAAGATGAAGAGCTGACTGGAGTATCTCTGATGTCTTAAATCTGTCTTGCTATACTCTTGGCTTCTTTTCCTCGTAGCCTCAGCAGAACAAGACTGGGCACAGGGAATCTCCCGTGGATCTCCAGCTCTCTGGATTTAGGGGGGGAGGAGGGGAGGGAGAGAGAGGGTGGCAGGGCCTCGGGAGAGCAGCAGATGGGTCAGGCTGGGCCACGCGTCTGCAAAGTGATAGCATCTTCTGCCCTGGCCCTTCCCTCAGCAGCTGCTCTTAAACCTCTCTCTTGACAATAACATGCCCCCAAGAGAAAAGAGGAGGGAATGAGAGCCAATGCCTTCCCGCCCCCTCCCCCACAGCTGTCACCTTTGTTAGCCCCATCCCCGCCCGGCCAGCCATTCCAGTCTCTCATCTTTGATTTTCCGCAGCCTTCACATCTGCCCAGGGAGCCTGGCCCCTGATTGCCCCGCGCCCCCTCCCCTCCTCCTCCTCCTCTTTCTGCCCTCCGCCTTCCTCGGAGCTGAAGGAGCTCCTTAGGGCCCCCGGGCAGCTGAAGGGCTAGGTCACCTCCGATCTGGAGCCGGGGAGACCAGAGGACAAGAGAGGGGGTGGGGAGGGGGAGAGAAAGAAAGGGAGCCGCTAAAGAGGAGGGGGAGGAGGCAAAGGAGAAAGAGGCAGAGGACGGGCTCTCTCTAGGGCCGAGGAGGAGGGGAGGAGGAAGGGTTAGGGGATGGGCATGGAAAGCAACAAGGCGAAGAAGTAAAGGGTTTGGGGGCTGGAGAATAAGGCCAGAGACTGGGGAAAGGGAGGAGGGAGGGCTAGGGTAGGAAGAAGAGGATGGAGAGGCGGGGAAGAGGGAGGAAGAAGGGGAAGAGAGGGATAGAGGAAAGAGAGAGGAGGACTGAGACAGGAGGAGGAGGGGGAGGAAGAGGATGGGAGGAGGAGGGAGAGGGAGGAGGGAGAGCCAGGAGTAGACAGGCGGGAGCTTTGACGCGTTGCTCCAGCCCCCCGCCCTCGCCTCCACCTCTGAGTTAAAAGCTCCGCTGGGCTCTTCGCCGCCGCCCCCTCTGCGGGACCAGCTACACGGCGGGCTCTGGCTGGAAGCCGCTCCTCCTGTCCCCGGTGCCCGTCGCACGCCACCGGGTACCCGCCATCGATGACCAGCGGGACGCTCATTCCTGCGGCGGCGGCGTTCGGTGCTCCGGCTGAGGAGCTCCCGCCTTCAGCGGCATTGCCTGAGCGGCTATAACCGAGGAGAGCAGAGGAGCGGAGCTGGCGACAATGCTGAGCGCCTGGGACAAGCTCCCCGCAGCCCAAGTTTGCGCTCCCGCTGCCACCACCGCCGCCACTGCCCACCTCCTGGCTTCCACTAGGTCAGGGTTTTGGGGAGAGGACATTAGCTTCCCTCCCCAGTAGCTGTCCAGTCCCTCGGGACCTGGGACTCCCAGAGAAGATCAGAGCCTTGAACGCCGAGGCGGATGATCTAGGTCCATACTCTCACACCTGGAGGTGGTCGGCTGTAACCAAGGAAATTCCTCGGCTTTTGCCCCAGAGACATCAGGGGAAGATTAATCTGGGGTTTTAGAGCCTGTGGGGGGCCCTGCCGGGATGGGGCTCTGCCCTCTCTGAATCTGGCGCTGGTCACCTGACCTTCCACCTCCGCAGAAGCCTGGAAGCTTTGTCCAGAGGACCCCCACCCCCCACCCCCGTCGGTCCAGGCTAGAATGGGATCAGTAGCTCCTGTCTGCCTCTTTCTAAGCCCTGAACCTGCCTTCCCTTCCCCGAATTCTGAATTTCTTCCTCAGTTTCCGCAATTGGTTCCAGGAGAGTGTTGATGAGCCCCCAGAGAGTGAGGGCAAGGGTAGAACCTGAGACTATCCCTAAGTAATCCATCCTGGTCCCCTTTATCTGCCTGACTCTCCCTTCTGATTCTAGGCTCTCTGCCGGGGAGTGATTAGAGCCAGGATACATGGCCAAGTGGCTGAGGGATTACCTGAGCTTTGGTGGACGGAGGCCGCCCCCACAACCCCCCAAACCCGATTATACAGAGAGTGATATCTTCCGGGCTTATCGGGTCCAGAAGAGTCTGGACTTTGAGGACCCTTATGAGGATGGAGATGGGCAGGAGGAGCCAGAGTCAACCTGCCCCAGTTGCCCGAGCAAGCCTTCCTGTCCTGGGGACCCCTCATACAGTTCCCCCAAACACCGGCTCATCAAGGTGGAGTCAGGCGACCTGAACCGAAGTAAGATGTTGCTGGGGACCCCTGGGGAGGACAAGGTAAGTACCCTGGGTTTGAGGGGAATAGAAGATCGGAGGGGAAGAGTTAGTCCGGAGGCAGGAGTTTGAAGGTGGAATGGCCACAGCCTAGACCCATGGACTGTGTGATCTCAGCAAAGTCACTGTCTCTGTGTTCTGCCCAAGGTCACGGGGTGTTGGGCCGAAAAAACTGGCCAGAAAATATGAGTAACCATAATTCACATTCCTGTAGCCAAAGCCCTTTCCAAGAAACAACCCTGTGGGTTAGGTGGCATAAAGAATATTAAACCCATTTTACAGGTGAACGAACAGAAACCTTGTCTGCTATTCTACAACTTTTAAGGGCATGAACTGAAATTTGAACCCAGTTCTCCTAACTTTAACTCCAGCATTAAAAAATATGACAAAAATTTAAAAAACCCTAAATTGTTCCACTTGGAATGGAAAAAGAAACTAAAGGCCAGGAAGGCAGGTACTGGTCCCTGAGCTACCTGATGGCACCTCCAGGATCTGGGGAGGGCTACCTAGGAGTAGTGAGTGAAGAGGAGGAAGCCAAAGGAGGACCAGTGTAAGATCTGGCAGGGGCAGGAAAGGCTGTCCTGTAGCTGGCAGAGCCTGAGTGGGGATAAAGGGGCAAATGGGAGCTGAACAGGATGTTAGGTGTTTTGGATGGGGATTAAATAGAGAAGATGGCCAGGGCTGGATGCACAGAATGAGAGAGAGAGGCTGGGGCTACTGGGTAGAAGGGAAAAGACGGAAGAATCCATCTGAGCGAAGAGGACAAATGAGCTTTGAAAGAGGACCCCAGAACTAGAAGGGCAATAGACTGCAGAATGTCACAATTTGGACCTGAGAATCCGGAATATTTGAGCTGGAAAGCACCTTAGAACAGAGAATGTCAGAAATGGAAGGGCCATAAAACAGAATGACAGGATGGGAAAAGACTTTAAAACAAAGACTGTCCAAGTGGAAAGGGACCTTAAATGGAGGCCACAACGCTCGAAGGACCAACAGGAGACATCAGTGTCAAAAGGGCCATTAGAGGTCATCAAGGCAGAAGGGCTGAGAGTGGATGGGGGAGTATTTTGGGGAGGTGTCATAGTATCACCCTGAATCCCTCGTCCTTCCCTAGAAAGCAGATGACAGTGAGTATTCAGATCCCTTTGATGCCCAGCCTGAAGCCCAGTTGGGTGCCCCAGAACAGCTACCTCCTGACAACAGCTACATGGAGCCATATGACGCCCAATGTGTAGTAACAGGTGAGTGTCCTTGCCGGAGAGTGGGTGGGAGCTGCCTGCTTCTGACTGACCTGGAAATAAAGGCACAGGTCCAGTCCTTGAAGGCCCCTTCCCAGGTACTCCATTTGTCTTTGAAGCCATTCCTGTTCTACCTGGGCCAGGAAAAGAAGTGCAGCACCTAGCACTCAGCCCTGACTCATACACTTGGCCTTCTATTCTCTCTACCTGTTTGTTCTCCTTTCACAATCTTATCCACTCCTTGCCTTACTCTGTGTGAGTGACTCCCAAATCTCCATGTACAAATCAGCCAGTTCTGCCTCCTGAGCTCCAGATCCCTATTTCCCAGAACCCCAGAATCTCAGTGAGAAGGCAGCTCAGAGATTTTCAAATCGAACACGTACCTGAACAAAGAAACCTCGTTTCACTCTACCTGAAAGGTCTTTGCTAGAAGACCTCCACTGCCTCCTGGGGCTGCCTATTCTGTTTTGGAATAACTCTAAAGCTAGAAAGCTTTTCCTCCAATCGAGGTTGATTCGATTTTTTGGAAACATCTATCACTGCTCCTAATTCTGTCTTCTGGGCAAATAGAACAAACCCAATACCTGAAGCTATTTATCCTATCTCCAAACCCCAGAGAATCCCTCTAACGATCATTATACAAGGCAACTACATGGCAAAGTCAATTAAACATCCGCCTTTGAGTCAGGAAGATTTGAGTTTAAATCCTGACTGGGTGTCTAGCTATGAGACCCTAGGCAAGTCACTTATCTCTCAATTTCCTCCCCTAGAATAGTCCCTACCTCATGGGGCAACAGTAAGGATCAAATGACCTAACATATGTAAAACAATTTGCAAACCCAGTTGTTGTTCAATCCTTTGGGTTTTTTTTTTTCAATCTTTTCCAACTCTTCGTGACCTCATTTGGGGTTTTCTTGGCAGAGATATTGGAGTTGTTTACCAATTCCTTCTCCAGCTCATTTTTACAGATGAGGAAACTGAGGGAAACAGGACTTGCCCAGGGTCACACAATAAGTAAGCTATTTGAGGTTTTCTTAGCAAAGATACTAGAGTAGTTTACCATTTCTTTGTCTAGCTTATTTTACAGATGAGGAAACTGAGGCTAACAAGGTGAAGTGATTTGTCCAGGGTCCTATAGCTAGTAAGAGTCTGAGGCTCAATTTGAACTCAGGAAGAAGAGTCCTCCTGACTCTAGCCCTGGTACTCTATCCACTGTGCTAACTATCTGCCCTGAAGCACTATATAAATATACATTACTATCATTAGGAAATCCTTCAACATCCTTCCTCCCAAATTGTTTCAGATAATCAATGTTCTTCCTTAAATATGGTACAAAAAACTAAATGGAGTCATCCAGAGGAGGGCAGAACACAATGGGCCTGCTACTTCCCTAGTTCTGGATATTTTGCCTCTCTTAAAGTAGCCTAAGACTATATCGTGTGTTTTTTGGATATCCCTATCATAGTGATACACACTGAGCACTTGCGGTCCTCTGAAGCTCTCAGATCTTTTTCAGATGAACTACTTTTTACTCGGCCTCCTCTATCTCATATCATGAAATTGATTATTTGATCCAAAGTGCAAGATTTAATATTTATCTTTATTAAATCTTACCTTATTTTGACAGAACCCAACACTGGAGCTTTTTGGATCCTGTTTGAATCTGTCATCCATGTTAGCTATTTTTTCTCAATGTAATGCCATCTTCAAATATGATAAAAAGTATGATATCTTTATGTGTTAAACAGTACTTAGGACCAAGCCCAGATCTCCAAGATGCAGTCCTAGAGACTTCTTTTTATGACGTCAAATTATTCATGACTGCTCTCTTGTTCTGGCTGTCCATTTGACCACTTCTCAAATCCATGTATGTAACTATCCTGTTGTCATAGCACAGTACCTAGAACAAGCAAGCAGTTAATAAATTCGTGTGGACTTGACTTGTCTTTCCCACATTTTCCATTTTATCCACAAAACATAGCAAAAGAAACTTTGTTAAAAAGCTTTTCGAATCAAATTGTTGGATGCTTTGCCAAAATCTAGGTAATCTCTATCAGTGGCATTCCCCTCATCTGCCAGTCTAAAAACATCAAAAAAAGGAACGATTAGTCTGGAGAACCTATTCTTTTTTATTGTTGTTGTTATAAAGATATTTTTATTTTACCAATTACATGTAATAAATTTCCACATAAGTTTTCCAAAGTTATATGATCCAGATTGTCTCCCTTCCTTTTCTCCTCCCATAACTAGCAAGCAATTTGATCTGGGTTATATATTTATTATCATGCAAAACACATCTCCATATTGTTCATTTTCATAAGAGAATAATCATATAAAACCAAAACCCAAATAAATTAAAGTGAAAATTTGTTTGCTTTGATCTGCATTCCAACTAAAAAGGAGAATTGTTCTTTTTGAAGCCATTCTTTGTGATCACTGCTTCTACTTCTAAATGTCTTTAACTATCCCTTTAATTAATATACAATCAATAATTTTAAGAATTGAAGTCAAACTCACCGACCTATGGTCTACAGTCTACAGACTGTTCTTATCCTTCTTTTGGGAATCAGCACAGTATTTGCCTTTCTTCCAAATCTGCTATGTCTCTTCTATTCTCCACAAGCTTTCAAAGATTTCATTCAGTTCTTTCATTAAATCAGAATACAGTTCATCTGGGTCTCATGGTGAGACTTCTTCAATGATGGCTAGTTGTGCTCTCTCTCTCTCTCTCTCTCTCTCTCTCTCTCTCTCTCTCTCTCTCTCTCCCTCTCCTTCTCTCCTATTTTTTATTATTCAAAGATATTTTATTTTCCCAATTACATGTAGTAACAATTTTCAACCTACTTATTTTCCTCCCCCTTCCCTCCCCCCTTTCAGAGATGGTAAGAAACTTGATCTGAATTATACATATATTATCATACAAAACAAACTCACATATTAGTCATTGTTGTAAGTGAATATTCATATGAAAACAAAACCAAAATAAAACTGTAAATAAACTAATGTGAAAGATAGTATGCTTTGATCTGCATTCTGACTCCAACAGTTCTTTCTCTGAAGATGGATAGTGTTCTTTGTCATAAGTCCCTCAGAGTTGTCCTGGATCATTGTGTTGATTAGTAGCAAAATCTATCACACTTGATCACTCTGCAATATTGCTGTTCTCCTGGTTCTGCTTATTTCATTCTGCATCAGTTCATATAGATTTAGATAGATAGGTAGATAGATAGATAGATAGATAGATAGATAGATAGATAGATAGATAGATAGATAGATAGATAGATAGATAGATAGATATAGTTGTATTCTTTGCTTTTCCTACCAGCCTTCATTCATTCTGAGCTCAGCCTTCTGACACTATTCTTATAAGACCAGGCCACATTTTTGCATTTGGCAAGTATTAACAGTACTTGTTTGCTTTCATCTTTTCTGCATCTTTTTAAAAATCTAAGTTGGCCAGTGAGTTCCCTATGCATTCCCATTGGTCTCTTTAGACAATTCTCCCCTTTCTTCTTCATTGGAATTGTTTCTTATTTTATGTCTTCAGAATTACATTCTTGGGCACTTTTCTACCCTTCTTGGACTCACTTCTCTGGTAGAATTTAGTCCCTGGGATTCTATGTCTCCTTTTTCTAAACATTTTGTCTTGCTGAATGTCCTACTAGTAATTCATTTTTTAAAAATTTAATTAGTTTTTATTTTTAAATATTTCCCATGTTTACATCATTCATTTTATTTCCCTCCCCTTTTCCTTCCCCCCTCCCAGAGCCTACAAGCAATTCCACTGGATTGTACAAATGTTATCACTTGATACCTATTTCCATATTATTCATTTTTGCTATAGAGTGATCTTTTAAAGCCAAACCCCCAAATCACATACCCATATGTACAAATGATAAGTGATAAGTCATATGTTTTTCTTTTGCGTTTCCACTCCCACAGTTCTTTCTCTCAATGGGAATAGCATTCTTTCTCATAAGTCCTTCAGGAGTATCCTGGATTATTGCACTACTACTACTTACTAGTAATTCATACTCAACTTTGTCCGAAACAGAACTCATCATTATTCTCCCCATGCCCCCCTTCCCTCAAGAAAAAACCTTTCTCTCCTACCAACCTTCCTATTTCTATTGAATTCTATTCTATTCTATTCCTATTATTGGCCACCCATTATTTCAAAATCAAAATCTCAAGGTCATCCTTTAGCTTCTACACTGTTAGTTGCCAAATCTAGACCTGCATCTCTTAAATTCTATCCCCTTTCCCTGCTTACAAAACTACCACCCTCATCCAGACTCATATTACCTCTCACCTGGACTAATGCAATTGCCTCCCATCTCCCTGCCTCATCAATCCCTTCTCCAACATGTTCAATATATAGCTGCCAAAGTGATACTCATAAGACGTAGGCTATGTCATCTTTCCCACTTGAAAATTTTCCATGGCTCCCTACTATTTCTAGAATAAAGCATAGATTAATTCCTTAGCCTGGCATTTAAGCATTAGTTTTACAATCTGGACTCAGTCTCCCTTTCCAGCCCTATTACTCTCCTCCTTGTACATTCCAGGCAAGCTGTTACTCTCCATTACCTGATTCTTGTCCTATCTTCACCTTCTTCTTGGAATTCACTCAGGCCCCCCTCTAGGAGATAGGGACATACTCCCTCTCTTGAATGTGGAAATCTTTCTTATTCTTCCACCATTATCATGAAGCTTTATTTTTACCCCTAAGTTAAAAGTATTCCTGCCTTTTTCCAATATGCCATATGTTCCTGTTCTTACCCCTAAGCTGAAGGTGATTCTGTTTCCCTCTAATATATCTGGAGCCCTTTGCTTGTAGTATTTTCATTTTGACCCAGTTGATCTGGATTTTGGTTATGAGATTCTTAGGAACTTTTATTTGGGGGGTTTCTTTCAGGAGGTAATTGGTAAATTCTTCCTAGTTTCATTTTGCCTTCTTGTTCTAATATATCTGGGCAGTTTTCTTTTATGATTTCTTGAAATATATTAACCAGGCTTACTTTTTGGTCAAGGCTTTCAGTTAGTCCAGTGATTTTTTTTAAACCCTTATCTTCTGTCTTTGAATCAATACTGTGTATTGGTTCCAAGGCAGAAGAGTGGTAAGGAGTAGGCAATGGCGATTAAGTGACTTGCCCAGGGTCATACAGCTAGGAAGTGTCTGAGGCTTGATTTGAACCCAGGACCTCCCATTTAGAGGCTTGGCTCTCAATCCACTAAGCCACCTAGTTGCCCCCTAGTCCAATGATTATTAGCTGCTCACTCCTTGATCTGTTTTCTAGGATAGTTGTTTTTGATAGAAGAATAATGACATTTTTGTTTTTTTCAAACTTTCAATTTTGCTTTTAATATTACTTAGCTTATAAAACATTTAACTTCTGTTTGATCCATTCTTATTTTCAAGGGCTGTGTTACTTGGGTAAAGTTTTATACTTCTTGTGTTCAACTGCTAATTTTCCTTCCTAGTCTCTTCTCCAAAGCAAGCTCTCATTTCTTTCCTGATCTTTCCTTTCTTGATCTCATTTATCATTTAATTTTTAACTTCTTTTTAAATTTGTATTTCATTTCTTCTAGGAATAATAATTGATCTTTTGGTCAGGTTTCATTTTTCTTTGAGACTTTGTTGATATTTTGAAAATATTCTCTTCTTCTGGATTTGTGTCTTGGGTATCCCTGACATTAGGAATATCTCTTTATCTTTGCTGGTTCATTTTTCCAGGCTTACTTCCTATCATAACACTTTGTGTTAAGACAAAACTCTGTGCACTTCTGGCAGAACCGTTGTGGCCTTGCATTATCCTGGTCTGTCTTATCTGGAGTCCTGCTGCTACATCCTTCGGGTACTGGGTGCTGTGTTCTTCAGGGAGGAAAGGAGATGCTTGAGTCAGGAAGTTGTAGACTTTGAGTGGGATCATATCATGGTCATGATCTGATTGTTGCCCTCCTGAGCATTCTAAGTTCCAGACTTTGGGTTGAGTCTAGGCCCCAAACTGTAAACTTGTCCCTGGGTAGCACTCCAGTAGAAGGTAGTTAGCCCCAGCTCCTATCTCCTAGCTAAAAAGTTCAGCAGAGAGAATCATTCTGCTGCTATCTAGAGTTAAGTTCCCAATTTGCTCTCAGATAGTTGGCCTGCTAATCTTGTTTGAAGCCTCGGGGGATGAATGCTACATTGGGCCTTTCTGGGAGACCCTATGCCCCTGGTCCAAGGATATCTTCAACCTGCTGAATCCAAAAACTGTCCCGTGCCACTCGTCCAGTTCTGTTAAAATGTAAAGATTAAATTTTAATTATTTGGCTGAAATATATGAAGATTATAAATAATAGTGGTAGTTGCTGATTCAAAGTATTATTGCTTAAAGTGGAAATGACTTTAATAGCTTGTATTTACAAAAGAGGTAAAAAGAATGAAAATAGAGAAATACAAAAGGGTAGAGAAGACATTAGCCTATCTAACTAAATATTGCTCTGGTGCTCAACTCAGCCAGGACTTGTTGACCTTCAACAGGATTTAAACTCTCTCCAGAAGACAGGAAGGGAAAGCCAGCTATCCACTCACCCAAATTCCCTCCAAGAGGCAGGTCAAGACAATGACAGAAGGTGATTCTTGAGTCCAACTTTCTTCCTTGAGCCAACTTTCTTCTTGAAGCTGACTTCCCTTTTGAAGTCCAACTTCTTCTTGAAACTGACTTCCTTCTTGGAGTTGACTTCTTCCTCCAGCCCCAGAAATTCAGGACCGTTTATAGTGGGTTCTTGTCTCTTCCCCTTTTCACAGGGGTCAGTCATAGCTTCCAAATTGTCTAGCACTTCCCAGGGGGCAGTGTTTGTGGGAACCAGTTCCCACCTTCTGGAAGGGCAAATACTCATCGAAAGGGTTCACAGATTACTGGCTAGTTGAGTTTCTGAGGGTGTGAATTCTCTAAGTGGTTTCTGAGCTCCTCCACCTAGTTCAAGCTTTTGTTGATTCAATCAAAAGGTAGACAAAGGAGAGTTAATCCTGCCTTCACAATCTAGTGAAGTACTAAGTAGGGGTACTTAAGTTATTGTTAACCAACTTAGCTCCAACTAGACAAAGAGAATAAGGGATTCCCTTTCACAAGTGTAAATTCAAAGAGAACAAAGAATTCCCTTTTACAATCCCCCCTATGGTTCTTTGGGAGACTAGTCTCCCCAATGAATCATTTTACATAATCAGAAACTACAATACTTAGAGATAAGAGGGAAATGAAAGAGAGAGAGAGCAAAACAATGTTTGATAGGCGCATTGACAATAAGCAAATTAGAGGGCAGTCCCCTTTGACATAAGAGTTTACATTCAGAATAAATGTGTTCAACCCCCTACAGTTCAATCAGTTATGCTCCATGGTTCATTCTGGGTCTTCTGATGCTGTGGAGTTTTCTTCAGGCATCTTCATGGTGCCTTCTTCAAACAGTTCCTTTTCTAGATTCAAAGAGTTATTGAGCGCCTTTTCCTGAAATGGTCTTTTCTCAAAAGATTTAGTTTTTATGACAATTATACAAAATCTAGGGTCGAGACTAGGATCACAATTCACTCTGGGAGACCCTGCCTTGCTGCCTGAACCCCAGAGGCCCCAAGATTCTGACCTTCCTGAGTGACCCCATGCTGCTGGTGTGGGCCTGGGATGAGTTCATGATTTGACCTCTTGTTGGCCTGAGGCTGAACTGTGAAATCTGCTCTGGGTGACTTTATTTATTTTTATTTTTTTTAAACCCTTACCTTCCATCTTAGAATCAATACTGGGTATTGGTTCTAAGGCTAAAGAGTGGTCAGGACTAGGCAATGGGGGTTAAGTGACTTGCCCAGGGTCACACAGCTGGGAAGTATCTGAGGCCAGATTGAAAGCTAGGATCTCGCATCTCTAGGCCTGACTCTCCATCCACAAAACCACCCAGATGCTTTAGAAAACGACCTGTTCAGAGAGCCCTGGGGGCTATGTCTGCAATCCAGGCCCACAGCTCTACCACAGTTCTTGACCAAGTCATTTGCCTATGGGCCCAATTTGTGATCTCAGACTAAAAAGATGATCTATTCTAGTTGTTCCTTAGATTCCCTAATCACTTCTAGGTCTGGTGGTCTTTTTGAGTCTTTGTTGGAAAAGTTGAGGGAGTAGGGGGGGTTGTCTTGCTTCCTTCTACTCTGCCATCTTGACTAGTCTCCTCCTAAAGCCCTTTGCCTCGAACTGTCACTCCCTCCATATCTATCCCTACTAGTAGACTATAAAATCCTTGAGGGCAGAGACTCTTATTTTTCATCTTTGTGTCCTTAGATTCATGAAGTATAAAGGGGCAGAGATAGGGACTGGACCGACCTGTGATTTCATGGGAAATTCCAAGGCAGAAAAATTCTCTTTATCAATTTATCATGGCACCTTTTCTGCAGGTCTTAGACGGTTGCTTAAAGCACTGAGAAATTAGATGATTTATTCAGGGTCCTATATATGTTAGAGGTGAGATTTGAACTCAAGTCTCCTAGACTTCATAGCTAGTTCTCTATCTACTGGGCCACACTGCCTGTCAAGTCTCTAGTAGGTGCTTGATAAATGCCTGTTGGACTAAACCAAATGTAATTGCCTACCAGACCTGCAGCTTTATGATACACCCTATGAGGAAGAGGTGGCGGGGGACAGCCCTGAGGCTGAGGAGAGACCTCGGCAGAGCCGCCTGCCCCGAGATGATGAGCGGCCTGCTGAAGAATATGACCAACCCTGGGAGTGGAAGAAGGACCACATCTCCAGGGCTTTTGCAGGTATTGGCCCCTGGCTCCCCTGATCCCTCACCTTGCTAGGTCTCTGACCAACCCTGGTCTCATTGGGTCTCTCACTTCTGAATTCTTCTCCTGGTCTTCCTTCCTCCCACTCCCAACATATACACTCTGCCAATTCCATTGCTTGTCTACTGCTAGAGATGTGTGTGAACCCTTTTCTCCACTCTGTTAATTCCCATATATGCTGACTCTGCCCTATTCTCTCTTTTTTCCCTTTTTTATAACCCTTTTTTTTCTGTCTTAATATCAATTTAAGACAGAAGAGCACAGGGAGCAGCTGGGTAGCTCAGTGGATTGAGAGCCAGGCCTAGAGATGGGAGGTCCTAGATTCAAGTCTGGCCTCAGACACTTCCCAGCTGTGTGACCCTGGGCAAGTCACTTAACCCCTATTGCCTAGCCCTTATCACTCTTCTGCCTTGGAGCCAATACAGGAAGGTAAGGGTTTAAAAAATAAAAGTAAAAAATAAAAGACAGAAGAGCAGCAAGTGTTAGGTGATGGGGGTTAAGTGACTTGTCCAGGGTCACACAGCTAAGAGATGTTTGAGGCCAGATTTGAACCCAGACTCCAGGCCTACCACTCTATCCACTATACTGCCTAGCTGCCCCTCTGCCCCATTCTTCATTCTGATATCTGTCCAGTTTGAATCTGTGATTGGTCACTCATTATACTAGTTTCACATTTAATATATGGAAATGCTATTCCTTGTAATCCCTGAGAGCATCCCCGAATCCCCCCCTCCACAGTCCCCCCAGGCTCCCCTCTCTGACTCTATCAGCCAGTCCCTGTTTGTTGCATTCAGAAAGACCAGCTGGTTATGTAAAAGCATTCTTTGGCTTCTCTCTGCCCAATCCAGTGCAGTTTGAGACTCCTGAGTGGGAGCGAGCCCCAGGCCTGGCTAAGGAGCTCCGGAGGCCCCCGGCTAAGACCTCAGGCTGGGTGGGGAAGGGGCCCGACCCAGAGGAGCATATCCCCCAGCCCGCTGAGCGTGTGGACCCAGCCCTGCCCCTGGAGAAGCAGCCGTGAGTGATGAGACCTAGACAGGGCAAGGTGGGGAAGGGGTGTAGAAGCCAAGACTCAGGTCAGAGGAAATCCTTCCTGATTTCCTCCCCAGCAGCGTTTGCTTTGGTGCTCCCTCGCTACTCTAAGGCAGGGGTCGGCAACCTTTTTGGCCGTGAGAGCCATAAACGCCACATTTTTTAAAATGTAATTTTGTGAGAGCCGTGCAGGGCTCACAGTGCCGCTCCTGTAACAGCGCCTGAAAAAAAAAATGGACTTTATGGCTCCTGCAGAAAGAGCCAGATCTGGCCCTCAAAAGAGCCAGATATGGCTCGAGAACCATACATTGCTGACCCCTGCTCTAAGGGCTCCTAGAGAGCAAGCCCAGCTCCCTTGGTTTAGTGCTGGCACAAGTAGGGGAAGAGACCTGCCCACGGCCACATGCCAAAGGAGAGACAGAGCTGGGATAAGGACTTGAGTCTCCAAACACAAATGTGGGTGAGGAGTGGCAGAGTCTGGCCATCTCCCTTCATTCAATGGTTTTTTCCGTCCCCCATCAGGTGGTTCCATGGCTCCCTGAGCCGGGCTGAGGCTGAGAACCTCCTGGCCCTCTGCAGAGAAGGCAGCTACCTTGTCAGGCAGAGCGAGACCAGTCATCCAGACTTCTCTCTGTCCCTCAGGTGAGCCCCGGCCACATCTGAGAGCAACCTCAAGGGGCCAGAATCCAGGGTGGGAGAGGGCACAATTCCCTCCTGGGAACTGGTGGGGGGAGGCTTTGGACGGAAACGAAGCCAATCGGCTTGCACGAATCACCACAGCCGGAGAGTCTGTCCCTAGGGGCCACAGGCTGATCAGGCATCACTCTGGGGCTTGGCTCGGAGACCCGGTCTATCACTGGGTTCCTATTTTGAGCCTTTGCAGCCGTTGGATGCTTCAGGACAGGACAGGATGCTTCCATGGCAGGAGAGAGAAAAATGACGATATCTACTATACTTTTCTAGAACAGCATCTTCTGCTTGGTGTATTTCCCTCGAGAATGAAGATAGCAGTAGGTGCTTTGAGATCCAGGCCAGGGAGGCTATCTGGGCCTTTTCTTTTGTATGTTGTTGCCAAAGGAGAGAAAGACAGGAGTCACGAGGCTGGATTAGGGCCCTGGCTCTGTCTTTGATTCACTGGATGATTGCATGCAATGCCTAACTGATGCTACCTACGTCCCTTCCCGCCTCTCTGGGCCTTTCCAAAGCTTGGACTTTCTTGTTGTTCTTGGTTTTGGGACCTTCCCCTGACTCCAGGTCCTCCTCTTCATTCCCAGGAGCAGCCAGGGCTACATGCATATGAAATTCACTCGGACAAAGGAGAACAAGTTTGTGCTGGGTCAGCACAGTGGGGTCTTCTCCAGTGTGCCCGAGGTTGTCCATCACTACAGCCTCCGTCCGCTGCCTGTGCAAGGCACTGAACACCTGGCCCTGCTCCACCCCATCCCGGCACAGATCCCCTGACTGCCTTCTCACAGTGCTGGGGGGGTCCTTCCTGTGGTCTCGTGCCCAGCTGTCCCTCCTGGGCAGCCGCTGGGCTCTGGCCACGGTACTCCCATCTCGGGCAGAATCTCAGAGCGGGAAGAGACCTCGGATCATCGGGGCTGATCTCCCTCAACAACATCTCTGACTAGTGGCTAGCCATTCCTTGAAAAGCCTCTAGTGATGGAAACTGAAAAGCTCCTGAGGTGGCCCATTTTGGATGGCTTCTGTAGTTAGGAAATAGCCTTATATCAAGTTGAAATCTGACTCTTGGCAGTTTCTCTCCATCACTTCTGGTTCTGGCCTTGGAGACTCACAGAGAACTAGTCTCACCCCTATCTCAGAGGCCAGCCCTTGCTTGGAGGCATGACTCCCCACGTACAGCATCTCTACGTACCTTCGGTCGGTCCCCCATGTCAGATCTCAAGGCCCGCGTCTGTCCTGGCTGTCCTCCTCAGGACTAGCTCCAGTTTGTCTGTCCTTATAATGGGGTCCCCAAGCCTGAGGCCAACACTACTGATGAGTTCTGCCCAGGACGCACACCTCCCTAGCTCTGGACTTAGTACTGCTCAATCCAGCCAATGGTCAAGTCAGATCTCCTGGCTACAAGGCTACACTGTCCTGCTGACTCTTATTGGGATCCCCCAAGATTCAGGTTTAGGGGAGGCCCCATTTCGGTTCCTGGGCCAGTCCCCAGTGCCCCTGGCTAAAACAAAGGGACTCTAGCTCAGCCCTATGATTGCTCCCCATCTAAAACACAGACCTGGGCTCTGCCCTCGGACATGGAAGAGTCCCTTCTAGACTGGCCACAACCTACCTGGAGAAGTTACAAAGGGTGAGTGGAAAGTCAGGCATATGCTCCCTCCCCAGTCATTCCCTGTCCCAGGCCAGAGGAAGCAAATGGCGCACTTGGATGGCCTTGGCTCCCCAGCTCCCCTATGCCTGAGCTCTCAGACTCCAGGAGTTTTTCCAACTTTCATTCCCAATAAATAAGTTATATCTGACTCCTGCATACTGCCTTGGGGGAGGAGTGGAGAACAAGAACTTCTGCTGGGTGGGAGGAGGGTTGTCCCTCTCTACTGACTATGTGGGACCCTTTTCAATCATGGCTGTCCTGGGTTGCTAGGATAGGCAAGGGGTAAGAGGATAGCACAGATCTGTCTGGCCAAGTTGGGATAAGTATGGTTCAGCCCCTGCTACCTTAATAATCTCCCAACCATTATGGGGGAGGTTTCCCACAGTTCATTCCTGTTTGGAAGGCCCAAGTGTCTGCTGCAAGGATGTTGCTGACTGGGAGGGCAGAGACCTGGGTTACAGTCGCAATTCTGCCCTTGTCTTGCTATGTGCCTGGGCAAGTCCCTGCCCTGCCTTCTTCTTGCCCCAATCTCCTTGTTTGTAAAATAGAAATACTAAAGAGATCATTTTATTTTAAAAATAGGGAGTAAGCAAAGGGAAGTCCATGGAGATGTTTTCATCTAGTTCTCTCATTTTACAGATAGAGAAACTGAGATCAAGGAAAGAAAAGGGATTTTTCCAATGTCATACAGGGACTAGGGATCAAAAAACCATGACTAGAACTTGGGGTCCATAGGTTGGGGGTGGGGAGAAGGGAAGCCATCAAGACTCTGGGTGTAAAGACCTGGAGTTGGTGGAGGGTCCCTGGAACCTATTCACCTTCCCCAGGTTTTGGAATGCTCCTCCTTAGTCCCCTTCAGGTCCCCTGGGCTCTGCCAACCTTCATGTATGACTGTGTCTCTGAACAGCATCCAGAGGACATCTGTCTCCATGGAAACAGGAGGGGGAAGATTGCTCTCAGCTGGTGACACTTCAAGGTGATAGGCAGAGGCTAGAGGCAGAAGGGGCCCCATCCCATGGGAGTCTTCAGACCAAATTGTAGGCAGAAAGGAGGCAGGTAGAAGTGGGTTATTCTGGCCACCTGCCCATGCCCCTCAGCTCTTCTCTCTTCCTCCATCTGTGCTCCAAGGGAAGGGGTTAGGAGGCTAACAGTGTGTGTGTGTGTGTGTGTGTGTGTGTGTGTGTGTGTGTGTGTGTGTTCATGCTGCAAACATGGGATAGGAGCTCTGGGCTGCAGGCCAAGTCAAAAAAAATCCTTAGTATTCTGATCCTGGGATGCAGGCTGGGGATACCAGGCAGGCTTCAATCCAAGAGCTTCTCTTGATGGGGCCAAATGAAGCCCAATGTGTGTGTGTGGGGAGTGGAGTGGGCAGGTCAGTGCTTAAGTCTCTTGAGGATTGGGTCTCTGATCCCCCAGTGTCAGGAAGATCCTCAGAAAAGGTCACTTCTTTCTGCATCTCCCCAAATCCCAACCCACTCAGCTATTCCTAGGGATGGATTACTCCTTGAGGAATGTGGGAATAGTGACCCACCAGATGCTTCAGTCTTTCCTCTATCCCAATCTCAAGATCTCAGTTCCAAAGATCCCAGTCTTTCTCCAGTACAACCAAGATCCTAGACTTCCTTTTTTAAAAATCCTGCCTCCTTTCTTCAGTCTCTCTACCTCTTATTCCACTGTACCCCCTTGAATTTACCCTCAACCTCAAGTCTCCCCTCAATCTCAGCCATTCAGAATTTAGTTTCCTCCAAATCATAATTTTTTCCAGATTAATCTCATTAATACCAGCCCACAGATTCACCTCAGCCCTACTTTTACCCCTCATTTTAGTTTCCCCAGACAGCAGTTCCCAAGATCTAAGGCTCCCTTTCACATTCCAATATCCCCAAATTCCAGCTCCCAGTCTCCTCCATCCAAGTTGCTCAGATCCTAGTTTCCTCAGATCCAAGTCCACTTAATTCCAATTCCTCCAATTTCAGTTTCAGGCTCCACCCCTTCACTTTTTCTTCTCAGGTGCCCTGGTGCCTTACAATCTATACACTTCCCTGGCCTCATCAGATATGGTTTTCTTAATACTAGGCTCTATGGAGGTGAGGAAAGGGGCAATAAGCTCCAGTAATATCCTAGATAGTACCCTAGGACAGTGTTGGCAAACCTTTTAGAGACCAAGTACTCAAACTGCAAGGCTCACACATGTGAGCTACCCCCTTACCCCAGCCAAGGGAGGGAGGTAGTGCTCCCATTGGGCTGCTGGGCAGAGTGATGTGAAGAATGTCCTCTCGTAAGGTGTAGAGTGGGAGAAGAGCAACCTCCTCTGGCAGATAGGTTTGCCAACATGGCCCTAGGAGATGTTGGAGGGGGATTCTAAGAAGCCAGTTCTAAAGGCTCCAAATCATTTTGTTTATTTGTTTGTTATCATTTAATTTCATTTTTCAATTGACAAGCATTTATTTTCTCCCACTCCCAATTTAAAAGAAAAAGAAAAACAAACCCCTTGTAACAAATGTGTGTAGTCAAGCAAAACAAATATTCAAATTGTCCATCTCCAAAAATGCAGTTCTGGGTCATCTTTAGGCATCGGATCCTTTATGACTTGGTTGAAGAGCCAAACCCCCAGCTCTTGGAAAACCTTAGTCCTTACTTTCTTACTTTCAGGACATACACACACACACACACACACACACACACACGCACGCACGCACACGCACAGGCAATTGGGCTGGACAGGAAAATCCTAAATTAAGTGAGGGGTCGGAGGGAAATAAGCTGTTTTTTCTGGCCTAGAAGTAGCAGGCTGCAGGCTTTGGTGGACTGGGAGGGTTCCAGGGGCCTGGGCCAAACAGGGTGAGGGCTTGGGGAAACTAGTGGAATAGATGCTCTCCCCTCTCTCCCTCTCCACTGGGCATGCCAGAGTCTTGTTCTTTCCTGGGTTGGCCTCCTTAGTCTTCTGGTGGTAGTAGAGAACATTGCCATAAAAGTGATGCACTGAAGAGAAGAGAAAAATGGGAGAATGCCTTTGGGAAAGAGAATTAGGGGGCATCGTTCAATGGAGAGAGGGAGCTGTTGATCAGGTTTGCATGACTTCATATCTTCCCTCTTTTCTCCACCAGGGGCTGAGAATACAGTTTCCTTGAATCCTCATACTGAGAGGCAGCTATGGGGCCAGACCAGGACTCTAGAATGGGGGAGTCCTTGGAGGGGGGGGGAAGACCATAGGGGCTGCCCTGGTACCAGGGGACTACATACCAGACTCTCTGCTCCTCCTAAGGAATCGATAGATCTTTATTCCCAGCACAGCCCCAGACACCAGGACACTTGCCACCACTAACCACAAGAGGAGACCTAGAGAAGAGAAGGGCAGAAATGATGGGAGATTCTACAGAAAGGGGGGGGACAACAGGAGGGAACAGTGGGAAGAGCCATGGTTTGGGAATTAAGAGACCTGGGTTTAAACCCTCTACCCCTGCCTCTCACTCACTTAGGCAAATGCACCTTCTTCCTCCCCAAGTTCAATTTCCCCATCTGTAAAATGAACTGGGGTCCCTCTCATCCTAGCTCTAATATCCCATATTCCAAGTTTCTTCCCAGCCCTGGCATTCTGTGCTCCAAGGGCCCTTCCAGCTCTCACAGTTTCTGTTCTATGGTCTCCTCTGGGAATTTATAATGATGATGGCAACCAGGCTAATTAATATAGCTTATCTCAGAGGAAGAAGGGAGGGAAGGTCTGGAGAAAGGGAGACTTTGAGGTGGGGGATTATCCCTTACCTAGATAGCCATTGATCCAATCCGACTGGGAGAAATCTCCAGACCCTGAGGGAAAATTCAAAGGCTTTGGTTTTGTAGGTTTTGAGAAACATGAAGATGCCACTAAGGCAGTTGAAGAGATGAACAGAAAAAACATCAGTGGGAAAATGGAATTTGTATTCTGGGCACAGAAAAAAAAAGTTGAATGGCAGACTGAATTAAAGTAGAAATTAAAGCAGCTAAAACAGGAGAGAACTGGCCACTCAGGGTCTATTGCTGAGTTTCCCATGGTGCCTTTGTCCTCCCTTCTCTGAAGGGGTTCTGAGTTTTTAGCAGTTTTGTTTCTACTCTTCCCCATGCCTCTGGAGGGTGGTACCCGGCCCCCCTGTGTGGTCACTAAGGCCCCTGAGATTTCAGAGTCCCATAACCCTTTGAGGAAAGCACGGTGGCATGCATAATTTCCTAAGATGGTGATGGTGTTACTGGGTCCTCCACTACTGTCTCCACTCCCATACCCATACCTCGTAAGAAATATCATGCCCCCACAGATCCAAGTTGAGAGGTGATTTCTGTCTGTAGGGAGTCCTGGTATGCCCAGCCATCCAAAGCGTGTGTGGAGAGCTCAGGATTGAATCTCCAACCCCTACAATTTTTCCAGGAATGCTTCTCCAGGGAATGGGGGAAGGCACCCCTGACATATATTTCCCTTCCCCCCAGTGTAGCAAGGGAGCAATCTGGGAGGGGGTACAGCAGCTGTCAATGTTGGGTCCTTGCCCAGGGGCCAAGCCAGAGCCAACACTGCCTCCTATGTCTCTGCTAATTGGTAATTGGCCCCTCCTAGCAGAATGGAAACTGGTAATTGGTAATTGGCCCCTCCTGGCAGAATAAAAACAGGGTAGGATGTGGGTGGCACAGATTGGCACTATTCCAGCAGACCCAGCTTGAGAGAGCTGAGATATCTGTGGGCGGGTGTCATGGGCTGGCACATGGAAAATCTGGGGACATCACAGGGTGTCCTTTATGGCCAGGCCAGAGGCTATGAGAGCCATTAATGGGAGATGGGGTGGGGGTCATGTGGGAGGAGATGGCTGGGAAATCAGCCAAAATCAGCCAGAAGTCTAAGGATGAGAAAAGAGAAGGCAGATAAAATTTTTCCTTATTAGAAAGAATCTTGGACTAGAAGTCAAGATATTTGAGTTATTAGGCTTGGCCCTGTCACTAATCTCATGGGACCTTAAACAAATCACTTCCTATCTTTGGACCTCTGTTTCCTCATCTACCAAATAAGTGTGTTGTACTCAGCTTCTTTAAGGTCCCTTCCTATTCATTCACTATACCACAAACATTTATTAAGCTTCTGAACCAGATCCCATGCTAAGGACTGGAGACACGGAGAGAAGTAGAGCAAATACTCTGCCTGCAAGATCTGATCATTTAAAGTCAAAAATCCCCAATCATATACCCCTTGAACCACCAATATGATCGATCATATTCTTTCTTCTGTATTTCTGCTCCCACAGTTCTTTCTCTGGATGTGGATAGCGTTCTTTCTTGTAAATTCTTCTGGATTGTCCTGGATCCTTGCATTGCTACTAGTAAAGAAGTCTGTTACATTTGATTGTGCCATTATGTATCAGTCTCTGTGTACAATGTTCTCCTGTGAATTGATATTTTCTAAAATATTTGTAGCAATTCTCTTTGTGGGGGAAAAGAACTGGAAATTGAAGGGATGCCCATCAGTTGGGGAATGGCTAAACAAATGAAAACATATGATTATGATGGAGTACTACCGTGATGTAAGAAATGATGAAGAGATTAATTTTTTAAAAATATGGACTTGTGTATGTCCACATCTTGAGAAAGAACTGATAAATAGAAATAGGTGAAGGAGCTCTGCTGGTTCCTGACAGGGGCATTCCACGTGGTGAGTTTAAAGACTGAATCTTCCTGAACTTCTCTTAAGGAACTTCCCTTTTAATAGAGACTTTGTGACTGGAGCTTTTGCTTCATTCCCCTCTGGGGCCCCCTGGCATCCCCCCCTCCCCCAGCCCTCTGAGCCTCTGGCCCTCTGAGTTTCCAGCCTTGGGTTAATTAGATCTATCTGGATTAACTAGGGGATCAGAGCAAATTACCTACTGTGTTAGATTCTTATTTCCTTATTTCTTCTTCCTCTTCTCATTTGTAAGTAAATTTCCATAAAAGTCATTCTAACTTGAGGTTACTCTTTATTTGGGGATTGATAATTGTTCAATCCCCTGGTGGCCTAACCTTTTAATATATTCAACCCAAAAACCCAATCCCCTATTACACAGGTAAGACATAGTTTTATATATACATATATATCTTTTTGCTAATAATGTCTTCTCTGATGGGAGGAGGAAAGGGAATATTTTAATGTAACAAACTAATAAATTTTAATTTAAAAAAAAAGAGGGAAGAGACTAGAAGCAAGGGATATCAATTAGGAAATTATTAAGTAGTTTAGGTGAGCAGTGGTGTGAACTATGAGTGAAGAGATAAAAGACGCAGTGAAGACAGAAGCTGGGGTGTGCTGGTAAATGTTTAACAAATGGCTCTCCCTCTCCCTACCAAAAAGTACATGTGACACCCTTTCAATTTTAGTCAGAACTTCTAATATTTTCTCCATCATTTTTTATTTTTTAAACCCTTATCTTCTGTCTTAGCATCAATTCTAAGGCAGATAAGCAGAAAGTGGTGGGCAATTGGAGGGGGAGATTAAATGATTTGCCCAGGTTCACATAGCTAGGAAGTAGCTAAGGCCAGATTTGAACCCAAGCTCTCCTGACATCTCCTGTGCTCTCTAGCTGCCCTTCTCCATCACTTTTTAGAATCCAGACATAGAGGGAAAAAAAATAAATCAAGCACTGATCTACTTGCCAATATCTGAGGCCTAAGTGCTCACATTGAAAAAAAAACAAAAAACAGCTCTCTGGAGCCAGATCAAGCTGCCTCCAGCACACCTGTGGATTGAATCAACAAGATTTGGCAACAGAGAAGAAGGTCGATGGCATGCATAGGGCAGCTCAAAGTTGAGGTCTGGCAAGATGGAAGAGAGAGCAGTGAGGTGGTACAGAGGATAGAATGCCAATCTGACATCAGGAAAACCTGAGTTCAAATCTGACTAAGCTATGTGACCCTGGGCAAGCCACTTCATCCTGTTAGCCTCAGCTTCCTCATCTGTAAAATCAGCTAGAGAAGAAAATGGCAAACCACTCCAGCATCTTTGCCAAGAAAACCCCATATGAGGTCATGAAGAGCTGGACACATCTGAAAAATGACTAAACAACAACAAGGATGAAGTGGGGATAGAAAAAGATGGCATGGGACTCAAGGACAGAGGGCAGTGATCTTTGGCTAATGACAGAGTTGAGACTCTGAAGAGAGGAAAGGAAGGTCAGAGCAATGATGGATAGGGAGATAATGGTAAAAGGAAAGGACTAGAGGTGGTTCTGAAGACAACAAACAGTTGAGGAAAGAGTAAGGGAGAGATAGAAGGGCAGGAGAGGAATTTCAGAGTCTAGGAGGAACTAAGGTTAAGAGTGACAGGGACATCTAAGCCACGATTACCACTGGATTGCCAAGAAGACCCTGTATTCTTCCTCTCCCCTTCCCTCCTGCTTCCTCCCCCATACCTGAGACTTGGAGACGTATCCTAGTTTTATTCGTTCTCTCAAATAGTGGGATTTCCATTGTCATGTGGCACACATAACACCCACTGTCATTAGGAGTCACAGAATCCAGACTCAGGATGACAATATTTTCTGGGATCCAGAACAACAGTTCTCTAGACGCACATAGAATCTTGCTGGAGTCTTGCTTGATGGGTGTGGACTGGCACAAAACCTCATCATCCTTCTTCCACTCTACTCGGACTTGCTCCCACTCGGTCCAGTTGACTTTGCAGGCCATGTTCACCTTGCCACCCTCAGACGCCTTCAGGTTTTGATACTCCTCCTGCACCATACAATTAGTCCCTCCTGAGAGCACTGGATTGGGGAAGGAAAAAAAAGGCCAAGGCTGATGGTGGGGAGACTGGGCAGGGGGAAAAGTAGCAGCAGGTCAAGAGGTCAAGACTCAGGCCTTCCCTGACCACAGAATCTGAGTGACCCAAGGGACTTCAGAAACCTTGTGGGCTAACTCAAACTTAAACCCAAGCAAGAATCCCTTCTGTGGCATCCCTAGCAAAGCTCTCCTGGATGCAAATAGCACCAAGGTGGCACAGTGTTTTAGAAGGCTTTACTTGGCATTAGGAAGACCTGAGTTCAAATTCTGCCTCCAACACTCAGCTGGACAAGTCATTTAACCTCTCTCCAGCCTCAGTTTCCTCATCTGCAAATGGAGGGGCGGGGTGGCCTTAATGGCTTCTAAGGTTCCTTCTAGCTCTTAATCTATGAACCTATGATTACCTTATAGATCAATATAAATGACATTGCTATAGGCATTCAGATTGACAAAGGAGTTTTATATATTTTTAATATATTATATATATTTAATATATTTATATTGTGTTTATAATATTTTTATATTAAACAATATATAAATATGTATAAAACATCATTTATTTCTGAGGTAAAGACTATAGTAGATCTTCTTATTCCCATATTACAGATGAAATGGTTGATGGTCAGAGAGGCTAAGGGATTTTTCCATGGTCATACAACTAGTGGGAGAGTCATAGAATGAGCCCAGATCTCACCTAACTCCTAGACCATCAGTCTTATCACTATACCCTTCTGCCTTCATTATAGCAACACCTATGGCAGCCGGGTGGTACGGTGGACAGAGCGCCAGCCCTGAAGTCAGGAAGATCTGAGTTCTCAGGTACCTACAGGCTGTGTGACCCTGGACAAATTATTTAAGTTCTATCTGTCTCAGGTTTCCTCAACTACAAAATATATATAGCTATATATTATATATGTATCATAAATATGTAAAAACATGTAGCTCAGGGTGGTCGTGAGGATCTAATGAGTTAATATTTCCTTTGTAATTTTGTAAACTTTTAAGCATGATATAAACACCAGTTATTATTGTTATTATTTTGACCGTCTTATAGCATTGGAAAATGTGATTGTTCAAGTTTCCTTATAATGAACTCCAAACTGCCCCTCTGCAAGGTCTAACTCTTGCTCCTAGTTCTCCCATTTGGGGCCAAGTAAAATCAGTCTAATCCCTCCACGACGCGACAGCCCTTAAGATAATGGAAGTCATTTCTGGGTCTCCTACTCTCTAGGCTTACTGTCCATGCTTCTTTGAACAGATCTTCCTTTGGACTTGGCTTCAGATGCCTTCCCCATTCCAGTTAACTTTCCTTTGGATGCTCTCCATTATGTCAATGTCCTCCCTAAAATATCCTTCCCAGGACTGAACTCAGTGGTCCAGATGTGCTTTTCCTAGGGCAGGCAGAGGTTAGCAGGACCATGCCCTCCTTTTTTCTGTACACAATGCCTCTCTCAAAGCAGCCTAGGAACACCATTAATTTCTTGAAAGTATGTCATTACAAGATGTCGGAATTGGAAGGGACCTCCATGACCACCTCGTCTAACCCATATCTCTGGAAAGTAATAACATTTGAAGTGTTGCAAAGCTTTTCGCATATGTTAACTCATTTGATCTTCACAACAGCCCTGGGAGGTAGGTGCTAATCATTATCATCCATGTTTTACAGATAAGGAAATTGGTGCCATGACTTACCCAAAGTTACACCATTAGAAAAGAGTGTCTGAGGCAGGTATTGAACTCAAGTCCTGACTCCCAGTCCTATGCTCTATCCACTGTACTTACTATCCAGCTGCCTAAACATTACTGATGACAAATCATCCAAATTTTTCCTAGAGATTTTTTTTTTAACCCTTACCTTCTGTCTTGATATCAATATTGTGTATCGGTTCTGAGGCAGAAGAGTGGTAAGGGTAGGCAATGGGGGTTAAGTGACTTGCTTAGGGTCACACAGCTAGGAAGTGTCAGAGCCCTGATTTGAGCCCAGGACCTCTGGGTTCTCAATCCACTGAGCCACCTAGTGCCCCCCTTCCTAGAGATTTCTGATGAGGGAGAGCCTACCTTTTCCCAAGGTAGACCATTCTGCTGGTAGACAGCTCTTAAGTTTAGGAATTTTTTTCTTACATGGAGCCTGTATTTGCCCCTCTGTACCTTCCACTCACTATTTCCATATCTGTTCTCTGGGGAGAAGTTGTGTACACCCAATGCCTACACTTTCTTAACCCTACTGTCTCCTCAGCCCTTTGCAGTCTGTCTTCCACACCTCAAAACTGTCTTCAAAGGCCTCTGTTGATTCATATTGAGTCTATAGCTCACTAACCCACCAACCCCCTGAACGCCTCTTCATATGCATTGTTGCAAAGCCTCATGCCCCAGATCCTGTGCTGATTTTTAACATTTTTTACAACAATTTCCATCTAGATTTTCTGAAGTTTTAGGGTCCAAATTGTCGTTCTTTCCCCTTCCCAGAGATAGTAAGCAATTTGATCTGGGTTATACATGTGTTAGCATGCAAAACCTACCTCCATATTGATCATTGCTATAAGGTAAAACCCTCAAATAAAACCAAAACCTCAAAAGAAAATATAAATAAACTGAAATGAAAACAGATCCTGTACTTATGAGGTCAGTTTTGGAGCCCAGGTGGCCCCTTTCTCCTTTGACCTCCTGCAGCCCTTCCTGCACAATCATTCACTAGGAGTATACCTCCCTTAATTAACAACTTGCCTCCTGCCTCTACTGGGTGTTTTGTTGGAAAACAAAATTTATTGTTTTGTTTGATTTTTAACAACCTTTATCTTCCATCTTCAAATCAATCAATATTGATTCTAAGGCAGAAGAATGGTAAGGGCTAGGCAGTAGGGGTTGAGTAGCTTGCCCAGGCTCACATAGCTAGGAAGTGTCTGAAGTCCCATTTGAACCCAGGACCTTCAGTCTCTAGACCTGATTCTCAATCCACTGAGCCACATCACTGGCTCCATAGTTTGCTGTTTAATTCTTGTCTCATCAACCTGCCTGGAGACTCCTTGAGGGCAAGATCTAGGTCTCTTTCTTTTGTGTCCCTCATAGTTCTGGGGATAAAGATTATTCTTCTCATTTTCTATTTAGGGAAACTGAGTCCTATAATGGAAAAGCCTTGGCCAAACTTACATAGTGACTAAGAGGCAGAGCTAGAACCCATATCTCATGACTTCTGGTCATGGGCATGAATAGCATTTTCTTTGATCCCTAAAAGCTTTCCCAGCATTCTATATTCTAAGGTCCTTCTCAGATCTGACACTATGTTCAAAATTCCTTCAGCTCTGACACTCTGTTATAAAGTCCCGTCCAAGTTTTTCTTTCTTTTCTATTTTTGGCATTCTGTTTCTATGTTCTAAGAGTCCTTCCTTCCAGCATTAATGTTCTGTGTTCCATGGTTCAGTGACTTCTTCATCCCTAGGAAGAATCTGAAATCCTCACTGTCCCCATCAATTTAAAGAACGGAATATTAGCTAAGAACTTGGCACACTCCTCAGAGATAAACGTTAGTGGAAGAGCAAGAAAAAGGAAAGCTCCTTTAAGACCCTTTGAGAACCCTGATGGTCTGAGAGGACAAGAGCCTCAACTATCATAGGGCACTAGAGGGTCATGGTCTCATTTGATGATACAGGGTAGAGGCTGGGTACTTACCCCCAGGCAGCATCAGGAGGAAAAGGTCTAGAAGGGAATATTCCATCACTTCTTCCGGCTCAGGCTCCTTCCTACCTTCAGGAAGCTCCACTCTCCCTTTCTATCTGTAGAGGCTAGTGGGTTTCTCAGGGTAGCTCCACTCCTCCCCCTAACCCCCACTTCTCACACACCTCCTTCAACTCCAGTCAGCCTTTAGATATGGCCAATCTGAGCGTATGCTATTTCCTGCCACAATATCCGCCTCCCTCTCCTCCCCTTTCCCTCAACCCTTGAGAAACTGGGTAGGGAAAGACTCCAGGGTTCTAAGCCCTGATTTGGGGGGGACCCTCTTCAAGTCCTCAGTTTGAAGTACCTCCAGTTCACTTGAGAAATATTTCTCAAGACTTTTGGTGGGGGTAAGGGAAGTTAAGTGGCTCAGTGGATTGAGAGCCAGAACCAGAAATGTGAGGTCCTGGGTTCAAATTTGATCTCAGACACTTCCTAGCTGTGTGACCCTGGGCAAGTCACTTAACCCCCATTGCCTAGCCCTTACCACTCTTCTATCTTGAAACCAATCCTGCGTATTGCCACTCTTCTGCCTTGGAACCAATATGCAGGAATGATTTCAAGACAGAAGGTAAGGTTTTAAATAACAAAACATAAAAGTAAATGGCATTTATTTAGTGCAGCAATGGGCAAACTTTTTAAAGAGGGGGCCAAAGGAAAGGAAATGCTCATCTGTCAGTCTGTTTCTAAGGCAACTCTTTCGAAGTTTCATTGTATTGTATCCTACTCATTGTATTCATCAGACTGGGAATAATGTCTCATGGCTGGATAAAACATTTCAGGGCCCCTCCCCCAATCTGGTCCGAGGGCCGTAGTTTGCCCATCACTGCTTTAGTGCATTAAGGCTCATAAATCATTTTCTATACATTTTATCGTTTGATCGTATGTGGCCACATTGCTTCAGACATGTTTGCACCTCTTCATCATGCCTTCTTTCCTCAGGAAACTCATCATTGGGAAATCATATTAAACAGCAAAATCGAACCTGCTTATACTCATTGGTACCCTCTGGCCCTGATTGGATCTTCTGACTGAAGGGTAGGGCCACAGGCTCCAGGAGCCTCTATTTAAAAGAGGAGACTTGGCACAATTTTTCTCCTAACAGCTACACTACTTTAGGATTCTAAAACTTTCCATCATGTCCTTGGGTGAGTCCTTTGCTCTTCCCCATCTCTCCTCCTTTTTAGCTTCCTTTTGTATGTTGTCTTGCCCCATTAGATGATACAAGTAGTTAGGTTACACAGTGGATGGAACCAGAAAGACCTGAATTCAAAGCCAGCTTTAGACAAGTCACTCAACCATGTTTGCTTCAGCCTCCTCATCTGTAAAATGAGCGAGAGAAGAATATGTCAAACCACTCTAGTAGCTTTGCAAAAAAAAAAAAAGAAACAAAAAACACCCAAATGGGGTCAGAAAGAGTAGAACACAACTGAATGACAACAAAAATTAGATTATAAGTTCCTTGAGGGCAGGAAATATCTTTGTTTTTATTTGTATTTTTATCTCCAGTGCTTAGCATAGTGCCTAGTACATAGTAAGTGCTTAGTAAATGTTTATTGATTGACTGATCCTCACTACAACCCTGAGAGATATTTATTATTGTATAATCATCTCCATCTTACAAACTCAGGTTCAAAGAGGTTCGAGTGATTTGCTCATAATCAGATAGGTAGTAAGGGTCAGTCGGTCAATCAGATTGAGCAACGGCTAGGTGGCTCAATGGATAGAGTCAGAATGGGCTTAGAGTCAGAAAGATAGGAGTTCAATTCCAGCTTCAGGCACTTACTAAGCAAGTCACTTTAACCTGTGTTTGTCTCAGTCCACTGGAGAAGGACATGGTAAACCACTTTAGTATCTTTGCCAAGAAAATCCTATGGATAGTATTAGCATGCTCTGGTTTGTGGGTTCATGAAGAGTCAAACACAACTGAATTAGGACAACGAGGTTCCAGGTAGTGTGTTAAGTCCCTCCACCCTCTCCAATTCCTATTCTCAAGGAACTCATAATGAAATGTATTAGCTAACATTAAAATGGAGATTTTAAACTCAAAGAAGAGGATCACAAAAAAACCCTGGAAAGACTTACATGAACTGATACAAAGGGAAGTGAGCAGAACCAGGAGAGATTGGACACAATAACAGCTTAAATAATGTATGATCATCAGCTGCAAATGACTTAACTATTATCAGCAAGGCAGGATTCCAAGACAACTCCAAGGAATTCATGACAAAAAAGGCTATCCATTTGCCATAAAAGGAACTGAATGCAGATCGAAGCATACAGTCTTCATTTGTTTCTTCTGTGAATTTTTCTCTAGTGTAAGTGATATGTCTTCTTTCACAACATAATGGCTATGGAAATATACATTGTATGAAAACACATATAAAACCTATATCATATTACCTGCCATCTTGGAGAGGTAAGGAGGGGTATTAAAAATTGGATCGAGTAAAAAAATTTTTTTAAGTTTTATTTTTTATTTTTATTTTTTAGAAAAATTTTCCATGGTTACATGATTCATGCTCTTACTTTCCCCTTTACCCCCCCTCCTTTCCCCCCCCCCATAGCCGATGCACATTTCCACTGGTTTTAATATGTGTCATCAATCAAGACCTATTTCCATATTGTTGATAGTTGCATTGGTGTGGTTGTTTTGAGTCTACATCCCCAATCGTGTCCGCATTAATCCATGTGTTCAAGCAGTTGTTTTTCTTTTGTGTTTCCACTCCTGTAGTTCTTCCTCTGAATGTTGGTAGCATCCTTTTCCATAAATCTCTCAGAATTGTCCTGGGTCATTGCATTGCTGCTAGTACAGAAGTCCATAACATTCAATTTTACCACAGTGTATCAGTCTCTGTGTACAATGAATGTTCTTCTGGCTCTGCTCCTTTCACTCTGCATCAATTCCTGAAGGTCTTTCCAGTTCACATTTAAGTTTTAAATTTAAAGCTGTACTAAGACTTTTGGGAAACTATATAAGTCTTTTAAGGTTTGCAACCTCCTTTACATGTTGTTTCTCATTTACTCCTCACAATAATCCTGTGAATTTGGACAGAAGGGAAATTGGAATCCAGGTCTTCATGCCTCCAGATCAAAATTCAAGGGGTCTTTTCCCTGTGGCAAAAGTGATGAAGGTCCAACAGTATAACTTAAACAATAGAACATGAGACCCTGTGACCAGAAGTGGTGGGAAGATTTTGGGGCAGAAGCTACCATATTAAGTTATAGTTTCACAAACTCAGGTGAGCCACAACCACAGATTGACCTCTTTTTTACCAGCAGCAGCAGCAGCTGCAGTGGGGTCTGTCTCCTGAGAAGCTTCAAAGAACCCTACCTCAAAGCCCTACCCTAACCCAGGACATTAGAAGGTCTTAGAACTCTGCTTCGAAGGGCCCTGTCTTAGAAAACAGCTTTCATGGGGGCAGCTGGGTAGCTCAGTGGATTGAGAGTCAGGCCTAGAGAAGGGAGGTCGTAGGTTCAAATCTGGCCTCAAACACTTCCCAGCTGTGTGATCCTGGGCAAGTCACTTGACCCCCATTGCCCACCCTTACCACTCTTCCATCTAAGAGCCAATACACAGAAGTTAAGGGTTAAAAACAACAACAACAACAACAGCTTTCATTTTAGAGATGAGGCACCTGAAATCTGAAGAGGGAAAGCAGCTTGCCCACACTTTCAGAACAGAATTGAAATTTAAAGCCAAGTCTCTGGATTCCAAATCCAGTCTTCACTCCATTCTGCCCCAGACCAAGGACTCCTGTACCCTTTGGCCATAAAGTGCCCTTTGCCTCAAACCAGTCCTATTCCTGCTCTTCTGGCAAGTCAGAATCTCAGTCCTGGAAGGAACCTCCTAAGATCACCTAAGCCTGGAATTCTTTTTTTTTTAAATTTTTTCATTTATTTTCATTCATTCATTCAGATCATATTCTCCTCCCAATCGACATTCATTTTCTGACATTTTGCAAATTCTCTCCCTCCCCCAGGCTGCAAGAAATTATATAAGTTATACATGTGCTATCCTGCAATACGTATTTCCATATTCATCATGTTGTGAAAGAAGACACAACATGAAGGTAGATAGCCTTTTCTACCATCAGTCTCTTAGGACTCCTTTTTTTTTTTTTTAACATTTATTAATATTCATTTTTAACATGGTTACATGATTCATGCTCCACCTTTCCCCTTCAACCCCCGCCCCCGCACCCCCCCACCCTTGGCCGATGCGCGTTTCCACTAGTTTTGTCATGTGTCCTTGAACAAGACCAATTTCCAAGTTGTTGGTAGTTGCATTGGTGTGGTAATTTCGAGTCTACACCCTCAGTCATGTCCACCCCGACCCATGCGTTCAAGCAGTTGTTTTTCTTATATGTTTCCTCT